>NC_091284.1:726109277-726413206 GCF_032444005.1 Ranitomeya imitator | reverse complement strand
GAGCACAGGACGGAGGGGAGCGGGGCAGTGTACCGGGCAGATCGGAGGGCTGGGGGGGCGATCGGTGGGGTGGGGGCACATTAGTATTTCCAGCCATGGCCGATGATATTGCAGCATCGGCAATGGCTGGATTGTAATATTTCACCCGTTATAATAGGTGAAATATTACAAATCGCTCTGATTGGCAGTTTCACTTTCAACAGCCAATCAGAGCGATCGTAGCCACGGGGGGGTGAAGCCACCCCCCTGGGCTAAACTACCACTCCCCCTGTCCCTGCAGGAGTTAACCCTTTCACCCGATCTGCAGGGACGCGATCTTTCCATGACGCCACATAGGCGTCATGGGTCGGATTGGCACCTACTTTCATGACGCCTACGTGGCGTCATGGGTCGGGAAGGGGTTAAGGGGTCCGCTGGGGTGATATTATGGCAGCTAGATGGTATACCTTCCCACAGGTGAAGTATGTCACCAGGGCTTCCCAGTGTGTAGATGATGGATGGTGTGAGGCGCAGTGAAGAATGAGGACACAAGGTTGCAGTCTTTTTACCTTTACTAAAGGCTTCAGCATCCACAGTCCAGGGCACCATATCACAGTGCAGGCAGAGTCCGGCCGGTTTGGAGGCAAGTCCAGAGTCCCCTTGTCCAGGTGGAAATCAGTAGCCTTCCTCTAGCACTACAGTGTTGTAGTACCTTACTGCTAAGCTTCTCATAAGGTCCTCACAGATGTTATCGATGTTATCATCTGTCCCCCAGATGGATAGGACAAACCCGTATGACAG
Organism: Ranitomeya imitator; assembly: GCF_032444005.1. Taxonomy (NCBI): domain Eukaryota; kingdom Metazoa; phylum Chordata; class Amphibia; order Anura; family Dendrobatidae; genus Ranitomeya; species Ranitomeya imitator. The sequence continues at coordinate 726,412,426 of NC_091284.1, read as the reverse complement.
GTGGCTTCAGGCGTTTTACAGGGACTCTATCATGCCCCAGCCTCTAAAGGGTGCCACCTTGCCTCCTGGGTATAGGGCGGGCAGGTAACGTGAAATTAGCTGTCCTGCCGGTCTCTGGAGCAAGGCATAAAGGATCGTTGCTACCTCGGTGTTCCGGCTACCGGGATCCTGCACCTCAGAAGGAGGCAGCTTGTGTAGGGCTGATCCCCTTCTGGTATCCACTCCTTTGCTATGACTTCTTTCACCCTCTCTGCAATACAGTTCTTCTTCAGTGTCTCTTTCTAGAAGCTGCAGCTCTGAGGGAATGTGTTGTGAATTCTGTGGCAGAGCTCCCTCCTGTGGTCACAAGTGGTACTTCGGCTGATTCTCTCTGTGAGCTTCTGTTGGTGGAGGGAAGTGGTACTGCGGCTTCTGAGTTTCCTCCCTCAGGTGATCTGGTGAGGTCGTTAGGTGCTTCTCTACTTAACTCCACCTAATGCTTTTATCCTGGCTTCCTGTCAATGTTCCAGTGTTGGACTTGCTTTTCCCTGGATCATTCCTGTGGCCTGCTGCTCTGCATAGCTAAGTTCTTCTTTGCTATTTGTTTGCTATTTTTTCTGTCCAGCTTGTCTAATTTGTTGCTGGAAGCTCTGGGACGCAAAGGGTGTACCTCCGTGCCGTTAGTTCGGTACGGAGGGTCTTTTTGCCCCCTTTGCGTGGTTTTCTTTAGGGTTTTGTGTAGACTGCAAAGTTACCTTTTCTATCCTCGATCTGTTAAGAAAGTCGGGCCTCACTTTGCTGAATCTATTTCATCTCTACGTTTGTCTTTTCATCTTAACTCACAGTCATTATATGTGGGGGGCTGCCTTTTCCTTTGGGGTATTTCTCTGAGGCAAGGTAGGCTTATTTTCTATCTTCAGGCTAGTTAGTTTCTCAGGCTGTGCCGAGTTGCATAGGCAGAGTTAGGCGCAATCCACGGCTGCCTCTAGTGTTGTTTGGAGAGGATTAGGGATTGCGGTCTGCAGAGTTCCCACGTCTCAGAGCTCGTTCTATTATTTTGGGTTATTGTCAGATCACTGTATGTGCTCTGACCACTATGTCCATTGTAGTACTGAATTGCCTTTCATAACAGTACAGGAAGCCAAAAGTACTAATGATTCTCAATAGAGGGAAAAAAGAAGTTCTGAGACCATTTTTTTTTCTTTGCACTGTGTTTTGCCTTTTTTTTCCCCTAGACATTTGGGTGGTTCAGTACACATGTGTAGCGATGAACATTAGAAGTCTGTCTTCATTTGTGGATCAACTCTCGGCAAGAGTACAAAAGATTCAAGACACTATTGATCAGAAAGCTATGTTGGAACCAAGAATTCCTATTCCTGATTTGTTTTTTGGAGATAGAACTAAGTTTCTGAGTTTTAAAAATAATTGTAAATTATTTCTGGCCTTGAAACCTCGCTCCTCTGGTGATCCAGTTCAACAGGTTTTGATTGTTATTTCTTTTTTGCGCGGCGACCCTCAGGACTGGGCATTTTTTCTTGCGCCAGGAGATCCTGCATTGAGTAATATCGATGCGTTTTTCCTGGCGCTCGGATTGCTGTACGATGAACCTAATTCAGTGGATCAGGCAGAGAAAAATTTGCTGGCTCTTTGTCAGGGTCAGGTTGAGATAGAGGTATATTGTCAGAAATTTAGAAAGTGGTCCGTGCTCACTCAATGGAATGAATCTGCGCTGGCAGCTATGTTCAGAAAGGGTCTCTCTGAAGCCCTTAAGGATGTTATATTGGGATTTCCTATGCCTGCTGGTTTGAATGAGTCTATGTCTTTGGCCATTCAGATCGGTCGACGCTTGCGTGAGCGTAAATCTGTGCACCATTTGGCGGTATTACCTGAGCTTAAACCTGAGCCTATGCAGTGCGATAGGACTTTGACCAGAATTAAACGGCAAGAACACAGACGTCTGAATGGGCTGTGTTTCTACTGTGGTGATTCCACTCATGCTATCTCTGATTGTCCTAAGCGCACTAAGCGGTTCGCTAGGTCTGCCACCATTGGTACGGTACAGTCAAAATTTCTTCTGTCCGTTACCTTGATCTGCTCTTTGTCATCGTATTGTGTCATGGCGTTTGTGGATTCAGGCGCTGCCCTGAATTTGATGGACTTGGAGTATGCTAAGCGTTGTGGGTTTCTCTTAGAGCCCTTGCAGTGTCCTATTCCATTGAGAGGAATTGATGCCACGCCTTTGGCCAAGAATAAGCCTCAATACTGGACCCAGCTGACCATGTGCATGGCTCCTGCACATCAGGAGGTTATTCGCTTTCTGGTGTTGCATAATCTGCATGATGTGGTCGTGTTGGGGTTGCCATGGCTACAAGCCCATAATCCAGTATGAGATTGGAAATCCATGTCGGTGTCCAGCTGGGGTTGTCAGGGGGTACATGGTGATGTTCCATTTCTGTCAATTTCGTCATCCACCCCTTCTGAGGTTCCAGAGTTCTTGTCTGATTACCGGGATGTATTTGATGAGCCCAAGTCCGATGCCCTACCTCCGCATAGGGATTGTGATTGTGCTATCAATTTGATTCCTGGTAGTAAATTCCCAAAAGGTCGACTGTTTAATTTATCCGTGCCTGAGCACGCCGCTATGCGCAGTTATGTGAAGGAATCCCTGGAGAAGGGGTATATTCGCCCGTCATCGTCACCATTAGGAGCAGGGTTCTTTTTTGTAGCCAAGAAGGATGGTTCGCTGAGACCTTGTATAGATTACCGCCTTCTAAATAAGATCACGGTTAAATTTCAGTACCCCTTGCCATTGTTATCTGATTTGTTTGCTCGGATTAAGGGGGCTAGTTGGTTCACCAAGATAGATCTTCGTGGTGCGTATAATCTGGTGCGAATCAGGCGAGGAGATGAATGGAAAGCTGCATTTAATACGCCCGAGGGTCATTTTGAGTATCTAGTGATGCCATTCGGACTTGCCAATGCTCCATCAGTGTTTCAGTCCTTTATGCATGACATCTTCCGAGAGTACCTGGATAAATTCCTGATTGTGTACTTGGATGACATTTTGATCTTCTCGGATGATTGGGAGTCTCATGTGAAGCAGGTCAGAACAGTTTTTCAGGTCCTGCGTGCTAATTCTTTGTTTGTGAAGGGATCAAAGTGTCTCTTTGGTGTGCAGAAGGTTTCATTTTTGGGGTTCATCTTTTCCCCTTCTACTATCGAGATGGATCCTGTTAAGGTCCAAGCCATCCATGATTGGACTCAGCCGACATCTCTGAAAAGTCTGCAAAAGTTCCTGGGCTTTGCTAATTTTTATCGTCGCTTCATCTGCAATTTTTCTAGTATTGCCAAACCATTGACCGATTTGACCAAGAAGGGTGCTGATTTGGTCAATTGGTCTTCTGCTGCTGTGGAAGCTTTTCAAGAGTTGAAGCGTCGTTTTTCTTCTGCCCCTGTGTTGTGTCAACCAGATGTTTCTCTTCCGTTCCAGGTCGAGGTTGATGCTTCTGAGATTGGAGCAGGGGCTGTTTTGTCGCAGAGAGGTTCTGATTGCTCAGTGATGAAACCATGCGCTTTTTTTTCCAGGAAGTTTTCGCCTGCTGAGTGAAATTATGATGTGGGCAACCGAGGGTTGCTGGCCATGAAGTGGGCATTCGAGGAGTGGCGTCATTGGCTTGAAGGAGCTAAGCATCGCGTGGTGGTATTGACTGATCATAAGAACTTTACTTATCTCGAGTCTGCTAAGCGGTTGAATCCTAGACAGGCTCGTTGGTCGCTGTTTTTTGCCCGTTTTGACTTTGTGATTTCGTACCTTCCGGGCTCTAAAAATGTGAAGGCGGATGCTCTGTCTAGGAGTTTTGTGCCCGACTCTCCGGGTTTGTCTGAGCCGGCGGGTATCCTCAAGGAAGGAGTAATTGTGTCTGCCATCTCCCCTGATTTGCGGCGGGTGCTGCAAAAATTTCAGGCTAATAAACCTGATCGTTGTCCAGCGGAGAGACTGTTTGTCCCTGATAGGTGGACCAATAAAGTTATCTCTGAGGTTCATTGTTCGGTGTTGGCTGGTCATCCTGGAATCTTTGGTACCAGAGAGTTGGTGGCTAGATCCTTTTGGTGGCCGTCTCCGTCGCGGGATGTGCGTGTTTTTGTGCAGTCCTGTGGGATTTGTGCTCGGGCTAAGCCCTGCTGTTCTCGTGCCAGTGGGTTGCTTTTGCCCTTGCCGGTCCCGAAGAGGCCTTGGACACATATCTCTATGGATTTTATTTCTGATCTTCCCGTTTCTCAAAAGATGTCAGTCATTTGGGTGGTCTGTGATCGCTTTTCTAAGATGGTCCATCTGGTACCCTTGTCTAAATTGCCTTCCTCCTCTGATTTGGTGCCATTATTCTTCCAGCATGTGGTTCGTTTATATGGCATTCCAGAGAATATCGTTTCTGACAGAGGTTCCCAGTTTGTTTCAAGGTTTTGGCGAGCCTTTTGTGGTAGGATGGGCATTGACTTGTCTTTTTCCTCGGCTTTCCATCGTCAGACTAATGGCCAGACCGAACGAACCAATCAGACCTTGGAAACATATCTGAGATGCTTTGTTTCTGCCGATCAGGATGACTGGGTGTCCTTTTTGCCTTTGGCTGAGTTCGCCCTTAATAATCGGTCCAGCTCGGCTACCTTCGTTTCGCCATTTTTCTGCAATTCTGGGTTCCATCCTCGTTTCTCTTCAGGACAGGTTGAGTCTTCGGACTGTCCTGGTGTGGATACTGTGGTGGACAGGTTGCAGCAGATTTGGACTCATGTAGTGGACAATTTGACCTTGTCCCAGGAGAAGGCTCAACGTTTCGCTAATCGCAGATGCCGTGTGGGTCCCCGACTTCGTGTTGGGGATCTGGTTTGGTTATCTTCTCGTCATATTCCTATGAAGGTTTCCTCTCCTAAGTTTAAACCTCGTTTCATTGGTCCGTATAGGATTTCTGAGGTTCTTAATCCTGTGTCTTTTCGTCTGACCCTTCCAGATTCTTTTTCCATACATAACGTATTCCATAGGTCATTGTTGCGGAGATACGTGGCACCTATGGTTCCATCTGTTGATCCTCCTGCCCCGGTTTTGGTGGAGGGGGAATTGGAGTATATTGTGGAGAAGATTTTGGATTCTCGTGTTTCTAGACGGAAACTCCAGTATCTGGTTAAATGGAAGGGTTATGCTCAGGAAGATAATTCCTGGGTTTTTGCCTCTGATGTCCATGCTCCCGATCTTGTTCGTGCCTTTCATGTGGCTCATCCTGGTCGGCCTGGGGGCTCTGGTGAGGGTTCGGTGACCCCTCCTCAAGGGGGGGGGTACTGTTGTGAATTCTGTGGCAGAGCTCCCTCCTGTGGTCACAAGTGGTACTTCGGCTGATTCTCTCTGTGAGCTTCTGTTGGTGGAGGGAAGTGGTACTGCGGCTTCTGAGTTTCCTCCCTCAGGTGATCTGGTGAGGTTGTTAGGTGCTTCTCTACTTAACTCCACCTAATGCTTTTATCCTGGCTTCCTGTCAATGTTCCAGTGTTGGACTTGCTGGATCATTCCTGTGGCCTGCTGCTCTGCATAGCTAAGTTCTTCTTTGCTATTTGTTTGCTATTTTTTCTGTCCAGCTTGTCTAATTTGTTGCTGGAAGCTCTGGGACGCAAAGGGTGTACCTCCGTGCCGTTAGTTCGGTACGGAGGGTCTTTTTGCCCCCTTTGCGTGGTTTTCTTTAGGGTTTTGTGTAGACTGCAAAGTTACCTTTTCTATCCTCGATCTGTTAAGAAAGTCGGGCCTCACTTTGCTGAATCTATTTCATCTCTACGTTTGTCTTTTCATCTTAACTCACAGTCATTATATGTGGGGGCTGCCTTTTCCTTTGGGGTATTTCTCTGAGGCAAGGTAGGCTTATTTTCTATCTTCAGGCTAGTTAGTTTCTCAGGCTGTGCCGAGTTGCATAGGCAGAGTTAGGCGCAATCCACGGCTGCCTCTAGTGTTGTTTGGAGAGGATTAGGGATTGCGGTCTGCAGAGTTCCCACGTCTCAGAGCTCGTTCTATGATTTTGGGTTATTGTCAGATCACTGTATGTGCTCTGACCGCTATGTCCATTGTAGTACTGAATTGCCTTTCATAACAGGAATGCACAGCTCAGTGTCCTTCTTCCTCGATCTCTGACAGGATCCCACCCCTGTCAGGGACCAACTACCTGAGCAAAGATCAGCCAGCAACTAACTATCCCTCCAGGTCACCAGTTTTACCAATGTGAGGAGTGACCTAATAAATACGAGCAGAGCTCCCCCTGGTGGCCTGGAGTGTGAAATGTGTTGCATGTTTGTGATACCTGGATGCAGTTGTCCTTCTTTGCCTCCAAACATAATATCAAAATGACATTATTGCAACGACAAGAACCCTGGGGCACTGCAGCTACTTTGAAGAACCTAGAATATAATATATTTTCAGTTGTTTCACACTTTTTTGTTAAGTAAATAATTCCACATGTGTTAATTCATAGTTTTGATGTCTTCAGTGTGAATTTACAATTTTCATAGTCATGAAAATACAGAAAAATCTTTAAATGAGAAGGTGTGTCCAAACTTTTGTTCTGTACTATATATATATATATATATATATATATATATATGTGTGTGTGTGATATATATACCTATTCTGTGTGTAGACATTTATTTTCTCTATTCTATTCTAACCTGTCAGTGTGACTTTACTGTACAGCGCACTGAATTACCGGCTTTTCTATAGAACATGCCCGTATTTCTCGCAAGTCACACTGATGGTCTGTGTGTAAGCCGTATCTTTCTCGCCCCCATAGACTTTCATTGGCGGATTTTTTGCCCAATACGCTGACAAGCGCAGCATGCTGCGATTTTCTCAGCCCATAAAATACGGCTGCGAAATATACGGCAGATAGGAGCTGCCCCATAGAGAATCATTGGTCCGTGTGCAATGCGTTGTTTTTGCTCCTCTCATACATCCGTAAAACTCTCTAGTGTGACGCCGGCCTTAATGTTTTGCTATGGTATCACTATCTGAATTAAAGGGATGATCATTCAAAGTTTGAAAGTTGATTTTTTTTTACATTTTTGCCAAATTTTTGATATTTTTTATAAATAAACACAAAATATATCAACCTAAATTTACCATTGTCATAAAGTATAATGTGTCACGAAAAAACAGTCTCAAAATCACTGGAATTTGTCAAAGCGTTCCAGAGTTATTACCACATAAATTGACACTGGTCAGATTTTTAAAATTTGGCTGTCACTAAGGGGTTAAATGAAAACTCTTACTGATATGTAGAATCATATTAGTAGGTCAGTTTTAGCATTTAGTGAACATGGTAAGGAAAATAAACATTTGTGGAATGGCACTTTTTTTTGCAATTTCAATGCACTTTAAAAAAAAAATCCCATTTTCCAGTACACTATATGGTAAAATCAATTGTGTCAATGAAAAGTACAACTTTTCCCACAAAGTTTGTTCCACAAAGTCAACTATCACACAGCCCTCCACCAGTTGGGATTTTATGGCAGATTGGCCCGACAGAAACCTCTCCTCAGTGCAAGACATATGAAAGCCGCATAGAGTTTGCTAAAAAAAAACCACATGAATGACTCCCAGACTATGAGAAATAAGATTCTCTGGTCTGATGAGATGAAGATAGACCTTTTTCGTGATAATTCTAAGTGGTATGTGTGGAGAAAACCATGCACTGCTCATCACCTGCCCAATACAATCCCAACAGTGAAACATGGTGGTGGCAGCATCATGCTATGGGGGTGTTTTTCAGCTGCAGGAACAGGACGACTGGTTGTTATTGAAGGAAACATGAATGCGGCCAAGTACAGAGATATCCTGGATGAAAACCTTTTCCAGAGTGCTCTGGACCTCAGACTTGGCCGAAGGTTCACCTTCCAACAAGACAATGACCCTAAGCACACAGCTAAAATAACAAAGGAGTGGCTTCAGAATGTGACCATTCTTGACTAGCCCAGCCAGAGCCCTGACCTAAACCCAATTGAGCATCTCTGGAGAGACCTGAAACTGGCTGTTCACCAACATTCACCATCCAACCTGACGGAACTGGAGGGGATCTGCAAGAAAGAATGGCAGAGGATCCCCAAATCCAGGTGTGAAAAACTTGTTGCATCATTCCCAAGAAGACTCATGGCTGTACTAGCTCAAAAGGGGGCTTCTACTCAATACTGAGCAAAGGGTCTGAATACCTATGACCATGTGATATTTCAGTTCTTTTTTTATTAAATTTGCAAAAATTTCTACATTTCTGTTTTTTCAGTCAAGATGGGGTGCAGAGTGTACAGTTATGAGAAAAAATGAACTATTTTGAATTTACCTAATGGCTGCAATGAAACAAAGAGTGAAAAATGTAAAGGGGTCTGAATACTTTCCGTACCCATTGTATGCGTATACGGTAACAGATTATAAACAGCACTCCTATCTGTGCCCTATTTTCTGCTTGGTATGATTGCAGGCTCAGTCTTCATAGGTTTTGGCTGTAGTCTGATCATCTAAACATGCATAAGTCTGCACAGGAGCTGTTATTTTATAAGTTTATATATTTTAGTCACATTGCAGAATTTAAAAAGTGATTGTAATAGGAGCAAAAGGAGACAGGTCTTGCAGTATTTGAAGTAAACTATATCTGTAAAACAAGAAAAGGTTAGCACAGGTTTCAGAGAGGCGTATTTCATGGTCTGTATACAGACTAAAATGCCTGGGCTAGCAATGGCTCCCCTGACCAGAACTAAAAGCCTCTTGAGGCTGTTAGTTCAGGTCAGGAGACCCTGTGGCCAGGCCATACATTGCACTAAATACTCTTGTCTGGAGCTGGCCTAAGATTTCATATGGATCAACCTTCTATACGTTTTTTCATTTGTATATGGGTAAAAATAAAGTGTATTTGTCAGACGGTGGTCATCCAAATTAATTCCCCCATATTCCACTGGATGTGCCAATAAGAAAGGACTGCCATCTACAATTAAATACAGTTCCGGCCTGCTACAATAATACTCTTATTATTTCACCTACAGTTAGAAAACAAGTTTATCAAACTTTGTGACAACGGCCGTATAGAATTACACCCTCATTCAATAATGGAAACCATTTCACTCAAGAACATGAGACTGAATCTGCTAACATCTCCAAAAGGGACTCTGGAAACCATAGGACTCCTAAATCTCCTTTGAAGCATTCATGGAAATTCAATATTGGGAAATTAAAATGGCCAGCTGCAAAACTGTTTTACTATTTAACGGGATGCGAAATCACAGGGAAAAGGTATGGCATGTGTTCCAGGTGTTAAAAGAGTTGTCTGGTCTCAGAAAAAAAGTCTGCAGTCACTGTTAAGCTACCAAATTGTGATAGTGTTCGTATTACACACTGCCACGATTTCCTGTGCAGGTAGGTAGTCATGTACCGACTAGACTCACCCGACTTCTCTCAGAAGAAAATAATTGAGAGTAGTATGAGACTAGTCGGTACATGAGTGTCAGTATGAAAATTTCATACACGTAGTCACATGACCGCCCACCTGCATGTGCAATACAGGGGAATTGTAACAGTGTGTGCATCGCACACTGTCAAGATGCAGCAGAGTGACAGTAAGTGTTTTACACGGATACAACACATACTCATTATCGTATGTAGGGCTGTTCACATGTTCATGTTGTTCACGGACTGCGAATCATGTCTGTTTTCTCTAGTATCATGGATGAAAAGGACCAATCCAACTCTGTGGGTCTATAAAATCACGTACAGTACACGGATGGCATTAGTGTGTTGTACGTATTTAACATTGCAAAAAATAGGTGAAGGTTCATGATTTATTTTTCCTTCTGTGGAAATCCCCGATGACATACTGATGGCAAGTATGGAGACACAGACTATATACTGATGACACACTGATCCAAAATACTGATGACACCAGTGTGTTTGTGAGTCGCCCGCAGGGCAGTGGGGTACTCGGCACCGGGTCCGGTCGCAAGGGGGATGTCACTGTGGCTGCGACCCGGTCCGTGGCCCTGGGCCTCAACGTTAAAGGGGAAAATGTTCAAAGTTTGTCGTGACGCCACCTGTGGAGTTCGGTCAGTAGTAGGACCGACGCTGCATTGAAAGGGGTCCCCTTGGGGATGTTGTGGCAGCACGGGTGTTACACTTCCTACAGGTGAAGTGGGGTCCCAGAGGTCCTATGGTGTAAGGCGTGGATAGTATGTGCAGGTGAATAAATGGAGGAGACAAGTTGTGAGTCTTTACCTAGTTTACTGCAGATGGTAGGCCACAGTCCAGGGCACCTGCAATAGGTACATTAGGAGTCCAGGCAGTCCAGAGACAAGTGGAATCCCCTGGGCAGGTCAGGTTGGGGGCCTTCCACTCTGCGCTTGCTGTGTCTGAGGTCCCTGCTGCCACTAAGTGCTCCAAACAAGGTCCTAGTTGTTTCCCCAGTCCTGGGACAGGAACCTGTATGGTAGGCAGCTTGAGCAGTCCTTTCTTGGGGTCTCCGCATTATGACTCCAGGCTCCCGGATTCTGCACTGACTCCCTGGAGGCCTACTTGTAGCCTCCTGGAGTCCTGTATCTCCTCTCTGCTCCCTTCTTGTCCTCGCTCACAGACTCTCTGTACAGACTGATCTGACTCCGCCTCCAAACCAGGATCTTTATCCAGTGAAGTTGCCCTAAAACAGGGTTTTGAGCTCCCCCTCCTGGCCTGGATTTGGAAAGTGTTGTGTGTGTGATAACCTGCCAAAGGGAATCTCACTTGTCTCCAGGCATAGCACTACCCTCCCCGAGAGGAAGGCAGCACAACTGTAGTACCCGAACTCCTGGGGTGACATATTCGCACAGGCTGACAGACAATGAGCAGGACAGAATAATCACTAACTGGTGCGGACTGGCCCATTGGGGAACAGGAGAATTCCCCGGTGGGCCCCTGCACAGGAGTAGTGCTTGGCACAGTATGCATTTTAAGAGACAAAAGCAGCACCTCATCATTTATTTGACAAACTTCCCACTTTATTATATAGAACTAGAGGCATAGGAGAGATTATGAATGAGGGTCAGGTAATATTGCATGTAGCTGAACAGTGGGCTTCCCGTATCAATGTTTCTGGTAGTCCCATGGCTCCCCAGTCAGACACTGATCACCGATCATTCTATCCCCATACATTATCAGGGCCTGCATAAGTGATTTGTTACCGCTGATCATCGGCATGTTTGCATGGGCAGATAATCAGGAATGAACATGCATTTGCCAGTTCACTTTTCACTAAATGCCCCATTACTTTAGCTCAAATTACCTGTTTTAAATGGGATTGTCCAATACTTTAAATAGACCTATGGTAATGTAGGGGGAAGCACATGCCCTCTACTTCTATCGTGTGATCCCTGTACGCTACTTATGTATATAAGTTATGTACCTGTACTGTCTTATGTGTGTCCTATGCCCTGCAATCTATCTGTATTATAATGTAATGTATTATGTTGTTTCCCCTTTAAATGCATTAGATTTAGGGCATAAAATGGTTAATCTGAGGGTCTGGGTCAGCAGCAGAGAAAGGAAGTTGCTGCTTCCCTCCAGTTCTGCTTGGATACTCGACCCTTGCCCTTGGCCTATTCACCTCCATTGCATTCCCTGGCTGTGCTGGTGCCTGGGCTCTCCCAGGCCACACCCATCCCAGCTGCTGTTCGTGGCCTATGTGCAGAGGAGCCCCATGTACCTTCAGAAGTTCTGCGTCCCCAAGAGGGCAGCGAGCCCTGCATGGTGCATGAAGGACAATGGTGCCTGGTGTGGCCCCATGTTAATGGCCGCAATTGTTTGTTTTCCCTCTCCTCACAGTTTTGTTTCCCCCGTTGGTGCCTCCCTTACTGGATCACGGGACCAAAACCCCATGGACTCCGGATATTTCTGTCGGACTGCCTGCTCCTGAACTTTGTCCCCATTTTTACCCTTGGACTGGTCCCATGTTTAAACACAGATCACCACTGTCAAAATGGCCTGTGGTCCGCTGAAAGGAGGGAGGGGGGAGACTGTCCTCAGTAGGACCAGGGTCCCACCAAGAAGGACTGTCAGGCCCGAAAGAGGCCCATTTTAAAGACTAGAGCCACCCATGTTAAAGGGATGACCGGCCAATACAGGACTATGTGTGCCTCATAAACTGTGTTTTTGTGTGTTATACAAAGGTTGCCATGGGTGGGGATGGCCATGTTTAAGGAGGGCGCGAGTGTAAGGAGGTGGCCGGTCCTCTCAGTTATGCCCTCTACTTCTGGCGTGTGACCCCCTGTGCACTATGTATGTACATAAGTTATGTACCTGTACTGTCTTATGTGTGTTTTATGTCCTGCAATGTATCTGTATTATAATGTAATGTATTATGTTGTTTCCCTTTAAATGCATTAGAGTTAGGGCATTAAATGGTTAATGTGAGGGGCTGGGTCAGCAGCAGCAGAGAAAGGAAGTTGCTGCTTCCCTCCAGTTCTGCCTGGATACTGGACAGTAGGACACTAAGGTGGAACAGTGTAAGGTCACCAGCATCATAATTCAACCCACACATGGTATATTCAATCAAGAAAGAATGGGACCAAAGGAAGGACCATATTGGACCACTGCACTCAAATCGACAAAAACCAACAGAAAAGCAGCATAAAGTCCAGGTAAATATATACATACCGGTCAGTATGGAAAAAGTCCTGGCGTAGACTGGCACCTCACCCCTGTCCCCCCCGACGCGCGTTTCGGCTATTGCCTTTCTCAATAGCAGTTGTATTTACTGTGTATGCGTTTTTATATACAATCTTTTGGACCTATGTGTCTAATACAGGTATATATACTTTATTAACTTGCATAGTTATTTTGATCTCTTATGATACCTGTTTCGGTCTCAATATGGATGTACTTATATCGTAGGCACCTGTCCCCTGTCCATGAAGGTGCGTGCTGAGTGCAGCACGGGGATTATTTACCCCTGTCGTTTTTAAACCTGGTATTATTACTAATAAAGTTTGTTCTATATATTTACCTGGACTTTATGCTGCTTCTTTTCTGTTGTTTTTTGGATACTGGACAGGTGCAGACCCCCATATGGGAGAGGTCTGTAGCCCCAGACTAAAGAAGGTCACGGACTAAAGAAGGCTATGGACTAAAAAGGACTTCCATACAGGCTCTCTGGACTATAGAGGGGCCTACGCTCAAGGGGTCTCAGGTGCCCAGATACCAGCGGGTTGGACGAAGCTGCTGCAACCGAAGTGGGTGCGACTGCAGCTCATGTCAGGGAAAGAACAGGAAATCCAGTGTTTCGGATTGTTGTTGATGTCTATTCTTCACTACCTGTTTTCAATAAAAGTTCGTTTTTCCCCTGTTAGAATACAGCCATATCTCTGGACTTTAAAGAGGAGAGACAGCCTAAGCCATCCAATATTGCATGTACAAGGGTTCGGGGTCTAAAAACTGTGTTTAGTGAGTGAGCTCAGTCCGAACTACCACCCTGGTGCCCCTTGTGACACACACCCCTATCCGACCTCACAGTCCCTGGCAGTTGTACTGTATTCCCCATCAGACTCCTGGTGTTAACACCTAACTGGGGCACCATTTGGTGTGATCGCTGTAGCCAAAAGCCATTAATTGCCTGCAGACTCCACATTCAGTCTGAAAAGGTTTTTTTTCCTGAGACACATTTATGGCTGTGACTGAATAGGACGTAAAATCCACTGCAGAATGCAGATCACCCCCCATAAAGAATAAGCACCCTATTTTGTTACATATCCACATCATATACCGAAAATATGTATGATATTTTTGCCAATATTCAAAGACTTTAAAGGGAACCTGTCACCCCAAGAATCCTGGGTGAGGTAAGCACACCGGCATCAAGGGCTTATCTACAGCAGTCCCGCTGCTGGTCCGGTCAAACGGGTGTCTCTGGTCCGCTGCGGCGCCTCCCATCTTCATTCCAAGATGTCCTCTTCTGATCTTCAGCCACGGCTCCGGCGCAGGCGTACTTTGTCTGCCCTTTTGAGGGCAGAGCAAAGTACTGCAGTGCGCAGGCGCCGGGCCTCTCTGACCTTTCCCAGCACCTGCGCACTGCAGTACTTTGCTCTGCCCTCAACAGGGCAGACAAAGTACGCCTGCGCCGGAGCCATGGCTGAAGATCTGAAGAGGACATCTTGGAATGAAGATGGGAGGCGCCGCAGCGGACCAGAGACGCCCATCCGACCGGACCAGCAGCGGGACTGCCCCTGGGTGAGTATAATATAACGTCTTTTTCTCCTCTTTCAGGTAACATCGGGGGCTTATCTACAGCATAACAGAATGCTGAAGATAAGCCCCTGATGCCGGTGGGCTTACCTCACCCGCGATTTTCGGGGTGACAGGTTCCCTTTAAATTAAAAAAAAATACATGATCCCATCTTTTAATTTTTAATTTTATTGAAGCAAAAAATATAAAATCAAATAAATAAAATTCAGAAGCCATTTCAGTTCATTCAATAAAAACATATTTGCAATTTTATTGTCCAGTTTTATCTTATGCTTACATACTACAGAATGTTGTTGGCCCCTTTTGGCTTTACATATATGAATAATATGGTTATAATGAGGGCATTTACCAATTAAAAAATGTCCACAATGTACATCGAAGGCATCTCTGGCACATTCAGGCCAAACAATACTGAGTGCAAATTTCAAAGATCTCACAAAGTGCATTTCAATAGCATATGAATCATTATGGCCAAGAGGGGCCCGATATGGTGACGGCTCCAGGGAGCACCACCTTTTACAACTGAATTGCCTCATTTAGCTTCATGGTATATTCACTGTATGGCACTTCAGACATGATCGGGTCAATGGAATTCAAAATGCACATTAGTCAAAACATATTTACAAGCACAATTAACTTAAAAAAGAACATATTATATATTAAATTAGGTCATTACTAATACAATACATTGCATTTGTTTCACAAGGCAACACTGTCTAGAAGAGAGTTCATAGGAAAATTCTACAGAAAAAAAAAAGTTAACAATTAAAACAGTTCTCCAGGAATAGAAAAATATGTCTGTTTTCTAAAATCAGCGCCACACCTGTTTATAGGCTGTGCCTGGTACTGCAGCTCAATTCAATACTGGTACAGTTGCTGTTTTTGGAGTGGATTGTTAAAAGCTGCACAAATTTGCAGATAAACAGCAATTTTACCTATAAAATTGCTTAGCCATTATCACTATGAGCCCGACTCAAGACGAGAATTATTCACATCGGTCTTAAAGAAGGGGCTTGCTGGAGTCAGACTCTTCTGATTCATGAAGAGGGTCATGAATCTGGAGCTTCTGACGGGTGGTGTGTGCCTCCGCGCGCCACGCCAGAAAACTTACTACATTCAGGTACTGGAGTGAAATTTCTGGCATAGGGAACATCGCAGCTTGCCATGAGTGAGAAGAGCTATGGTGTCTTGTCCCTGTCCAAAAAGAGCAGAGTGAGGGGAAACTGGAATGAAAACTTCAAAATTTTGACATAACTTTGACTTGCACCTAAATTTTGCAACTTCAAAGCTTTTATGCTAAAATTCGGGAGTGATAGCTTTGTTGAATCGCGCCATATGTGTGGCCTTAATCGAAGGCTGGAAAAACACCTATTAGTCTGCAACATGGGAATTCATTAAAGCCAGCATTTGCCATCTGTCTTACCAGGGACCATGAAAGAAACCATGAAGTAGCACCAAGTGATAAATATGATATTATTGCATTTGGATAATAACACTGCCTAGAGCAAAAATATATAATATAACAGCTGCCCTGAAATACAGAAAAGTTTTATGCTATTGCATTGAGAGCAATTTGATTTTAGGATATAGTGTGGTATAAATTAGTGGGATTGGTTTATAAGGCTTTAGGACTCATTTTCAGAAATGTCAGTGTTCGGGTGAGGCTGCCCCTGTCTGCAGTCATTTGTAGAATTTTTTTTTTTTTTTAAATAAAAAAGTCACATTTATTGGTCATATAGCTAGATCCTTTTTACTACATCTCAGCTTGGCATCAAAAAACCTAGGGGCATATTGCTGCCCTGTATTATGATTGGTGCCAGGCCTGGGCAGGTGGCCCATGACAAATGGAGGCAAAGCACACCAACGAGAATCTCGGTGGCACCAGACAATATAGAGGTTAAAAAACGAACTGCTTACAAACCTCCATGATCATCAAGAGGTAGAACATAACCTTCTTCATAGAAAAGATTTACAGAGGAACATGAGGCCAAAATCCAATATAAAAATGTATAATCATTATAACTGTTCAAATTTAATTTCCCATTTACTTATGCTTGAAAAGGGCCTTCTGCTGGCCGAAACGTTGCCAAGACCATGTTGCATTTTGGAATAAAGCAATGAAACTACAACTTTGGTGCCATGGAAATTCTCTATTTTATGGCTGTTGAAAGGAACAGATAGATTAAAATTTTGAGTCACACCCACAATACTGAGGATTCTTTTTTTTTTCTTACATTTTACACATGAAAGTCACTTGGCTGCTTTGACATGGGCATGGCGTTTTCCTCCGCAACAGGTTGTGAAGTCCTATTACAAGTAGAACTGTCAATTCCGGAGAACTTGCAGGCAAATATCTGTGCCTGCCGATAGCTCCTTCCTCCTCCCCAGAATTTTATAAAAACAAACTGTTATCTCCTATCTCAGTAATGTGAAAATCTGTTGTTATTGAATATGAATTTTACCCCTGAATTGAGAGTGAAAAATCAGTCCAAGAGGAGAAGGTGCAGATTTCTCTGATAAAATATATTTCAAGGTTGCTTATTTTCATGTGTGCTACTGTACTAAAAATTAAGGTTACTCGTTCATGGCTCTTTATTATGATAGAGCAGATTGTACCCTACAGCATCAACAGCTCTTGGAATTTTTTTAAGCACCAGTTTAAGAACCATTTTAGTTATTCTCTTCATATTTCTAGTAACCCTCCCTGCCCTGGACTACTAGATGTTCTTTCCTGGCTACCCCCAGCAGATGATGCTTCAGTTGCTCCCGATCCTTCCTCTCTGGGGGCATCTACAACTGCTCCTCCACCATCTCCATGAATGGTACCTTCTTTTGTGCCATTTTGCTCAACATGGCTGCGCTGGTGCTTACTCAGATGGTCACTGCGCGTGAATCTTTTAGCACAGAGAGGACATGTGAATTTCTTTTCACGGGTATGGGTACGTACATGGCGCTCAAGCTCATCACTGCGTGTGAATCGCTTACCACAGAACAGCCAGTTGCAGACAAATGGCCTTTCTCCTGTGTGCCACCGAAGGTGAGCCTTGAGATGTGATGCTTTACCATACACCTTACCACAGCCTGGAATATGGCAGCTGTGCACAGGCTTCCTCTTCAGGCTTGCTGCAGAAGCTCCTAACCTTTCAAGCTCCTGGCAGTTTGGACAGTCACATGATGGCCGTCCAGTATTCCCATATGATGATCTTTGGGGCTTTAATTGCCCTGATGCTTCAAGCAATGGCCCACCTGTCAGAAGTTTTGGCTTATACATATCAGGAGCTAAGGAGTGTTGAGTTGGTGAGAGCAGATGCGCAGATGGAGAAGGACTTGATGAAGGTGATATAGATGGAAATCCCACAGAAGGGTAGGATGCAGGTGTCAGAGTGGTATATTCAGAGCCATACTGATTGCTCATGCCTGTAGAACTTGTCACAGGTGGCACAGATGCAGTTAGCCCTTCGGATTGTGATTGGTTGCCCAGCCAATTACTATTCGGATGCATATCCCACCATGATCCTCCTGTGCCAGGTGGTGAACCGGAGATGGCTGGGTGATGAATTCCAGTTTTATACCAAGAACTGTAAGGATGTCCTACATCTAGAGATGTGTACACACCTGGAACACAATCGGCTGTTGATAGACTTTTGGGCTCTTGACATCCTGTGGAAGTGGAAAAAGAATGGGGAAATGACCCGTAATCAGTTGTGTAGCTTGAAGGAGCAGGCGGTGTCCCACATGGTGTCATTAAATTACTTCCTCCTAAGTATGTAGACGAATATCCATCACCCATTAGTTTTGTGGCACTAAAGTCATTACTCGGACTGTAGGTCTTCTTTCCTACTCCTTTTAATGATGGTGTAGGATCTCTAATAGGGCTCGAGCCTCCAAACTTGTTGCAGGCGGCACTTAGCATTGCTAAGGGGCTAGAAACATATCGGGCTTCTTCCTAAAACAAAAGAGCAAACCAATTACTCAAACATGGACATTCAAGAAATGCAAAGTGTGATAGAATGTCAGTGAATTAATTATTTAGGTCCAGAGTGTTATATTGATAAATTTGTATTACAAAGCTCAAGGTGCCCTATGTGGCACGATATAGTGCCTCTATACAGCACCGCATTCTACTATATAAGCCGCACATTGAAATTAGAATATTTACAGAATGTGAATGTCACACCAACCAGCAGAGTTACAGCTTTGGTCCTGAGGCCTCATGCACAGAGCCATGGAACAAGGGGGCACGCAAAAAATAGATACATAAAAAGCACCTACAGTATAGACCCCATGTCACTTAGAGGGGTTTCTCCTGCTTTTAAAATCTATTCTAAATGGGCTCAAAGTGAGGCAACAGAGGAAAATATATATATATATATATTTCCCTCTCGATCCGGCATTGCTCCTCTGCACTTGCTAGTATGTCCCCCACGGGTTTGGTGGTATCAAGAGACTGCTGCTGCCAAGTGGCGGCATATAGTTAGCTGCAGACTGCACATTCTGTCTGAGCCTATTTCCAGACTGCACATTCTGTCTGAGCCGGTTTCTTTTACTTGGACGGAATGTGAGGATGGCAGCGGCCATGTGAGGCCCCTTCAGGATGTGAATACCGCAAGATCAGCAGGTCACACAGTGGCAAATGTGGAGAAGCAGTGCCGGTCCAGAGGGCGAATATAGCATAATATTATTACCCCACCATGAACCCAGAATAGCATTTAATGTAGAGGAGAACCCCCAAGTTTCAAGTACAAGTGCTTCTCACTAAATAAGAATATCATCAAAAAGTTAATTAATTTCAGTTCTTCAATACAAAAAGTGAAACTCATATTTCAAGTGTTTATTTCTGTTAATGTTGATGATTATGGCTTACAGCTAATGAAAACCCAAAAGTCATTATTTCAGTAAATTAGAACAATTAACAAAAAACATCTGAAAAGACTTCCCAGGTGTTTAAAAACGTCCCTTAGTCTGTTTCAGTAGGCTCCACAATCATGGGGAAGACTGCTGACTTGACAGATGTCCAGAAGGCAGTCATTGACACACTTCACAAGGAGGGTAAGCCACAAAAGTCATTGCTAAAGAAGCTGGCTGTACACAGAGTGATGTATCCAAGCATATTAATGGAAAGTTGAGTGGAAGGAAAAAGTGTGGTAGAAAAAGGTGCACAAGCAACAGGATTGACAGGATTGTTAAGAAAAGGCCATTAAAAAATTTGAGGCAGATTCACAAGGCGTGGACTGCTGCTGGAGTCATTGCTTCAAGAACCACCACACACAGATGCATTCAGGACATGGGCTACAAGTGTCGCATTCCTTGTGTCGAGCCACTCATGACCAATAGACAACACCAGAAGGAGAAACAGAACTGGACTGTTGCTCATTGGTCCAAGGCATTGTTTTCAGATGAGAGTAAATTTTGCATTTCATTTGGAAATCAAGGTCCCAGAGTCTGGAGGAAGAGTGAAGAGGCACACAATCCAAGCTGCTGGAGGTCTATTGTGAAGTATCCATAATCAGTGATGGTTTGAGGAGCCATGTCATCTGCTGCTGTAGGTCCACTGTGTTTTATCAAGACCAAAGTCAGCACAGCCGTCTACCAGGAAATTTTAGAGCACTTCCCTCTGCCAACAAGCTTTTTGGAAATGGAAATTTCATTCTCCAGCAGTACTTGGCACATGTCCACACTGCCAAAAGTACCAATACCTGGTTTAAAAACAACAGCATCACTGTGCTTGATTGGCCAGCAAACTCACCTGACCTTAACCCCATAATCTATGGGGTATTATCAAGAGGAAGATGAGAGTCACCAGACCCAACAATGCAGACGAGCTGAAGGCTGCTATCAAAGCAACTTGGGCTTCCATAACACCTCAGCAGTGCCACAGACTGATCGCCTCCATGCCACGCCGCAGTGATGCAGTAAAGATTGAAAAGGAGCCCCGACCAAGTATTGAGTGCATTTACTGAATATACATTTCAGTAGGCCAATATTTCAGATTTTAAATTAATTTTTCAAGCTGGTGTTATAAAGTATTCTAATTTACTGAGATAATGACTTTTGGGTTTTCATTGGCTGTAAGCCATAATCATCAACATTAACTGAAATAAACACTTGAAATACATCACTGTTTGTAATGACTCTATATAATAAACGAGTTTAACTTTTTATATTGAAGAACTGAAATAAATTAACTTATTGATGATATTCTAATTTAGCGAAAAGCACTTGTATGTCCTGCTATGATTTTAGTGAGCCAATTGCATAAAATAAATCTCCATGACTCCATCTTTATACTGATTTGACAGATTTTATATTGCTTCATGTCCCATTATTAGTAGCCCCTATCCTGAATTCACGGTGTTCTCGGTCCCCTATTATGTCAGTTAGGACAGAAATCAGAGAATATAACTTCTGTAGATTACAATAACCTTACCCATTGAGGCCCTAGCTTTAGTTGTGAAGTTTTTTGTTGCTATATCCAGCTCTCCTGGTTTTTTGCCTCTCTTGGTTTTTAGCTTATTTCGCCGTTTTCATTATAACTCAGTTTAATGAACAATAAAGCTTTCGAACACAAATCAAATTTTATCCAAATGCATTAACTTGGTAGATTATGTAGGGCTGTAATGTCTCAGTGCAGTCAGCTGTGCTTTATTTGCACTTGTGTCTCATGGTCTCTGCCAAAAGGAGCTGTCCGTGTATATTTGTATGGTTACACGACACACAAGGCTGGCTCTGTTTACATAAATGCAAGATGTCTCAGGGGTGGCCAAAATCTGTCTCTCCACTTATTGCTACACTACTGCTACTACTTGTTCAATTTCCCACAATTTATTCTGCAAAACCGATGGTCCTATAAATTGCATGGAGACTATTTTGATTATCCAAATAAGAGAGCGCCAAGACTGATGTGCATTTATTTTCTATGCCTACAACGGCATATAAACTAAAAATTAAGAAATATTTCCCTTTAAAATGTTTTAAAAAATGCATTATGTATACACAAACACAATGTAAATAAAGTCATGGATGTTGAATATTTTATTCAAGTGTTCTGTAGATAAAGTATCTGGAAATACTAACAACTAACATGGCCATATCTGTAGACTCCATAGACGTTGTCGTCCAGTTTTCATAAGAATCATAATAACAAGTCTGTTATGATTACGTAGTAATATAGATCTCAATTCCATTATTTTGCAAAAGTAGAAAAATCGACAGGAAACATGTCAAATTTCATATACAGATGTTTTGCTGGCGTATACAAAAAACGTATTAATAAGTGGTCAAAGCTGATCTTTAAGGGGGTATTCTGAAGTTTGGACGTTAACTTCCCGATAGTTGGGGATCAGACCACTTTGACTCTAACTAATTCAAAGAGTTTCGCTTTAATGGAGTGGAGGTAGATCATGCACACCATTGCTCCATTCATTTTTAATGGGACTAGTGAAGATAGCTGAGCACTGTACTTGGCTGGTCTTCAGCCCCCCCAAAAATGAATGAAGTATCACTGAGCATGATCGGCCACCACTCCATTCACATAGTGCTCTTCAGAACCCCCGATTCTGAGTATCAATGGTAGTCAAAGAGGTCAGACCTAGAGTGATTGGGTAGTTTTTTCTTACAAAGCTTGTAAGCACTGCAACTAGCTAGGATCGCTGAAGGAAGATTAGTATTTAAACAAGGGTCGGACTGACCCACCAGAGAATTCTCTGGTAGGCCCAGGCACTGACATCCGCTGCCCCACGGGACCTCAGCCAGTGGTCTGTTGCTAATAGGGCACACCGTAGCAGCTGCTATCAGGCCCATGAGTCAGGGTAACTCGCCCTGGCACCAACAGAGCAGCAGCGGTGGCGCAGCCGGTGACAGGAAGCAGGAACCGGCTACTGTGACTAAAGCCTGTGCCCGCTGTTAAAGACAAAGGAATATTCACTGCTCCCCATGCCTATAGGAGTGGAGAGCAGTAAATATTCATTCCCTTTAGTAGCGGGCACATGTGATCACCCTGAGACTGCAGTCCGATGCGGCTTTTAACCCTAGCCAACCTCTTTAGCACCACTGTGTCTTCGATGCTGACGAGGCAAGTCTGCATCATTTAGCAGCATCAGGAAAGCGTAGTACAGGGGTGTAACAATGCTTCTCTCCTGAACGGTCACTTAGGCAGGATCACTTAGAAACTGGTGTCGGGTAGCTGGTGAGCTCTTGCTTGAGGCGGATGGGACCAACCCTTAATTCTTCTTTATTCACTTAAATGAATGTGATATTGGACATGTTGAATTTTAACATTCACATGGAAGACAAAGTTGGTGCTGGACACCTGCCAATAGTTTTTTTCTGCTTCCCTACTAAATACGTGCACATTTGACCAAGCCAAGCATGTGCCTAAGTGGGGTTTTGGAATTGGTCAGGAAAAAATAGGCATCTAAGAGGTGGGAGATGGTTGGATAAATGCACGAGATGAAGTTCCAGAGGGTTGGCATGAAATTTAGCCATCTCAGCTTAGCGACGTGTCAAACAAGTAGTCTTACATAATACAGCATAAAACCTGTAGGAACCAAATAGTCAACACAAACAAACAGTTAATTGTAGGTTCAGTAAAAGTTACAAACTTGGCTTAAACCTATGAATAAAACTCCATACCCCGATCACCACAGGCCAAACTTTCACATAAACACACAGTGTGAGGATGCCTTCAGCAGGCAAACCTGGTGGAAGAACATCTGACTGTCCCATCAGGTTACATTACAAGGTGTTTACAAGTAGAATAATACTAACCTATATATAGGGCTTCCACAAATAATCTCTGCTACAAATTCTGGGCTTTATAGACCTCAACGCTCCAGCTAATATTTGCTAAGCCAGCGTCTGAGGCTACTCATTATCCACAGAATTTGAGGCATGTTTCTGCTGGGTTTATACAATTTATTTTTAATATTTTATGATCCCACCCAAAAGTATCTCCACCTTAGTTCGAAAATGGGGATTTAAAATTATTCCCTACACAAACTGAATTTAGGTCCCCATTAACTATTAGTGTCCTGTGTGCAAATATTTAGTTATAGTGACTATAGTAATCTATATTTACATTGTTAGCAGCTTAACTGGTAAATAAATGTTTAACATATTTTTCAGCCACTTTAATTGCGTTGGTGGTGTGCCGACTCAAAAGATCACAAAGAAGTGCTCTGTTTGGGAGATAGGTGCACGCAGCTCCAGCTCGAGCGAGCACACACAGAGGATGAGGGATGCAGTAGACAGTCAAAGGCTCTCTACTACATTCATACGCAACAGTCTGTCCAAGCTGAAGCAGGACCTCCGCTCTCATGAAGTGAGCACTTCTCAGAGGTCTTTTGAGTGTTCGGCAGGAGTCTCTGGATCTGAACTCACAGATCTGTATGCAATTACGGTAGCTGAAAAATATTGAAGGAAAATAAAAAAAAGTTTTGCCAAGAAGTGCTTAATTTAGGAGTCTAAGACTTCCCAATGCATCACTACTCCTTCATATGTGCTTGCTCAGGCTGGAGTTGTGCACGCTTGTCTCCTGGTCAGAACACTTCACAGTTATTTTTTTAAGTTGGACCCCACCTCTGACTCGATTGCCTTTGAAATGGGTGAAAAAAAATAATGGTTAGTGTTTACTTATTCTTTAAACTGAATCAGTCAGGATTTTACCACGGAAATTAGTGGTATAGCTGTGTAGATCCAGTCCGACAATAAAATTCATACCCATTGTTGTAGTAATCCGATGTGCCAATTCCTTGGACTAATCGTTCCACTAAATCATGTAATCATGCCCCTTTAGGTGGGAATGACTTCAAACAAAAATGTTGGCAAAATGTTCATAAATTGCCCCCTCATCTTTTGAGCCTTCTCCTTGACTTCTTTTATAAAGTATAGAGCGTCTTTAGAGCAGAAGACACCAGATGAACGGTCAGGTCACTTCTTTTAGCCACGTGGCATCTTTGGAAACATGAAGAGGTAAAAAGACCCTCAAATGTCTGAACATATGAGCAAGTGGTTGTTACACAGAAACGCGTATGCTGATCCTGTTGCATTTTTAGTTAAATTTGGCATTTTTACATTACGTGAACTAAGTCAATCATTCTATGAGCACAAAGAAATTGCTAATATAATCATTGTGATAATACATCATTCTATTGGCATCACATCATCGGTTGACACGGAAATGAGCTGCTTATAATATTGATTTTTAAGCCTGCTTAAAAATTATTGCACCTATTAACAAGTTTAATGCTAGTTCAATTGGTGATTGCCAGCCTTCTTAGGCTACGTTCCCATGATGAGAATTTGGACAGGGTCACGTTAGCGTATGGCATCCGATGACAGAGTATCCAATGACACTTGGCTCAATCTGCTGCGAGCGGGAGCCGAGTCAGTGCTACTGTGCTCCGTTGCTCTCGCATGAGGGAATTGAAGCACAGGTGCAGAGGAGACGGAGAAAATAAATGTAATTTCTCCATCTGCTCCAGTGCCAACATCCGTGGTAATCGAATCGGCATCGGCAATAATTGCAGAACTGAGCTGCCCCATAGTATAACACTGGGCAGAGTGCCATGTGATGTTTTATCACATATCACTCAGCCGTGTTATACGCTCGTGTAATTCTGGCCTTTGCAGCATTTCTGCACCAACTAGCTAAATTAGGTTACTTACATTGTTTTTCAGAAACGTTTTTAGTCTCTTTTCGGTATGTCATGTTTTAAAGAGGATTTTTACCCAAAATTTTTCATTTCAATTTGGACAGATGATGTAAGAGTGGCAAAACTTTTCTTTTTGTGGTTAAATTTAAACTCTCCATCTCAGAAATATTAGCACGCAAAGTATTTGGCACCTAGAGAGTCAACTTTAAAAAAAAAAAATCTAATCAGGTGTTATCAGACAGCTTTAACTGGGGCGTGTACTACTCATAAGCAGGCAGCAACACTCAAAATTAAAGTAGTACATGCCCCACAATAACTTAGAGCAGATTTTTCAGTGTGTGAGATGTAATAATACAGCCTGATCTCCTGGTATATCCTCCTGCATGATTAGAAAGCACAGGTGACTAACATCTTTCAGGTAGGGGCAGGGGAGAGAGGCAGCACACCGGAGTTTAGCTGTGTCACATTACAAACTATCAGCATTCCTTTTTTTATAGCGCCTACTCCAGACTGCCTGTCCAGAGATGTGTCAATGATCACACTTATGTTTGTTGTGCTTAACTTGTACTTGTTTTGCAGTGAGATCAGAGCAGGGAGTCATTATATATCTCACACTGTAGTAGCCCAGAAAAGAGAAATATTGACCGTGATGATCTCACAGCAGAGCAATTGATAGCTGCTTGAGCACAGCAGACAAAAGAGCGATACTCAGTAATCAAGAGAACCAATAGAAGAGTTTGTAATGTGACACAAATAAACTCGGCTGCAATGCCCCTACCCCACACCGACTCCTACAGGAGGCTAGAAGAGAAGATCAGAACTGTGTCATTACAGTTCACACCCTGAGAAATCTATTCTAAGTTATTGTGGAGGAGTGTTCTTTCCTTTGGGTTTTGCTGCCTGCTTAGGACTGATTAGCATCATACAGGGAGAAGTACACTCCCCCAGCGAAAACTGATAAAAAAAAAGTTATGTCCAAGTAGGGG
Source organism: Ranitomeya imitator (assembly GCF_032444005.1). Taxonomy (NCBI): domain Eukaryota; kingdom Metazoa; phylum Chordata; class Amphibia; order Anura; family Dendrobatidae; genus Ranitomeya; species Ranitomeya imitator. Next base: position 726,386,539 of record NC_091284.1, on the reverse strand, counting down.
TTAACTCATTAAGTGCCTAATACTTTGACTGCTAAAGTCTCTGCTATTGAGAGACGAAATTAAAAAATAAATAAAAATGTTTTATTCCGCTCTACAGCTACTCGTTCCCAATTAACAGCACAGATGTGCTGCCGAGCAAACAAAGTGCTGGGGAGTGATTACAGCCACCGCCCACAGTATAGTAAGAGGTGACTCTCAAAGCGAGCAGCTCCTGAAAGGAAATAAGGTAATTTACCATACTCACGATATCCATTCTTTCAATAAGCCAACCAAGCAACTTTTGAATGCTGTTTAGCTGCAGACTATCCCAATATTTGCAGGTAGCATTTCAGAGGAAACAAGGTTTGAACACTTGGTCAGGGACTAAAACCAGAGAGGAGACTAGTCTGGTATGGCCCCCGGAAAGCATCTAAGTGCACAGCTCCAGTAATTTAACAGGTCTCTCCATATGTGGACACTAGAGAGAGACCTGTCAATCAATGGAAGTGGGGTGGGAAGACCAAGGGGCAGCACAAAACTAGTCAGGTCCCTCCCTCCCTATGATCCCCAGCTGTTTTCTCAGCTTTTCTAAGCTTTTTCTGAAACATTGCATACTGTGGTGTAATTGTGGAGCCAGGCTTTAATGCATGTCACCCGTGGTTCGGGCAGCATGAATCTTATGACAGGTTCCCTCTAAAATGTACCGCAGTGACTCATGCTGGATAATCATTTGCTGCTTTTTTTTATTTTTTTTTTTTATAAATCACTTTCTTAATTTGCCAGCTTAGTCTTACATTAGGATGGTCAATTTGTCCAAGTTAGGCTACGTTTACATTTGCGTTGTTGGGCGCAGCATCGTCGACGCAACGCACAACGCATGTCAAACGCATACACAACACAGCGTTTTGACGCATGCGTTGCCCTATACAATTGAAGATCAAAAACGCCCCCAAAAAATACATTAAGTCAAAAGACGCATGCGTGAAAAAAAAAAACGCGGCTCAACGCAGGCACCTGCGCCCTATGCGTTTTTCATAGACACTAATGTGTTTTTTTTGGCGCATTTACGACACAGGTGCGTTGCATGCGTTTTTCTTCGGAAATGTGACGCATCAAAACTGCAACCTGTAGCGTCGTCCGCGCCCTGTCTGCTGCGCCAAAAAAACGCATGCATCATACAATGCATGACAACGCACACCGGCGCATGTCCATGCGCCCCTCCATGTTAAAGATAGGGGCACATGACGCATGCGTCGGTATCCGTCGCCGACGCTGCACCCAACAACGCAAATGTGAACGTAGCCTTATTATACAGATGACTGGCCGCATTATGGTTCTTCATGTTATGTTAACGTGCTGCTTATTTTTACGGTTGGGAGTATCACCTAGGTTTCCCATTTTTAAGGATTCAGGGGGATCACCATGATAATTCATCTACATGATAGAAATATAGTGATAAGTCTCATGATGACCACTACTTGCAATCTGCTATTGATTGTACCACTGAATGTGGAAGGGACCCTTGATGTCCTTACCAACTTAACATTCTATGACTCTATAGAGAGGCTAGACAAACATCTGTCTGAGACGGGTTAGTGAATCCTGCATTGAGCAGGGGGTTGGACACGATGACCCTGCAGGTCCCTTCCAACACTAACATTCCATGATCCACAGAACGTTCCACAACTACAGCACCTGAACCTTCGTACAGTGCACTGATTAACTTCTAGTTGTGACAATTTAATAAAACACTTTACTACTGAAACTGAATCAAAGTGTATCCAAAGCCGAGGAAGCTAAGAAACAGCGAGTGATACAAAATAAACAAATAGCTCCGATTTGTGGTTAGAACTTTGTAACAGAAATCCTGGCAAGTATCTGATTGTGGCATGCTGAAATTAGAAATGAGAGTGGTTAATTCAGCCCGGCTCATCCCTGGGAACATTTGGGTTAAACTGGCTTCTTCCTTGTGCTTCCCTTTGAAAATGCTCCTAACCACAGTTCGGAATATATATTCCCCTTGGAGGATTTGGGGAGAAAAAAAAAAATAAAATAAACTTTGTTGTTTCCGGACCCAAACTCCCATTCTGGTTAAATCCGCAAACTGAGTCCTCATTTCTGGTTGAGAGGAGAGACAGGATTCTCAGATGGTGAGTTCTTTGATACATTAACCCTACGGCAGCTGTGTCAAGAAATCGGTCATTTCTAGTACTTTGGGAACATGTTTGGTATATGTAACTAAAGCTGTAGTAATGAGGATACAACCTATAGTAAAGTATATCTTGGTGTATGAATGATGATATGTTATGATAGTATAATTATGATACAGTATATAAAATAACATAGCAATATGAATGATGCAGTAGTAGTGTGACTGATAGTATAATGGAAAAAAGAAAGGAATCACCCTACACCAACAGCACAAATATGCTGAGGTTTCCGCCACTGACAGATGGCTAATTATGGCTGTCATTTTTCCACTAGAAACTAGTTTTATGGACATATTGCATATGTACGATAAATCTTTACCTTTCGTCATTGTCACAATTTTTTTTTTTTATTATTGTTTATTTAGGACAATTTTTATGAATTAGAACCAAAAAATGCCAAGCTTGGCGCAGTATTAGGACGCCTGCAGATGAGAAATTCATCCAGAAAACTCGGACAATTTTTTTCTAATTTTCAGCAGATTTTTATCCATGTGCCATCCGTGTATCCTTTTTTTTTTTTAAGTCAGAATGTCCGTTTTTTTACGTCCTGATGACATCTGAGCGCGATCCGCTGTCATACAACTACATTAAAACGTACATGACCATTCCCTTTTTCCTAAGTTTATAATAGAAATCCGTAATAATTGGATGCCACGTTGATGGTCTGTGTGGGATCTGATTTTTTTTTTTTGCTCGCACCCATAGACTTGAATTTGTGAGTTTTATCCGAGAGTTGGATGAAAGTAGTGCGTGCTGTGATTTTTTTTTTTCCTCCAAGACACTCGGACCAAGGAAAAAAAAAAAAAAATCATTCATCTGATAATATGGGTCAGTGTGCTGTTCGATTAAATCTCGGCTAGCACCCACCCAATTTATCACCCACCCGATTTATGCGCTCGTCTGCATGAGCCCTTGAACATACAGGAATGAGTGACAGTAGTGTCGCACATACAAATGGGGGTCCTGTTATCACTATTCTTTAATAACGAAACACACATAACCCAGCACCAACTATATGTGAGCATGGGGAAAGGACATTACCCCTACCTGGATCAACTTCATTCTAAAATAGAAAATTGGTGCAGCCCTGGTACCCTGGTATAGTAGTAATTTCAATCTCAAATTAATCTGAATGGAAGAGATTTTTCACTAGCGAAATTTCAGCATTGAATGTTTAAGGGAATTAAAATAAGTTGCATAATATTTTATTCTATTTTAATGGCCCAGAAATACAAGTTTATATTCCAAAATGAACTGATTCACGTAATGTTAACCTATGGCTCTTACTCAAATTAGTAAGGTCTACATCACATATACTATTGCTAACCTGCACATCCTATTCACCTGCCATCTACACAACTTCATCCTGGGCAACATAAGGTAAAGCACATCCAAAAGTAATGGAAAACATTAAGATTTGACAGTCCTCAGTGGTTGATACCTTTTAATGGCTAACTGAAAAGATGGGAACAAATAGCAAACTTTCGAGACTACTCAGATCTCTTCATCAGGCATAGTATCAAAAGAAATGAAAATTCAAGCAGTGAAGACTGTTACATGCTGGTTATACCAGTGGTGAGTGCCAGGGAGAAGTAGTTACCTCTAACATAGGTGATGCCATACCCCTTCTTGAGCACCAAGTTTCGCAGCTGCCGGAGCTCTGGCTGTCTGCAGCTCTTGTGGTCCTGACTCCAGAGAGGAGCTACTGATCCACCCACTGCCCCAAGGCTTATTCGGCTGCACCTCTCCTGCCCATTTGTGTTTATTAAATGCCCCTCCCCCATGAAACCAGTAAAGGGGTAGGGTGTGTGTCTAGTTAGCATAAGGTTATTAACCAACTTAGATCCAGGCTCTATATATGTACTGTATATGTGAATGCTATAAACTTACCAGGGGCTGTCTGCTATCTGTGTAATGCTGGCATTACTGGTGGCACTGTATGAATGTGAGCTGACCTACGTAACTCATCAGCTCTTCTAGTATATTCATTACCCTAGTTTATTCCATGCAGTATGTAGTGAAATGCATGCATGCAGGACACAGCAAGGGACTCTGAGTATGAACATAGCAGGGCAGATCGGGGGCAAGTATGCCAGTCATGTAGTGTTGGTGCCCACTTATTGGAGATATGGCCAAAAACTTTAATAGATTCGCCGCAAATATAATAGATGAGGAAGGTTACACATGAGGTTTGAAAGTAATTTCTTTCCATGGGGGCGAATGTAGGTTTTTCCTGCACCCGGGGCAAAAATTCAGTTTCGTGCCCCCTCCTATTCACAGCTTAAGTGGTTTGATTATTCGTTGTGTAATATGCAATTTGCATACTTCCAGTTACTTGTCTACTCGCTGTTCTTCCTAATTCTCTCAATGTTCAGTGACAAACTTCTGCAGGAAGCAGGAAGAGAAGCTAGTGGGCACGTGACTGTAAATATGAAAATCGCATATGAGTAATCACATGATGACCCCTGACGTCAACAATCAGAGCCGAATCCTGACAGTGAATATATTATACACTGTTAGGATTTGTCATGCAGCAGTGCTTAATTTTGTAAATAATGCTCTCTTAACATAATTACAGATATAGTAATCCTTGACTTGTCAGACAGCACAACTTTTCTGTCAAGTTATGGATGGCTACATGTGTGCAGAGTCAGAACCAATAACAGTACAGGAATACATCACCAGAATCACCATCAGTATATGAATACATCATCAGAACGTCATCAGTATATGAATATAGGAATACGTCTCCAGAACCACCATCAGAACACAAATACAGATCTGAACCACCATCAGTACCGGGATACAGCACCAGAACAACCCTCAGTACATGAATATAGAATAAGAACCACCATCAGTACATGAATGCAGCACCAGAACCATCATCAGTACATAAATACATTGCAAAGCTTAGTACAGCCATCAATTGCAATGTCAGGACAGCTCCATACAGAACTGTATTTCAAAACTGTTAGTATGTTCTTAACGATGGAAGGAGATACTGGGATTTACCTTATAGGTGACATCTTAGGTGGCGCAGTGGTTAGCACTGCAGCGCTGGAGTCCTGGGTTCAAACCCCACCAAGGACAACATCTGCAAAGAGTTTGTATGTTCTCTCCGTGTTTGCGTGGGTTTCCTCCGGGCACTCCGGTTTCCTCCCACATTCCAAAGACATACTGATAGGGAATTTAGATTGTGAGCCCAATCGCGGACAGTGATGATAATGTGTGCAAAATGTAAAGCGCTGCGGAATATGTTCGCGCTATATAAAAATAAAGATTATTATTATTATCTTCTCTGATTCAAGCTGGAGTCATTCTCTTTCTTTTCATATCCATCTCATCCACACGCCATGATGTCTTTTCACATCAACAGCTCGTCTCTGTACAGTCATGGACAAAAATTTTGAGAATGAGACAAATATTAATTTTTCCAAAGTCTACTGCTTCATTTTTTTCTAATGGTAATTTTCATATACTCATGAATGTCAGAGTGACCAGCTTAACAGCAATTACTGTACTTGCAAAGTCAATATTTGCCCAGAAAATGAACTTTAACCCCCAAAACACATTTCAACATCATTGCAGTCCTGCCTTAAAAGGAGCAGCTAACATCGTTTTAGTGATTGATCCATTAACACAGGTGTGGGTGTTGATGAGGACAGGGCTGGCGATCAATCAGTCATGATTAAGTAAGAATGAAATCACTGGACACTTTAAAAGGAGGCTGGTGCTTGGTATCATTGTTTCTCTTCAGTTAACCATGGTTATCTCTAAAGAAACACGTGCAGCCATCATTGCACTGCACAAAAATGGCCTAACAGGGAAGAGTATCGCAGCTACAAAGATTGCACCTCAGTCAACAATCTATCGCATCATCAAGAACTTCAAGGACAGAGCTTCCATTGTTGTCAAAAAGGCTCCAGGGCGCCCAAGAAAGACCAGCAAGTGCCAGGACCGTATCTTAAAACTGTTTCAGCTGCGGGATCGGACTACCAGCAGTGCCGAGCTTGCTCAGGAATGGCAGCAGGCTGGTGTGAGTGCTTCTGCACGCACTGTGAGGCGGAGACTCTTTGAGCAAGGCCTGGTTTCAAGGAGGGCAGCAAAGAAGCCACTTCTCTCCAGAAAAAACATCAGGGACCGACTGATATTCTGCAAAAGGTACAGGGAGTGGACTGCTGAGGACTGGGGCAAAGTCATTTTATCTGATGAATCCCCTTTTCGATTGTTTGGGACATCTGGAAAACAGCTTATTCGGAGAAGAAGAGGTGAGCGATACCACCAGTCTTGTCTCATGCCAACTGTAAAGCATCCTGAAACCATTCATGTGTGGGGTTGCTTCTCAGTCAAGGGAATCGGCTCACTCACAGTCTTGCCTAAAAACACAGCCATGAATAAAGAATGGTACCAGAATGTCCTCCAAGAGCAACTTCTCCCAACCATCCAAGGCCCAACAATGCCTTTTCCAGCATGATGGAGCACCTTGCCATAAAGCAAAGGTGATAACTAAATGGCTCATGGAACAAAACATAGAGATTTTGGGTCCATGGCCTGGAAACTCCCCAGATCTTAATCCCATTGAGAACTTGTGGTCAATCATCAAGAGACGAGTGGACAAACAAAAACCAACACATTCTGGCAAAATGCAAGCATTGATTATGCAAGAATGGACTGCTATCAGCCAGGATTTGGTCCAGAAGATGATTGAGAGCATGCCAGGGAGAATTGCAGTGGTCTTGAAGAAGAAGGGTCAACACCGCAAATATTGACTTGCTGCATTAACTCATTCTAACTGTCAATATAACCTATTGGTACTTATAATATGATTGCAATTATATTTCTGTATGTGATATAAACATCAGACAAACACTAATAAAAACCAGAGGGCAGCAGATCATTTGAAAATATAATTTTGGTGTCATTCTCAAAACTTTTGGCCATGACTGTAGACTTCCATCTTCTCCAGTCTTCTGTAACACACCTTGACATTGTGTCCTTAAAAATAACAAAGTCATTACAATGTCCCTAAATAAAAATATCTTCCCTATGCTGTGCCCCATGTATAATATAATTGCCCCTCACTGTGCTCCTTGCACATAATATGACCTCCACACTGTTCTTATTATGGCCTCCATAGTGTCCTCTACTATAGAATATTGCTTGCAATCTCCTTTTATGAACTGTTACGGCCACATTGTCTGCACTTTGTAACTATAACTGCCACACTGTATGCCCTTATTAACTACTAGATGGTGGCCCGATTCTAACGCATCGGGTATTCTAGAATATGCATGCCCACGTAGTATATTGCCCAGCCACGTAGTATATTGCTCAGTCACGTAGTATATTGCTCAGCCACATAGTATATTGCCCAGCCACGTAGTATATTGCCCAGTCACGTAGTATATTGCCCAGCTCCGTAGTATATTGCACAGCGACGTAGTATACAGCAGAGACCCACGTAGTATACAGCACAGACACGTAGTATATTGCCCAGCCACGTAGTATATTGCCCAGCTACATAGTATATTGCCCAGCCACGTAGTCTATTGCCCAGTCACGTAGTATATTGCCCAGTCACGTAGTATATTGCCCAGTCATGTAGTATATTGTCCAGCGACGTAGTATACAGCACAGAGCCACGTAGAATATTGCCCAGCCACGTAGTATATTGCCCAGCCACATAGTATACAGCACAGAGCCACATAGTATATTGCCCAGTCACGTAGTATATTGTCCAGTCACGTAGTATATAACACTGCCCACACAGTATATAACAGTGGCCACGTAATATCTAGCACAGCCCACGGAGTATATCACACAGCCCACATAGTATATAACACTGCCTATGTAGTATACAGCACAGAGCCACGCGGTATCTAACACAGCCCACGTAGTATACAGCAGTGTGGGCACCATATCCCTGTTAAAAAAATAATTAAAATAAAAAATAGTTATATACTCACCCGGATCGAATCCAGCGAGGCTCTGGCGCAGGCGATGAGCGCGCGGCTGCCACCATCTTCCGTTCCAAGGATGCGAAATTACCCAGATGACTTAGCGGTCTCGCGAGACCGCTAAGTCTTCTGGGTAATTTCGCAATGCATCGCTGGGAACGGAAGATGGCGGCAGGCGCGAGAGGCTCGGCGGACAATGGAGGGTGAGTATAGCAGGTTTTTTGTTTTTTTATTATTTTTAACATTACATTTTTTTTACTATTGATGCCGTCATGCTATAGGCAGCATCAATAGTAAAAAGTTGGGGACAAACAGGGTTAATAGCGGCGATAACGGAGTGCGTTACCCGCGGCATAACGCGGTCCGTTACCGCCGGCATTAACCCTGTGTGAGCGGTGACCGGAGGGGAGTATGCGGGCGCCGGGCACTGGGCACTGACTGCGAGGAGTAAGGAGCGGCCATTTTCTTCCGGACTGTGCCCGTTGCTGATTGGTCGTCGCTGTTTTGCCGCGACCAATCAGCGACTTGGATTTCCATGACAGACAGAGGCCGCGACCAATGAATATCTGTGACAGACAGACAGAAGGACAGAAAGACGGAAGTGACCCTTAGACAATTATATAGTAGATAATCACCACAAAGTCCACCCTGATTTTTTTTGCAGATGAAAACAGCTATAGACTAAAATGTGCCAGTGTGCTATCTATTAAAAAGCAGATAGCACATTTATGTATGTGAATGAGCCCTTGAGAAAAAAATTTCTGTGGTGCCCATCCAGATACAATACGTGCACTCTGGCTACTTACCCAGCAGCTCTCCAACCTGGAATATAGTAGTGGTCTCAAGCAGGGAACCCATATCTATGATGTCCATATCCTTTAAGGGGACAGATGGGCAGAATCCTGAGTCCAACCCCCTTTGGGCTTGACCATCCTCTTGAGTTATGAAAATAACATGTCTGCACCAGAACTATTGCAGCCAGTTAATAGTGGTGTAGGTATAAAGAATCACATGAAAGGGGTCTCATTGTTTTAGTTGGATCTACAGACACCACTGAAAAAAGCTGAAAAGGGTATTCTTATCCTAAACATTTATTAATTTATTTATTTTACTCATTTATATATCTCCATTAATTCCACAGCGCTTTACAAACATTAGCGGTACTTCCTATTTCCTGTTCCACCACTGGGACCCTCTCCAATCTCATCTCACCTTGATACAGACAAAAGCCGACAAACCTCATAAAATATTATGGGGTCCGTCAGGGCTCTAATATGTGTCTTTTTTTAGAACTAAAGAAAATCACATCATGCAGAACCCAAATGCATTCCATAATAATTTGTGATGAGCGAATATACTCGTTACTCGAGATTTCTCGAGCATGCTCGGGGGTCCACCCAGTAGTTTTTAGTGCTCAGAAATTTAGTTTTTCTTGCCGCAGCTGAATGATTTACATCTGTTAGACAGCATGTGGGGGTTGCCTGGTTGCTAGGGAATCCCCACATGTACTTATGCTGGCTAACAGATGTAAATCATTCAGCTGCGGCAAGAAAAACTAAATCTCCGAGCACTTAAAAATACTCGGAGGACCCCCGAGCATGCTCGAGAAATCTTGAGTAGCGAGTATATTCGCTCATCACTAATAATAATCCATGTAGTCCCGCAGGTCATGCTTGCATCAGTTACGCGGTGGATTATTTTTGGACATTATTAGCATTTGTCTGTCTCTAAAAATGGAACATTAAAACACAGATATATACACAGCCTTTCTCAGGAGACACCAAGAGCTTGGCCACATCTGGTTTATAGATGGATTTTATGAGATATATACTGGAACGAAGTACAACTTCACTCACTCTACCATATTTTGGCTCTATATAATCGTTAACATGACACAGAGACATAATATACTAGATGGTGGCCCGATTCTAACGCATCGCGTATTCTAGAATATGTATAGTAGTTTATAGCACAGCCCACATAGTATATAATAGCCCACGCAGTATATAACACAGCCCATGTAGTATATAACACAGTCCACGTAGTATATAACACAGCCCACGTAGTATATAACAGCCCAGACAGGATATAACAGCCCACGCAGTACATAACAGCCCACGCAGTATATACTGTAACACAGCCCACGTAGTATATTGCACAGCCCATTGAGTATATAACACAGCCCATGTAGTATATAACACAGCCCATGCAGTATATAACACAGCCCACGTAGTATATAACAGCCCACGTAGTATATAACACAGCCACGTAGTAAATAGCACAGCCACTTAGTATATAGCACAGTCACGTAGTATATAGCACAGAGACGTACTGTATAACACAGGCCACGCAGTATATAACACAGGCCACGCAGTATATAACACAGCCCATGCAGTATATAACACAGCCCACGTAGTATCTAACACAGCCCATGTAGTATATAGCAATGTGGGCACCATATCCCTGTTAAAAAAGAATTAAAATAAAAATAGTTATATACTGACCTTCCGGTGGCCCCGGATCCAGCCCAGGCATTTAGCGATGCTCCTTGCGATGCTCCGATCCCAAGAATGCATTGCGGTAATAACACGTGATGATGTACGCTACGTCATCTCCGGTTATTGCAGCAATGCATTCTTGGGACCAGAGCGTCGGGAGGAGCGGGAAAGGCGCCGGAAGGTGAGAATATAATGATTTTTTTTAACATTAGATCTTTTTACTATTGATGCTGCATAGGCAGCATCAATAGTAAGAAGTTGGTCACACAGGGTTTATAGCAGCGTTAACGGACTGTGTTACACCGCGTTATGCCGTGGTGTAACGCAGTCCATTTAACGGACTGCTAAACCACTATGGGGGCACTGACTGGAGGGCAGTAGGGAGGGGGCACTGACTGGAGGGGAGTAGGGAATTCACGGCTGGACTGTGCCCGTCGCTGATTTCCGTGACAGACAAAGAGACGGAAGGGACCCTTAGACGATTATATAGATAGATCACCTACTGTACCTCACTATGCCTCTGATTTCATAGCGACTTTTTTGGCATGCTCCCCTGAATATGACATTATGGAGATATTTTCCCTGGAGGTATCTCTTCTAAGGTAGTATATACCTTTATTTCAGTGTGGCACGTATCTAGTAAGGATCCCCATACACCTTAGATCGCTGTCAGCAGAACAATCGTTTGGCTGATGGCTATCTCTCCCGATTCCTTCATGTGTTCTCTACTAGGGGGCACAGTCTTTTCTCAACGCTGAAATTGATTACCTATTGGGGGAGAGTCAGTTGATTCTAACGATATCGGTGGCTTTGGACGACTTCAATGTAATGTTCATGGGGCTTTAAGTCGCATGTAGCTACAATGAGCTCCATGTGTCTCTGTCCAGACTTCCTCCTAATCCAGTGTAAAAACCAGTAGGATTGCATGCAGAGAATTGACGTCTCTGGCAGGAAATTAAAATAAAAGGTGCTATATTATTTTATTCTCATGTATCTCACAGTAGCTGTGTGATTTCATCTAGGTTTTGGAGAGTCCAGCTATTTGATGCATGGAATCGACAATCAAATTCGATTAGGCGCAAAAATGTGATTGAAGTGGAAAGTAAATTATTTTGCACATTCACTTCAGTAGTTGAAAACTTAATGGAATAGGAAGAATGTGTCTGGTTGTCTCATAGACCAATGCTGCACATTCCCCTGATCCAGGCCTTTGTGAGGAGCAGTAGTAATATGGGCGATGAGTCTTTTTTTGAGGAGCTTGTTTGTCCAGCATGGGAGTTATCCCCAAGAAACAGCAGGGGCTAAATAGTTTAGAAAGAGTCTTTGATGTTTGAAAAGAAAACTAATAAACTGGAGAACAAGAGAGGATAATTGGACTCAGCAGTGAAGTTCCAGGTGGGAATCTGCCCCATGGCATTCTGGACAATATAAAGTGAATTTAAGGTCTACCTGTAATGAGGAGTGCTATTTATTTGTGGGAATTTCTGTGTATTGGGAGTATGGCTCTTTTTTGTCTGGGGAAGACAATTGCAACATAGTGTGCTGGAGTTTCATACTCATACTATGTGCAGAGCTTTTTATATACTTTTTATGTAGACCACACTACGGAGCATTAGGGGAATACATAAGGAGCGCACACATCGTTGCTTTATAGCATCAATAAATGTTTGACTATAAAATGTAATCACTAAATTAGAATAGTAAATAGATACAAGGGGTAGATTCAGCACCAAAAGGGTTAAGTTGGCAGAGCCGCGATAGAATAAGTCCTAATATATTAAGAGCAAATAGACACAATCACATATCTGTAATAAATATCAAAGTTAAAATAACACACACACACATACCAAACAAGAGCACTACATCATAAGATGCTAATTGCTAAGCTTTTAAGTCCAACTATTGTCATTAGGACAGCAATATATATAAGGAGGCCCCAGCTTGTTCACTTCCTCTGAAGAGGCCGGGCTGCTTTTTTTTTTTTTCACTGATTCATTGCTTTCTATGGGTGAACAAAACGCTGCAAAAACGCTGAAAGAAGTGAAACGCAGCAGTTTTCCATCCAATTCAGTCAGGAAAAAAAAACAATGTGTGTTAATTATTTTTCTGGTACTGTAAAAAGAAGATTTTAATTTGCATAAAAACACGCTGCAAAAAAGCAACGTGTGAACATAGCCTTATAGCGGTGCTTTGTTTGCTGGCCTAAGGGTATGTTTTCACGGTCAGTAAATGCTGCGGATTGGACGGTGCGTACAGCCGCAGCGGCCAGATGTTACATCACAGTGGAGGGGATTTTTATCAAATCCCAGCTCCACTATGCGGGCAGGGCTGCACCCGGCTTCCCTGTGTATACACACATGTGGCGCGTCTTTCTAGACCGCAGCTTGTCAATTTATCTTGCAGAGATGCTCAGTCTCCCCAAGATAAATATCACCGTCCATTGTATGGGATGCAGTGATTTCGCCTGGTTCAATGAACACATGCGGAATCACCGCACGTACAGAAGCCGGCAGCGCTCTGGACGGAGCTGCGTCAAAAGCGCTGCCGATACGGACCGTGGAAACATACCCTAATACTCGGTGAGTTATATCTTTTTTTTTTTAAACTCTGATATATAGTAATTGATTTTTTATTGGATCTGTATCTCCTTTTTACTTATTAGAATCTATTTCTGTTATGGAGTGGAAATATAAGTACACAAACTATAATAAGTTCTTCATGTGCTCAACTATGTTAGGGTACCGTCACACAGTGCAATTTTGATCGCTACGACGGCACGATTTGTGACGTTCGAGCGATATAGTTACGATATCGCAGTGTCTGACACGCTCCTGCGATCAGGGACCCCGCTGAGAATCGTACGTCGTAGCAGATCGTTTGAAACTTTCTTTCGTCGTCTAGTGTCCCGCTGTGGCGGCATGATTGCATGGTGTAACATATATCGTATACGATGTGCGCATAGTAACCAACGGCTTCTACATCGCACATACGTCATGAAATTATCGCTCCAGCGTCGTACATTGCAAAGTGTGACAGCAGTCTACGACGCTGGAGCGATATTGTTACGATGCTGGAGCGTCACGAATCGTGCCGTCGTAGCGATCAAAATGCCACTGTGTGACGGTACCCTTAGTGCAGAGCTGCTTTATTTTTAAAAGGAACCAGTCTCCTGATTCATACTGGCAGAAAAGATATACTGTACTTTAAGGATCTGTCTGGGAACCATAGCAGGAGATGGGATGTGTCCGGCTCCAGCCTACAGCGACCCCGACCTGTCAATCACCTAGAGTGGTGCTGTAGAGCCAGCTGGGGGCGGCCCCGGACTAATCTGGTCTCCGGCTTTGGTCCCCGCTTGGATCGTCAGGCTACGTTCCCACAATGAGTCTTTGCTGCAGGTTTTTTGCACCTATTCGCTGCATTACTTGAGGATTTTTTTTAAACATACGTTTGAATCTTGTTTTAGACTTTTTGGTATGTCATGTTTAAAGTTAAGAAACTTTATTTTTGATACCTCTTGGTATTTGCCTTTGACAAAACATTATTGGTACAGTCATGTATGGATTACATGTGTTTTTAGTGTATTTCCACAGCATCTAATGCAATTCTACTGGAAATTCCCAAAATAAAACTCAGGGTTCCCGCAAGAGAAATTTCACATGTTGCGGATTTCAAAAACATATCGCAGGTCAGTTCACACAGCATAAGATAAAGCACAGTGGGTAGGAATATAAATCTCATCCACTGTGCCGGAACTGTAAGACATTGCATTTTTTGTAAAGCAAAATTTGCAGAATCAAAAAACTCACTAAAAATCTAACCTGAAAGTATAATATAGTTTAAATGATATTATATATTGAATTATATATTAAATATACCTGGCTGCAATATTCAGTCGGCTCTGAATCGGGCTGCAGTGCCACGTTTGAGCAGCATGAAACAGGTGATAGGTTCCCTTTAAAGTGCCACCATATAAGTTCCATCAGATGCAATATGGACAGATTTTGATCATAGAGGAACCAACAAAATACCGTGGCTTTGAAGCTGAAAATGTCTTTGTGGAGCTTACAAGAAAATATGGACACATATAGTGAAAAAGATGGATGATTGGTTCAGATTATATATCCATATAGATTGGATTAAGGGCAGGATAAAAGATAGGCAGAGTAGGCAGTGGCATAGGGCACCATTATTGAGCGGGGCAATATTAAGAAATTTGTGTGATCCGATTCTCTTGGATGAGAGAATTGTAGCACAGGTGAGAAGAGGGAGAACTTAATTTCTTCATCTTCTCCATTGTTTGAATCCGTGGATGTCATTCTAGTGGAATCTAATGTTTTACAATTCTCTTGCGGTAAATCGAGCACCACTACAGTGAGGTGAATACGTAGAGGAAACTGGAGGCCCTTCTTGGTGTACAATGGAAACTTTGCTTGACCCAGACGGTACGCCTAGATGTCATGTGGTTTGCCCTCAGCACCCTGATAGAAATGCTCATGTTTGTTTGTCAGCTTCCGCTTGTTCCTCTGGTCACCTAGCAGCCATTCTGTAGTCAGTGATTAATGAGGCTGTGTGACAGGTAGTGGACACAAGCTAAATGTGTGCGCTCCTGTTGTCACGCTGGGGTCTTCTGCTTATTGTTTGTGCTCCTTTCTTCCTGCAGTTCAGCCCTGCAGCAAAACAGCTATTCACAGGTGTGAGGAACTGCCTGGGGTCCTACAGGTTAAACCTTGGTGAACTACCCAGAACTGATTCTTTCATTGTCGTAATGGGAATTAGCTTCTTTACTTTTGTACTTTTGAGTCAAATTTCCATTGTCTATTTGTTTAGTGTTTCAGGTTTCTGTCAAATCCTAATATGGCCAGCTGACATATGTGTACGACACTCCTACCGAGCATGGGCCCTGTCCACACCTGCGCCTTGAGTTTTAGGAACAGAGAAATTAAATTCATTTGGAAAATGGATCTGTTACAAAACGGAAGCTGGTTACTCATAAGGGCCCCATTGACTGTAATGGGGTCAATCTGTTTTTTGTTTCATGTCGGTTTCTGGAAGTTTTTTTTTAAGCCTGTGCGTATTGTTCCATTAACAGAACTAGAAACGCAGTTGCGAACAAGGCCTAGAGTTGGGTGCAGAAATTGTATAATTGCCAGATGAAAGATCTTTTGTGAAACTGGTATGTTCAATGTACCAACAATGAGGGCGCAGTCAGACGGCTCTATAAATTGGACCTAGATCGGACCTTAAGGCACGGACTGGCTGGCGGCTCTCCTGACTCATATTTTTCTATGCAGCTGTCACGCTCAGGTTGGGAGAGCCGCCAGCCAGTCCGTGCATTGAGGTCTGATCTAGGTCCGATTTATGCGGCTTTCTGACTGTGCCCTTACGTTCCGTAACCTGTCAATTCCTCCTGCGTGCATACTGAGATTTATGTGCAGAATTGTATTAAATGTGCGAAATCCGCAGGTAAAAAATGCATGTGAATTTTTAGTGAATTATCACTGTAGAAACTCACGAAAAACGCTTGTAATGTGCACATGACTGTATCAATAAAGCTTTGTCAAAGCCAAATAGAGGAAGTCAAAATAAAAAGCAGCTTTATTTAAAGCATGACATAACGAAAAGAGACAAAACTACAGAATCACAAATGTGATAATGCGTGTAAAAAAAAAAACCCCAAACACTAAAAAACTGGAATGAAAAAAAATGCAAGTAACATAATTTACATAATAGATGCAGAAATTTTGCAACATAAAAACCTCACCAAATAGTAATGAGTGGAACGATGACTTTATAAAAAATCTGATTTTCATCTGGAAAAAAAATGGACGGGTTTTTAGGATAAAAGTGCAGAAGACAGTAGATTCTCTTATCCGAGTGAATTATGCCAAGTATGCAAATTACACTCTGATCAGAGTGCGAACATAATGTGATCTGATTATCTAGGATGCGGAGAAGATGGAGAAAAGATTTTCTCCATTTGCTTCAATCTGTCAGTCAGCGAAAATGGTACTGCACTCAGATGTCATCTGAGTGCAGTCCAATGTTTTCCTCTGAAGAAATCTATGTATCCATACAGTTGATATTTTTTTAGCGGATCTATAGACTTCAATGGGCAGGTCTCATGCAATATGCAGAAGAAACCAATGCATTCTGAAAGTATTTGTTGGTTCATGTAAAAAAAAAAAAATGGAATAATATTATTTCTAGTGCTGTCTGTATGTGTAAAAAAGCTCACATCGCTTGGACAGAAAATCTGATTGTGTGCACGTAGCCTAAGGCTGGTTTAACACATTGTACATGTAGTGTGGATTTTACTCACTAATTTCTAAACTGAATTCTGCAATGTTGCTGCTTCTAAAATTCACCAATATTTTTTTCATGTATTCAAAGAATCGCAACAAAACAAAGCGTCGCCAGAAGTTCAACCTGAGTGAGGCCATGTTTCCAAATGGTGTAATATTGCATTTTTCCGCTGCTGTTTTTTATGTAAAAAATCTGCTTCGTTTAACTGTCCAAGTAAAGTGATGTGATTTCATGAAAATGCTGTTGAATGATGGATTTTTGGGGGGCTTTTTTCTCTATAAGTTTCTATGCATGTAAAAAACTCAGTTGTGTTTTAAGTGCATATAGGACACTTTACAAAAGTACAAAAAAAAACACATTAAAAAATGCTGCTTCAAAACTGCACCAGAAATGTATTAAATAAAGGGGAAAAAGCATTAAAAAAAATCAGCAAAGATAATTTGGGTGCGAGCACCTGCAGAAAATATGAGAATAAAAAGCAGCAGAAAATAAGCAACATTTATGGCCTTAGGGTTTTACTGAAATGAATGAGTACCATCTGCACAAAAAGATGCATTTTTGCAATAGAAATGTATATGCAGCCAATGAAAAAAAAAAACATAACAAAAGCCAATTTCAATGTGGATTCCGCACTAAAGAACCCAAAACTCTGTCTGCGGATGAGATTAATTTCCCCTTTGCTGCTATTGTAAAATGCTGTGCATTTAATATGGCACACACCGGTTAACGAATTTGGTACAATTTCTTTGTGGCGTGCACCTCCATGCGCCTCACCAGAAATGTTACTCCAGTTGAGGTTGGAGCAGCATTTCTGACATAAGAAATGCTGGCACTTTTGCTGAATGCAATAGGTGGGCATAGCCACGCCGCGACCTCCACTCCACATAGCACAAAAATTTTGAGACTTTTGAAAGAGTTTTAGATCAGTTTTCTGCTGAAAACATTTTGTTGAATCGTCCCCATAGTCTTTAAGACTGGGAATTAACGGAGTGGCTAAGTGTCAGATTAAATAGATGTACAAATTGCCACAGAGGAAGAGGACTTGAACTCTAGTGCCATATCTTGGAAGAGTAACAATTCTAAAACTCAATATCATATGGCAAGTCTTGTTAAAGGGTCTATATTGACTTCTGGGATTGCTACTTCTAATAGGTGGCACTATAGTTCTAGTCCTCATCCTCTCTGAATAGGCAATTTGAATATTAATTTTCCTAGAGGAACATGCATGGCCTATAAGTCTCCTCACTCTGACATGACAGGCATGGCTTGTCATTTTCCACCAGGAGAAACATTACCACTAAGAGCACTTTAGATTAGTGTTGAGCATTCCGATACCGCAAGTATCGGGTATCGGCCGATATTTGCGGTATCGGAATTCCGATACTGAATTCCGATACTTCCCGCGTATCGGATACCGGAATCGGAAGTTCCCAGAATTCAAATTGAACGCAGCAGCCAATGAGGAATGAATGAAAGTGTGGGCACATCCTGTTTAGCATGGTGGGCATGTAAGTACTGGCAAGGCTGGGATTGGCTGCTGAAATGATGTCACTCTGCACTATAAAAAAGCGCTGCCGCCATTTTGCGCTCACTCTGCTGTGATTTCAGTTAGGGACAGGACGCTGTGTTCTAACTGAGGGCCAGTTGAGCTTGCTAATTGCTTTATTTTCCTTTCCAAAGGCTAATTTAGCAAAACGCTGTGTGTTCTTCACTGTTCACCTTGCTCTTGCCTTGCAGCGCTGTTTTAACAGCGTTCTGCAAGGTCTCTGTGTGTGTGTGTGCAGCTCACTCTGTAGTCTGTGTGCAGCCATATACCCGGTTGTATTCAGCTCAGGGGGGGTTCACACTGCCTCACACAGTTGTTCTTTTTTGCTCTTAGTGCAGCCTGCTGCACATTTTTTCTCAAATTTCCTATTAGTGTTTTTCCACCAGTCTCCAGCTCTATTGTGGAAAAACACTACATAGGATAACCTAGAGGGGGGTTTTTGGGCCTTGCAGCGCCGTTTACGGCTGTCTGCACGGTCTCCGTGTGAGCCCAGCTCGCCCTGTAGTCTGTGTGCAGCCATAGCCGGTTGGATTCAGCTCAGGGTTCGTTACTGGCTCATACCTTGAGAAAAATTTTCCTTTTTTTCAAATAGTGCAGCCTGTTTAAAATTTGAAAAAAAAAATTCCTATTAGTGTCTTTCCACTCGTATCCAGCTAAATAGTGGAAAAACACTATATAGGATAACCTAGAGGAGGGTTTTTTGGCCTTGCAGCGCCGTTTACGGCTGTCTGCACGGTCTCCGTGTGAGCCCAGCTCGCCCTGTAGTCTGTGTGCAGCTATAGCCGGTTGGATTCAGCTCAGGGTTCGTTACTGGCTCATACCTTGCGAAAAATTTTCCTTTTTTTTCAAATAGTGCAGCCTGTTTAAAATTTGACAAAAAAAAATCCTATAAGTGTCTTTCCACTCGTATCCAGCTAAATAGTGGAAAAACACTATATAGGATAACCTAGAGGAGGGTTTTTTGGCCTTGCAGCGCCGTTTACGGCTGTCTGCACGGTCTCCGTGTGAGCCCAGCTCGCCCTGTAGTCTGTGTGCAGCCATAGCCGGTTGGATTCAGCTCAGGGTTCGTTACTGGCTCATACCTTGAGAAAAATTTTCCTTTTTTTGAAATAGTGCAGCCTGTTTAAAATTTGAAAAAAAAAAAATTCCTATTAGTGTCTTTCCACCAGTCTCCAGCTCAATTGTGGAAAAACACTACATAGGATAACCTAGAGGGTTTTTTTGGGGCCTTGCAGCGCCGTTTACGGCTGTCTGCACGGTCTCTGTGTGAGCGCAGCTCGCCCTGTAGTCTGTGTGCAGCCATAGCCGGTTGGATTCAGCTCAGGGTGCGTTACTGCCTCATACCTTGAAAAACAATTTCCTTTTTTTCAAATAGTGCAGCCAGTTTAAAATTTGAAAAAAAAAATTCCTATTAGTGTCTTTCCACTTGTATCCAGCTAAATAGTGGAAAAACACTATATAGGATAACCTAGAGGAGGGTTTTTTGGCCTTGCAGCGCCGTTTACGGCTGTCTGCATGGTCTCCGTGTGATTTAAACTAGCTCTGTAGCCCGATCTGCACCAAAAAAAAAGTTAAGTTCACCAAACACAACTTAACACTTGTGTAGGCCACATTTGAAAAATAATAAAGTTTAGTCCACAATTTACAACATTAGTGTTTCTTACACCTGTTAGGAGGAGCATTACAGGAATAAGCACACTAAGGCCTTAGTACTTTTCTGCTTATCTTTATCTGTCAACCAAGATGAAGAGGGCAGGGAGTAAGGCACGTGGGCGTGGGCGCGGAGCAGGGAGAGGAGCAGGGAGAGGACGTGGTGATTCTGTGCCTGCTGCGGGCGCCGGTGACTCGTCGTCACTCAGTTTCAGCAGGGAACAGTCCTTCATGCGCAGCTTTGTCGGAGAGCGCCGTGCACCGCTGCTGCGTGAAGACCAAATTGAAGCCGTTGTCGGGTGGATGGCAGCTAACGCCTCGGCATCGACTTCAGTTAGTGCCACATCCTCTCAGGCACAGAGCACTGGAGAGCAGCCATCTGTCTCTTCACCACCTGCCAAATTGGCCAGGCAGTCAGACAGCCCAGGACAGGAGCCGTCTCTACTTCTGTTCTCTGAATCTCTTGGCTTGGAAACAGGGGGCCAGCCAAGCAGCATTGGAGAAATGGAAGAAGAGGCAGTGTGCAGTGATGCCCAACACCTTTTTCTCTCTGACTCTGAAGAGGCAGGTGGGCCAGTGCCTCCGGTGACCACAGCGCAGTACGCATCTGATGATGAAACTCAGGTGCCGCTTTCTCGTGCGTACTGTGCTGCTGAGACTACCCAGGAGGAGCAGTTGGTGGCAGAGGGTAGTGGAGATGATGAGGTCCTTGACCCATCGTGGCGTGAGGAACAGGAAGGTGGTGGGAGCAGCTCAGAGGAAGAGCTTCCTCTTACGGGCCAAAGAGGGAGAGGGAGGGGGAAGACTGCGGAGCCTGTAGCCTCCACTTTGGCACCCGTTAGGAGCCTGTCTCTTTCCAAAGCCAAAAAGGGCGCTCCCAAGACTTGCAGTGCCTGGTCCTTTTTTGACACAGTTGCAGATGACATTTGTTTTGTCAAATGCAAGCTGTGTCATCATAAAGTAAAAAGAGGGAAAAATGTCAGCAACCTCAATACCACAAATATGTGGAAACATGTGCGGACCAGGCACGCGGTGGAGTTACAGAAACACACTGAAGATGTAGGCCAACCAACAGCGGCAGCTACCACCTCTTCAGCTCGTGTTGCCTCTTCCTCCAGCTCACGCACAGCTGGTTTGGCTTCCTCCCAGAGACCTTGTGTAATTCCACCCACAGCACCACCTTCCCAGTCATCCTCACACTCCCAGTCTACTCTACAGCCATCGGTAGTACAGGCATGGGAGAAAAGGCGGGCATTCTCGGCCAACCACCCCCGAGCACAGGCTCTGAATGCAGGCATTGCCAAACTGTTGTCCCTGGAAATGCTCTCGTTCAGGCTGGTGGAGACTGACAGCTTCCGTGACTTGATGGCATTGGCAGTCCCACAGTACAAGGTGCCCAGCCGCTTTTACTTCAGCAGGCAGGCTGTCCCTGCCCTGCACAGGCATGTTGAGGCAAACATAAAACATGCGCTACTGAACGCCGTCAGTAGCAAGGTCCACCTCACCACCGATGCGTGGACCAGTCAGCATGGACAGGGGCGATATGTTTCCCTCACTGCCCATTGGGTTAATGTTGTTGAGCCAGGTACAGATCGTGCGAGTGGCGCAGGACGTGTCCTGCCCACTCCAAGGATTGCAGGAATCCAGTCTGTACGCATCGACTCCTCCTCTTACACCAGTTCCTCTGATTCCTCTCTGCAGGATCCGTCACAGTCCACCCCCACATGGACCCGTGAACGTTTACCTATGACCGACATGAGCACAGCCGTGGCCAAACGTCAGCAGGCCGTCTTGAAACTAGTTTCATTGGGGCATCGAAGCCACACAGCGCAGGAGCTCTGGAATGCCATAAAGCAGGAGAGCGATGTGTGGTTACTGCCAGCGAATCTCCAGCCAGGCATGGTAGTGTGGGACAATGGCCGAAATCTGGTGGCAGCTTTGGCCCTTGGCAACCTCACTCACATCCTATGTCTGGCACATGTGCTCAATTTGGTTGTGCAGAGTTTTCTGAGGGACTATCCGGATCTTGATGCCCTGCTGCACAAGGTCCGCCTAGAGTGTGCTCACTTGCGGCGTTCCAGCTTGGCCAGATCCCGCATTGCTGCTCTGCAGCGCCGATTCCGCCTTCCGGAACACCGCATCATATGTGACCTACCTACCCGGTGGAATTCCACGTTACATATGTTGGAGCGGTTGTGTGAGCAGCAGCAAGCAGTTATGGAGTACCAGCTGCATCAGGCGCAAAGAAGTCGCAGTCAGCGCCGATCAGACTTCACAACCACAGAGTGGGCCACTATGAAGGACGTCTGCCAGGTTTTGCGTCCTTTTGATTATTCCACGCGGATGGCAAGTGCAGATGATGCACTAGTCAGCATGACTGTCCCCCTTATCTGCCTGCTTCAGCAAACTTTGCAAGGGTTAAGGGATGATGTGGTGGAAGAGGTGGAGGATGAGGAGTCACCTTTTCCATCAGCTTCTGGAGAGTCAGCGCCACGTGGTTCCTCACAAAGGGGTACGCAGGGGCCAATTTGTGAGGAGGATGAGGAGGAGTCAATGGAGGAGGAAGAGCTCCGTCCAGAGGAGGGAGCGACACAATTGTCCAGTGGTCAGTGTGTACAGCGAGGGTGGGGTGATGACGAGCGGGCAGAGATCATGTCTCAAGCAGGGGACAGCGTTTCTGGGCCAGTTGGCACTCTGCAGCACATGGTGGATTTCATGCTGCAGTGCCTGAGAAACGACCGCCGCATCGACCACATTCTCAACATGCCTGATTATTGGGTGTTCACCCTCCTCGATCCTCGCTACCGGGACAACGTCCAAAACCTCATCCCTGCGTTGACCCGGGAGCGTAAATTGCGGGAGTACCACGACACACTGGTGAATTCCATCATCTTCTCCTGTCCAACTGAGAGGAGTGCTGCTAGTGCTTTACAAAGCAGCTCAGTGCGTCGAGGCAGTGGGGGAGGCTCTGCCCAAAGAGGGAGCAGAAGCAGTGCCTCTGCCCAAGGCAAGCCCAGTATGGCACAACTCTGGCACACTTTTGTGTGCCCGCCCCAAATGTCTACACCATCACCGGCGGCTCCAGTCAGCAGGAGGCAACGGTTCCGTCAGATGGTGACAGACTACATGGCTTGCCCTCTTACTGTACTCCCAGACGGCTCTTCCCCGTTCAAGTTTTGGGTCTCTAAGCTGGATACATGGCCAGAGCTAAGCCAGTATGCATTGGAGGTGCTGGCTTGCCCTGCGGCTAGTGTCTTATCGGAACGTGTCTTTAGTGCCGCAGGTGGTGTACTAACAGACCGTCGCATGTGACTATCCTCCGATAACGTTGACCGGCTTACTTTCCTGAAAATGAACCAGGCCTGGATCTCGCAGGAATTTGCCACTCCTCTGCCTGATTAAGTAATTGGGTGTCATCCAGGTCTCCTGCTGTGTTCATCTTTCTACCACCTGAACTGCTATTCCTGGGCTCCAACACCGCCAGTTGCGGCTCAGAAGTGCAGGCTGCACAGTAAAAACATACGACCCAGTGTTATTGGGTTTCAGTAACGTCAGCTGATCCCCAGCTGTGTAGCCGGCAATGTGTCCTGCGACCGCCACGCTGGCACAACAACCTAAATGTAAGGGAACCTGTCCCCCCCCCCCCGTCGTTTGTTACTGAAAGAGCCATCTTGTGCAGCAGTAATGCTGCACAAGGAAAAGGTAGCTCTTTTTTTTTAGCTCTTTGCACACGCAGAACTTAACACTTATAAAATGTGTTCACTGATACCGTTATACCGTCCCGGAGCTGGGACTTTCCTTCGTAATGTGACGCAGCACAGCCGTCATTCCTACCCCCTTGGTGCCATGCGCTGCCTCCTCAGCGTTGTTTTAAGCTGTCACGGAGCCTGCGCTGTTCTGTTATCCCTTGGGCATGCCCTATTTGCGCTGCCTGTCTTCTGACATAATTTGGTGTCAGGCTGGCTGCGCCTGTGCGGCCGCGGTGCCCGAGATCCCGCCTCGCAGTGTCTTCTGATTGAGTCACACTGCGGGCCTGGGATCCATGGGCATGCGCAGTGCATATCTTCCCCTCGGGCTCTCGCTCATTTCCCTCCGCCTTCTTTAGACTGTGCGCCGTCAGCTGATCCCTAGCATGCCACGGCCGTGACACCGCACAGTCTGAAGAAGAGGGAAGGAGGGGAGTGAGAGTCGAGGTTATGCACTGTGCATGCCCATGGTTCCAAGGCCCGCAGTGGGATTACGTTAGATGAGACTGCGAGGTGGGATCTGGAGCAGCGTGGACGCACAGGCACTGACAGCCTGACACCAAATTATGTCAGAAGACAGGCAGCGCTAATTGGGCATGGCCAAGGGCTAACAGAACAGCGCAGGCTCCGTGACAGCTTAAAACAACGCTGAGGAGGCAGCGCACGGCATCAAGGGGATAGGAATGACAGCTGTGCTGTGTCCCATTACGAAGGAAATTCGCACCTCCGTAACGGTTTAACGGTATAAAGGGACACATTTTTAGTGTTTACTTCGGTGTTTGCAAGGAGCATAATTAAAAGAGCAACCGTTTCCTTTTGCATCCTTAGTGCTGCACAACATGGCTCTTTCAGCTACAAACGTCTTGGGGGGGGGGGTTAAAGGTTTCCTTTCAACTTGCTCCAATCAGGCTTCGGCCTACACTCTGTTCCTCTGCTCCTCCTGCTGTCCCTGGGCTCTAACACCGCCAGTTGGTGCCTGGAAGTGCTGTGTGCACAGTCAACAGTCGCTCCTCTGTTATTGGGGTTCAGTAACGTCAGCTGATCCCCAGCTGTGTGTGCGGCAATACCTCCAATCTGCTCCTCCTGCTGTCCCTGGGCTCTAACACCGCCAGTTGGTGCCTGGAAGTGCTGTGTGCACAGTCAACAGTCGCTCCTCTGTTATTGGGGTTCAGTAACGTCAGCTGATCCCCAGCTGTGTATCCGGCAACGTGTCATGCGACCGCCACGCTGGCACAACTAAAATGTAAGGGGACCTGTCCCCCCCCCCCCTAGGCGTTTGTTACTGAAAGAGCCACCATGTGCAGCACTAATACTGCACAAGGGAAAGGTCGCTCTTGAAATTATGCTCCTTGCAAACGCTGAACTACACACTCATGTAATGTGTCCCCTCACACCGTCCAACCGTCCCGGAGGTGGGACTTTCCTTTGTAATGTGACGCAGCACAGCCGTCATTGCTACCCCCTTGGCACCGTGCGCTGCCTCCTTAGCGTTGTTTGATTCCGTCATGGACCCTGCGCTGTTATGTTATCCCTTGGCCATGCACAGTTTGCGCTGCCCGTCCTCTGACATCATTTGTTGTCGTCCTGGCTGCGCCTGTGCGTCCACGCTGCCCGAAATCACACCTCGCAGTGTCGTCTAATGTGATCCCACAGTGGGCCTGGTATCCATGGCCATGCGCAGTGCATATACTAGCCTCTCACTCCCCTTCTTCACGCTTCTTCAGACTAGGCGGCGTCAGCTGATCCCTAATAGCATGCCACGGCCGTGACGCCGCACAGTCTGAAGAAGCAGGAAGGAGGTGAGTGAGAGGCGATGATATGCACTGCGCATGCCCATGGATCCCTGGCCCGCAGTGGGACTACATTAGATGACACTGCAAGGTTGGATCTCGGGCAGCTTGGACGCACAGGCACTGCCAGCCTGACACCTACATGATGTCAGAAGATGGGCACCGCTAACTGTGCATGGCCAAGGGATAACATTACAGCGCGGGCTCCGTGACAAAACCAAACAACGTTGAAGAGGTGGCGCCCGGCACCAAGGGGGTTGGAATGACGGCTGTGCTGTGTCACATTACAAAGGAAAGTCCCACTTCCGGGATGGTTTGACGGTGTGAGGGGACACATTATATGAGTGTGTACTTCAGCGTTTGCAAGGAGCATAATTTTCGGAACAACCATTTTCCATGTGCAGTATTACTGCTGTACAAGATGGCTCTTTCAGCAACAAATGCCTGGGGGGGGGGGTTAAAGGTTCCCTTTCAACTTGCTCCACTGCAGGCTTCGGCCTACACTCTGCTCCTCTTTGATTCCCTGGGTTTCAACACTGTCAGTTGCCACCTGGAAGTGTTGTCTACACAGAAAAAACACTAGGTGATGTGTCAGTGGGGTTCAGCACCGCCAGCTGTTCCCCTGCTGTGTAGTCGGCAACGTGTCCAGCACAAGCCACGCTGGCACAACAGAACAAAAGCTGCCACCAGTGCAGGCTTCGGCCTACACTCTGCTCCTCTCCTCCTCCTGCTGACCCTGGGCTCAAACACCGCTAGTTTTTGCCCGGAAGTGCTAGCTGCACAGAGAAAAACACCAGCCAATGTGTTAGTGGGGTTCAGCAACGCCAGCTGTTCCCCTGCTGTGTAGCCGGCAACGTGACCTGCAAACGCCATGCAGGCACAGGAACTGAAATTAAAAGGGAACCTGGCCCCACCCCCCCAGGTGTTTCTATGTATAACAGCCACCTAGTACAGCAGTACTGCTGCATTTGTACAAGGTGGCTGACTTTTTCTCCTTGCCCACGTGGAACTCAACACGTACAAAATGTGTCTCATTGAGACCATTCCACTGTCCCTGAGGTGTGACTTTCCTTTGTAATGATACGCAGCACCCCCCTTGGTAGCGTTTCCCGTCTTTTGTCATCATGGTTAGCTGGCTGCGCCTGTGCATCCGCCCTGCTAGAAACAACGCCCCTCGTTGTCATATTTATTTTGTCAGCGAGGGTGTGGTTTATGGGCACGAGCAGTGCATATGTTTGCCTGTCTTAACTCATCTCCTTCCGCCTTCTTCAGACTGTGCGGCCTCCTGGCCGTGGTAGGCGATAAGGGATCAGCTGAGGCCGCCCAGTCTGGAGCAGGTGTAAGGACATGTGTAAGCGGCAAACCTATTTACTGCACAAGGCCACGAATCCCAGCCACGCAGTGTGATTTTTTGAAAACACACTGTGGGTCTGGGATTCATGTCCATCGCTAACCGCAACGGCCGACATGAAATGAGGTCAGAAGACAGGAAGCGCTCACAGCGCATGGCCAAGGGATCACAATAGCGCAGACTCCTGTACAGCAAATAACAGCGTTCAGGAATCTGCGCCCAGTACCTAGGTGCAAATTTTGACACCTGTGCTGCGTCTCGTTAAAAAGACAAGTCACGCCTCCACAACTGTTTGACAGTATAATGGGCTAAATAGTGTACGTGTTTTAGTCAGCGTGTGCAAGGAGCAAAACAAATAGAGCAACCTTTTACTTGTGCAACATTAATGCTGCACAAGGTGTGGCTCTTGTACCTTGCAACACCTGAGGGGGGTTAAAGGTAACCTTTGAAATTGGTTCAACTAGGCTTCGGCCTACACTCTGCTCCTCTACTCCTCCTGCTGACCCTGGGCTCAAACACCGCTAGTTTTTGCCCGGAACTGCTAGCTGCACAGAGAAAAACACCAGCCAATGTGTTAGTGGGGTTCAGCACCGCCAGCTGTTCCCCTGCTGTGTAGTCGGCAACGTGTCCAGCACAAGCCACGCTGGCACAACCGACCAAAAGCTGCCACCAGTGCAGGCTTCGGCCTACACTTTGCTCCTCTCCTCCTCCTGCTGACCCTGGGCTCAAACAACGCCAGTTTCTGCCCGGACATGCTAGCTGCACAGAGAAAAACACCAGCCAATGTGTTAGTGGGGTTCAGCACCGCCAGCTGTTCCCCTGCTGTGTAGCTGGCAACGTTTCCTGCAAACGCCACGCAGGAACATGAACTGAAATTGAAGGGAGCCTGCCCCCCACCCCCCCAGGTGTTTCTATGTATAACAGCCACCTTGTACAGCAGTACTGCTGCATTTGTACAAGGTGGCTGACTTTTTCTCCTTGCACACGTGGAACTCAACAAGTACAAAATGTGTCTCATTACAGACCATTACAATGTCCCTGAGGTGTGACTTTCCTTTTTAATGACACGCAGCACCCCCATTGTTAGCGCTGCCCGTCTCCTGACATCATTGGTTGGCTGGCTGTGCCTGTGCGTCCCCCCTGCCCGACACAACGCCCCCCGTTGTCTCATATATTTTGACTGCGAGGGTGTGATTGATGGGCACGAGCAGTGCATATGTTCCCCTGTTTTCACTCCCCTCCTTCCGCCTTCTTCTGACTGTGCGGCCTCATGGCCGCGGCATGCGATAAGGGATCAGCTGAGGCCGCCCAATCTGAAGCAGGTGTAAGGACATGTGTGAGCGGCGAACATATTTACTGCACAAGGCCACGAATCCCAGCACCGCAGTGTGACTTTAGGAAAAGCCACTGTGGGTCTGGGATTTATGGCCATCGTTAACCGCACCGGCCAACATGAAATGAGGTCATGAGACGGCCTGCACTAACAGGGTATTGCCAAGGGATAACACAAGAGCGCAGTTTCCTGTACTGCAAATAACAACGGTAAGGAATCTGCGCACAGCACCTAGGTGTAAATTTGTACACCTGTGCTGCGTCTCCTTAAAAAGACTAGTAGTCACGCCTCCACTACTGTTTGACAGTATAATGGGCTAAATAGTGTACGTGTTTAATTCAGCGTGTGCAAGGAGCAAAATTAAATAGAGCAACCTTTGACTTGTGCATCATTAATGCTGTTCAAGGTGTGGCTCTTGTACCTTGCAACACCTGAGGGGGGGGTTAAAGGTAACCTTTGAAATTGGTTCAACTAGGCTTCGGCCTACACTCTGCTCCTCTACTCCTCCTGCTGACCCTGGGCTCAAACACCGCTAGTTTTTGCCCGGAAATGCTAGCTGCACAGAGAAAAACACCAGCCAATGTGTTAGTGGGGTTCAGCACCGCCAGCTGTTCCCCCGCTGTGTAGCCGGCATCGTGTCCAGCACAAGCCACGCTGGCACAACCGACCAAAAGCTGCCACCAGTGCAGGCTTCGGCCTACACTTTGCTCCTCTCCTCCTCCTCCTGCTGACCCTGGGCTCAAACACCGCTAGTTTTTGCCCGGAACTGCTAGCTGCACAGAGAAAAACACCAGCCAATGTGTTAGTGGGGTTCAGCACCGCCAGCTGTTCCCCCGCTGTGTAGCCGGCATCGTGTCCAGCACAAGCCACGCTGGCACAACCGACCAAAAGCTGCCACCAGTGCAGGCTTCGGCCTACACTTTGCTCCTCTCCTCCTCCTCCTGCTGACCCTGGGCTCTAACACCGCTAGTTTTTGCCCGGACATGCAATCTGCACAGAGAAAAACACCAGTCAATGTGTCAGTGGGGTTCAGCAACGCCAGCTGTTCCCCTGCTGTGTAGCTTGCAACGTGACCTGCAAACGCCACGCAGGCACATGAACTGAAATTGAAGGGAGCCTGCCCCCCACCCACAGGTGTTTCTATGTATAACAGCCACCTTGTACAGCAGTACTGCTGCATTTGTACAAGGTGGCTGACTTTTTCTCCTTGCCCACGTGGAACTCAACACGTACAAAATGTGTCTCATTAGAGACCATTACAATGTCCCTGAGGTGTGACTTTCCTTTGTAATGACACGCAGCACCACCCTTGTTAGCGCTGCCCGTCTTTTGACATCATTGGTTAGCTGGCTGCGCCTGTGCATCTCCCCTGCTCGAAACAACGCCCCACGGTGTCTTATTTTTTTGGACAGCGAGGGTGTGATTGATGGGCATGTGCAGTGGATATGTTTGCCTGTGTTCACTCATCTCCTTCCGCCTTCTTCAGACTGGGTGTCCTCATGGCCGCGGCAGGCGATAAGGGATCAGATGAGGCCGCCCAGTCTGAAGCAGGTGTAAGGACATGTGTGAGCGGCAAACATATTTAGTGCACCAGGGCACGAATCCCAGCACCGCAGTGTGATTTTTTAAAAACACACTGTGGGTCTGGGATTCATGTCCATCGCTAACCGCAACGGCCAACATGAAATGAGGTCATAAGACAGGAAGCGCTCACAGCGCATGGCCAAAGGATCACAAGAGCGCAGACTCCTGTACAGCAACTAACAACGCTCAGGAAGCTGCGCCCATGCAAAAAGGTGTTGTTTTCGACACCTGTGCTGCTTTTCTTTAAAAAGACAAGTCACGCCTCCACTACTGATTAACAGTATAATGGGCTAAATAGTCTACGTGTTGCATTCAGCTTGTGCAAGTAGAAAAATTAATAGAGCAACCTTTTACTTGTGCAGCATTAATGCTGCAGAAGGAGTGGCTCTTGTACTTTGTAACACCTGAGGGGGGGTTAAAGGTAACCTTTGAAATTGGTTCAACTAGGCTTCGGCCTACACTCTGCTCCTCTCCTCCTCCTGCTGACCCTGGGCTCTAACAACGCTAGTTTTTGCCCGGAAATGCTAGCTGCACAGAGAAAAACACCAGTCAATGTGTTAGTGGGGTTCAGCACCGCCAGCTCTTCCCCCGCTGTGTAGCCGGCATCGTGTCCAGCACAAGCCACGCTGGCACAACCGACCAAAAGCTGCCACCAGTGCAGGCTTCGGCCTACACTTTGCTCCTCTCCTCCTCCTCCTGCTGACCTTGGGCTCAAACACCGCTAGTTTTTGCCCGGAAATGCTAGCTGCACAGAGAAAAACACCAGCCAATGTGTTAGTGGGGTTCAGCACCGCCAGCTGTTCCCCTGCTGTGCAGCTTGCAACGTGACCTGCAAACGCCACGCAGGCACATGAACTGAAATTGAAGGGAGCCTGGCCCCCACCCCCAGGTGTTTCTATGTATAACAGCCACCTTTTACAGCAGTACTGCTGCATTTGTACAAGGTGGCTGATGTTTTCTCCTTGCCCACGTGGAACTCAACACGTACAAAATGTGTCTCTTTGAGACCATTCCACTGTCCCTGAGGTGTGACTTTCCTTTCTAATGATACGCAGCACCCCCCTTGGTAGCGCTCCCCGTCTTCTGACATCATTGGTTGGCTACTTGCGCCTGTTCGTCCGCCCTGCCTGAATAAAATGCTCCTCGTTGTCTTAATTATTTTGACTGCGAGGGTGTGATTGATGGGCACGAGCAGTGCATATCTTCGCCTGTCTTAACTCATCTCCTTCCGCCTTCTTCAGACTGTGCAGCCTCATGGCCGCGGCATGCGAGAAGGGATCAGCAGAGGCCGCCCAGTCTGAAGCAGGTGTAAGGACGTGTGTGAGCGGCCAAAATATTTACTGCTCAAGGCCACGAATCCCAGCACCGCAGTGTGGCTTTATGAAAAGACACTGGGGGTCTGGGATTTATGGCCATCGTTAACCGCACGGGCCAACATGAAATGATGTCATAAGATGGGCAGCGCTAACAGGGCATTGCCAAGGGATAACACAAGAGCGCAGACTCCTGTACAGCAAATAACAACGCTCAGGAAGCTGCGCCAAGCACCAAGGCGTTATTTTGGACACCTGTGCTGCGTCTCATCAAAAAACCAAGTCACGCATCCACTACAGTTTGACTGTAGAATGGGGTAAATTGTGTATGTCTTTCATTCAGCGTGTGCAAGTAGACAAATTAATAGAGCAACCTTTCACTTGTGCAGCATTAATACTGCACAAGGTGTGTCTCTTGTACTTTGTAACACCTGAGGGGGGGGTTAAAGGTTTCCTTTGAAATTGGTTCAACTAGGCTTCGGCCTACACTCTGCTCCTCTCCTCCTCCTCCTGCTTCAACACGGGCTCTAACATCGCTAGTTTTTGCCCGCAAGTGCTAGCTGCACAGAGAAAAACACACGCCATTGTGTTAGTGGGGTTCAGCAACGCCAGCTGTTCCCCCAGTGTGTAGCCGGCAAAGTGTCCTGCAAACGCAACGCAGACACAAAGCTGCCTCCAGTGCAGGCTTCGGCCTACACTCATCTCCCCCTGCTTACCCTTTGCTCCAACACCGCTAGTTGGGGCTCTAGGAAGACAATCTTTAATAGGCAAGGCAACGCATCTGGGTTCCAGCACCGCCAGCTGGTTCTCGGCAGTGTTCTTGTCACAGGTACTCCCTCGTGCCAAGCCTGGTTTCAGCACCGACAGCTGTTTCCGGGTTGTGTCAACTTCACTGAGACGCCTATGCTTGCCCCGTCGTGGTGCGGTCGAGTTAGCCAACTCCAGGGTGCCTCCAGTTTAGGAGCTTCCTATGTGGGCTGCGTGAACTGGTAGTCAAGGCTGGTTCTGTAGTGCCAGTAGGCCCAGCTCCCCCTGTAGGACTGTTGGGGTTCGGTAACTGCGGCTGCCTCGCGGCCTAGCTGTTCTCTCCTCTCCTGTGGGCCTTGGGGTTCACCACCTGGTTCCAGCACCGTCAGCTGGTTCCGGGCCGAGCCTTTGGCTTAGGTGCCTCCTCCTGGGTATCCGAGTTCCGCCAACGCCAGGCGGTCCTTGGTAGTGCTTTTAAGCGCGGGCACCTACAGCTTAGTAACCGGGTTCCAGCACCGTCAGCTAGTCCTCGGTCGTGCCATTGGCTCTTGCACACTGGGGCAACGCATCCGGGTTCCAGCACCGCCAGCTGGTTCTCGGCAGTGTTTTTGTCACAGGTACTCCCTCGTGCCAAACCTGGTTTCAGCACCGTCAGCTGTTTCCGGGTTGTGTCAAGCTCACTGAGACACCTATGCTTGCCTCGTCGTGGTGCGGTCGGGTTAGCCAACTCCAGGGTGCCTCCAGTTTAGGAGCTTCCTATGTGGGCTGCGTGAACTGGTAGTCAAGGCTGGTTCTGTAGTGCCAGTAGGCCCAGCTCCCCCTGTAGGACTGTTGGGGTTCGGTAACTGCGGCTGCCTCGCGGCCTAGCTGTTCTCTCCTCTCCTGTGGGCCTTGGGGTTCACCACCTGGTTCCAGCACCGTCAGCTGGTTCCGGGCCGAGCCTTTGGCTTAGGTGCCTCCTCCTGGGTATCCGAGTTCCGCCAACGCCAGGCGGTCCTTGGTAGTGCTTTTAAGCGCGGGCACCTACAGCTTAGTAACCGGGTTCCAGCACCGTCAGCTAGTCCTCGGTCGTGCCATTGGCTCTTGCACACTGGGGCAACGCATCCGGGTTCCAGCACCGCCAGCTGGTTCTCGGCAGTGTTTTTGTCACAGGTACTCCCTCGTGCCAAACCTGGTTTCAGCACCGTCAGCTGTTTCCGGGTTGTGTCAAGCTCACTGAGACACCTATGCTTGCCTCGTCGTGGTGCGGTCGGGTTAGCCAACTCCAGGGTGCCTCCAGTTTTGGAGCTTCCTATGTGGGCTGCGTGAACTGGTAGTCAAGGCTGGTTCTGTAGTGCCAGTAGGCCCAGCTCCCCCTGTAGGACTGTTGGGGTTCGGTAACTGCGGCTGCCTCGCGGCCTAGCTGTTCTCTCCTCTCCTGTGGGCCTTGGGGTCCACCACCTGGTTCCAGCACCGTCAGCTGGTTCTGGGCCGAGCCTTTGGCTTAGGTGCCTCCTCCTGGGTATCCGAGTTCCGCCAATGCCAGGCGGTCCTTGGTAGTGCTTTTAAGCGCGGGCACCTACAGCTTAGTAACCGGGTTCCAGCACCGTCAGCTAGTCCTCGGTCGTGCCATTGGCTCTTGCACACTGGGGCAACGCATCCGGGTTCCAGCACCGCCAGCTGGTTCTCGGCAGTGTTTTTGTCACAGGTACTCCCTCGTGCCAAACCTGGTTTCAGCACCGTCAGCTGTTTCCGGGTTGTGTCAAGCTCACTGAGACACCTATGCTTGCCTCGTCGTGGTGCGGTCGGGTTAGCCAACTCCAGGGTGCCTCCAGTTTAGGAGCTTCCTATGTGGGCTGCGTGAACTGGTAGTCAAGGCTGGTTCTGTAGTGCCAGTAGGCCCAGCTCCCCCTGTAGGACTGTTGGGGTTCGGTAACTGCGGCTGCCTCGCGGCCTAGCTGTTCTCTCCTCTCCTGTGGGCCTTGGGGTTCACCACCTGGTTCCAGCACCGTCAGCTGGTTCCGGGCCGAGCCTTTGGCTTAGGTGCCTCCTCCTGGGTATCCGAGTTCCGCCAACGCCAGGCGGTCCTTGGTAGTGCTTTTAAGCGCGGGCACCTACAGCTTAGTATCCGGGTTCCAGCACCGTCAGCTAGTCCTCGGTCGTGCCATTGGCTCTTGCACACTGGGGCAACGCATCCGGGTTCCAGCACCGCCAGCTGGTTCTCGGCAGTGTTTTTGCACAGGTACTCCCTCGTGCCAAACCTGGTTTCAGCACCGTCAGCTGTTTCCGGGTTGTGTCAAGCTCACTGAGACACCTATGCTTGCCTCGTCGTGGTGCGGTCGGGTTAGCCAACTCCAGGGTGCCTCCAGTTTAGGAGCTTCCTATGTGGGCTGCGTGAACTGGTAGTCAAGGCTGGTTCTGTAGTGCCAGTAGGCCCAGCTCCCCCTGTAGGACTGTTGGGGTTCGGTAACTGCGGCTGCCTCGCGGCCTAGCTGTTCTCTCCTCTCCTGTGGGCCTTGGGGTTCACCACCTGGTTCCAGCACCGTCAGCTGGTTCCGGGCCGAGCCTTTGGCTTAGGTGCCTCCTCCTGGGTATCCGAGTTCCGCCAACGCCAGGCGGTCCTTGGTAGTGCTTTTAAGCGCGGGCACCTACAGCTTAGTAACCGGGTTCCAGCACCGTCAGCTAGTCCTCGGTCGTGCCATTGGCTCTTGCACACTGGGGCAACGCATCCGGGTTCCAGCACCGCCAGCTGGTTCTCGGCAGTGTTTTTGTCACAGGTACTCCCTCGTGCCAAACCTGGTTTCAGCACCGTCAGCTGTTTCCGGGTTGTGTCAAGCTCACTGAGACACCTATGCTTGCCTCGTCGTGGTGCGGTCGGGTTAGCCAACTCCAGGGTGCCTCCAGTTTAGGAGCTTCCTATGTGGGCTGCGTGAACTGGTAGTCAAGGCTGGTTCTGTAGTGCCAGTAGGCCCAGCTCCCCCTGTAGGACTGTTGGGGTTCGGTAACTGCGGCTGCCTCGCGGCCTAGCTGTTCTCTCCTCTCCTGTGGGCCTTGGGGTCCACCACCTGGTTCCAGCACCGTCAGCTGGTTCTGGGCCGAGCCTTTGGCTTAGGTGCCTCCTCCTGGGTATCCGAGTTCCGCCAACGCCAGGCGGTCCTTGGTAGTGCTTTTAAGCGCGGGCACCTACAGCTTAGTAACCGGGTTCCAGCACCGTCAGCTAGTCCTCGGTCGTGCCATTGGCTCTTGCACACTGGGGCAACGCATCCGGGTTCCAGCACCGCCAGCTGGTTCTCGGCAGTGTTTTTGTCACAGGTACTCCCTCGTGCCAAACCTGGTTTCAGCACCGTCAGCTGTTTCCGGGTTGTGTCAAGCTCACTGAGACACCTATGCTTGCCTCGTCGTGGTGCGGTCGGGTTAGCCAACTCCAGGGTGCCTCCAGTTTAGGAGCTTCCTATGTGGGCTGCGTGAACTGGTAGTCAAGGCTGGTTCTGTAGTGCCAGTAGGCCCAGCTCCCCCTGTAGGACTGTTGGGGTTCGGTAACTGCGGCTGCCTCGCGGCCTAGCTGTTCTCTCCTCTCCTGTGGGCCTTGGGGTTCACCACCTGGTTCCAGCACCGTCAGCTGGTTCCGGGCCGAGCCTTTGGCTTAGGTGCCTCCTCCTGGGTATCCGAGTTCCGCCAACGCCAGGCGGTCCTTGGTAGTGCTTTTAAGCGCGGGCACCTACAGCTTAGTAACCGGGTTCCAGCACCGTCAGCTAGTCCTCGGTCGTGCCATTGGCTCTTGCACACTGGGGCAACGCATCCGGGTTCCAGCACCGCCAGCTGGTTCTCGGCAGTGTTTTTGTCACAGGTACTCCCTCGTGCCAAACCTGGTTTCAGCACCGTCAGCTGTTTCCGGGTTGTGTCAAGCTCACTGAGACACCTATGCTTGCCTCGTCGTGGTGCGGTCGGGTTAGCCAACTCCAGGGTGCCTCCAGTTTAGGAGCTTCCTATGTGGGCTGCGTGAACTGGTAGTCAAGGCTGGTTCTGTAGTGCCAGTAGGCCCAGCTCCCCCTGTAGGACTGTTGGGGTTCGGTAACTGCGGCTGCCTCGCGGCCTAGCTGTTCTCTCCTCTCCTGTGGGCCTTGGGGTCCACCACCTGGTTCCAGCACCGTCAGCTGGTTCTGGGCCGAGCCTTTGGCTTAGGTGCCTCCTCCTGGGTATCCGAGTTCCGCCAACGCCAGGCGGTCCTTGGTAGTGCTTTTAAGCGCGGGCACCTACAGCTTAGTAACCGGGTTCCAGCACCGTCAGCTAGTCCTCGGTCGTGCCATTGGCTCTTGCACACTGGGGCAACGCATCCGGGTTCCAGCACCGCCAGCTGGTTCTCGGCAGTGTTTTTGTCACAGGTACTCCCTCGTGCCAAACCTGGTTTCAGCACCGTCAGCTGTTTCCGGGTTGTGTCAAGCTCACTGAGACACCTATGCTTGCCTCGTCGTGGTGCGGTCGGGTTAGCCAACTCCAGGGTGCCTCCAGTTTAGGAGCTTCCTATGTGGGCTGCGTGAACTGGTAGTCAAGGCTGGTTCTGTAGTGCCAGTAGGCCCAGCTCCCCCTGTAGGACTGTTGGGGTTCAGTAACTGCGGCTGCCTCGCGGCCTAGCTGTTCTCTCCTCTCCTGTGGGCCTTGGGGTTCACCACCTGGTTCCAGCACCGTCAGCTGGTTCCGGGCCGAGCCTTTGGCTTAGGTGCCTCCTCCTGGGTATCCGAGTTCCGCCAACGCCAGGCGGTCCTTGGTAGTGCTTTTAAGCGCGGGCACCTACAGCTTAGTAACCGGGTTCCAGCACCGTCAGCTAGTCCTCGGTCGTGCCATTGGCTCTTGCACACTGGGGCAACGCATCCGGGTTCCAGCACCGCCAGCTGGTTCTCGGCAGTGTTTTTGTCACAGGTACTCCCTCGTGCCAAACCTGGTTTCAGCACCGTCAGCTGTTTCCGGGTTGTGTCAAGCTCACTGAGACACCTATGCTTGCCTCGTCGTGGTGCGGTCGGGTTAGCCAACTCCAGGGTGCCTCCAGTTTAGGAGCTTCCTATGTGGGCTGCGTGAACTGGTAGTCAAGGCTGGTTCTGTAGTGCCAGTAGGCCCAGCTCACCCTGTAGGACTGTTGGGGTTCGGTAACTGCGGCTGCCTCGCGGCCTAGCTGTTCTCTCCTCTCCTGTGGGCCTTGGGGTCCACCACCTGGTTCCAGCACCGTCAGCTGGTTCTGGGCCGAGCCTTTGGCTTAGGTGCCTCCTCCTGGGTATCCGAGTTCCGCCAACGCCAGGCGGTCCTTGGTAGTGCTTTTAAGCGCGGGCACCTACAGCTTAGTAACCGGGTTCCAGCACCGTCAGCTAGTCCTCGGTCGTGCCATTGGCTCTTGCACACTGGGGCAACGCATCCGGGTTCCAGCACCGCCAGCTGGTTCTCGGCAGTGTTTTTGTCACAGGTACTCCCTCGTGCCAAACCTGGTTTCAGCACCGTCAGCTGTTTCCGGGTTGTGTCAAGCTCACTGAGACACCTATGCTTGCCTCGTCGTGGTGCGGTCGGGTTAGCCAACTCCAGGGTGCCTCCAGTTTAGGAGCTTCCTATGTGGGCTGCGTGAACTGGTAGTCAAGGCTGGTTCTGTAGTGCCAGTAGGCCCAGCTCCCCCTGTAGGACTGTTGGGGTTCGGTAACTGCGGCTGCCTCGCGGCCTAGCTGTTCTCTCCTCTCCTGTGGGCCTTGGGGTCCACCACCTGGTTCCAGCACCGTCAGCTGGTTCCGGGCCGAGCCTTTGGCTTAGGTGCCTCCTCCTGGGTATCCGAGTTCCGCCAACGCCAGGCGGTCCTTGGTAGTGCTTTTAAGCGCGGGCACCTACAGCTTAGTAACCGGGTTCCAGCACCGTCAGCTAGTCCTCGGTCGTGCCATTGGCTCTTGCACACTGGGGCAACGCATCCGGGTTCCAGCACCGCCAGCTGGTTCTCGGCAGTGTTCTTGTCACAGGTACTCCCTCGTGCCAAGCCTGGTTTCAGCACCGTCAGCTGTTTCCGGGTTGTGTCAACTTCACTGAGACGCCTATGCTTGCCCCGTCGTGGTGCGGTCGAGTTAGCCAACTCCAGGGTGCCTCCAGTTTAGGAGCTTCCTATGTGGGCTGCGTGAACTGGTAGTCAAGGCTGGTTCTGTAGTGCCAGTAGGCCCAGCTCCCCCTGTAGGACTGTTGGGGTTCGGTAACTGCGGCTGCCTCGCGGCCTAGCTGTTCTCTCCTCTCCTGTGGGCCTTCGGGTCCACCACCTGGTTCCAGCACCGTCAGCTGGTTCTCGGCAGTGTCTTTTGCTCTTGTACCTTCTGCTCCCCATCCTGGTTCCAGTACCGTCAGCTGGTTCCGGGCAGAGCCTTTGGCTTAGGTGCCTCCTTCTGGGTATCCAAGTTCCACCAACGTCAGGTGGTCCTTGGTAGTGCTTTCAGGCACGGGTACCTCCTGCTTAGTAACCGGGTTCCAGTAACGTCAGCTGGTCCTTGGTAGTTCCATTGGCTCTTGGACCTTCGGCTACCCATCCGGGTTCCAGTACCGTCAGCTGGTTCTCGGCAGTGTCTTTTGCTCTTGTACCTTCTGCTCCCCATCCTGGTTCCAGTAACGTCAGCTGGTTCCGGGCAGAGCCTTTGGCTTAGGTGCCTCCTTCTGGGTATCCGAGTTCCGCCAACGTCAGGCGGTCCTTGGTAGTGCTTTTTAGCACGGGTACCTCCTGCTTAGTAACCGGGTTCCAGTAACGTCAGCTGGTCCTCGGTAGTTCCATAGGCTCTTGAACCTTCGGGTAGCCATCCGAGTTCCAGTTCCATCAGCTGGTTCTTGGCATTTTCTCAGCCTTCTTGTACCTTCTGCTACATTTCCAAGTTGAAGACCCTAACGTCGACGACCCGGAAGACCACCCCGATGACGACGACCCGGAAGACCACCCCGATGACGACGACGACGACGGCGGAGACGACGACGGCGGAGACGACGACGGCTGAGACGACGACGGCGGAGATGACGACACTGGAGACGACGACCCTGGAGACGACAACATGGAAGACCGAGAAGCAGAAGAACAAGAGGCTGCAGAACAAAGAGCAGAAGAACATTAAGCATAAGACTTAATATCAGAGCAAAAGATATTATCTCAATTATATGCAGAAGAAGACTAAGCAGTGTATGGGGGTGAGTCCATTCCTCCTCGTGGTGCCCCTGGATAAAGCCTGATGCTGCAGGCCAAACTGAACGCGGACAAATGTAACTTTTGTGACTGGCAGAACGGAAGGTGTAATCTTCCAACTTTTATAGATAACAACTACGGGAATGCCTGTCACAAATGAGAATATGATGAAGAAGTCGAATAGGAAGAATAATAACAGTGGAATAAAAAGAATATGTAGAATAGGAAGAATAATAATAGTTGAAGAAAATGAATATGAGGAATGTAATAAAAAAAAAAATATAGGTAGAAGATGAAGAAGAAGATGAATAAGGTGAAGAAGTTGATGTCAAAGATGCTGATGATGATGAAGATGAAAGTGTGGGAAAAGGAAAAAAAAGAAGGGGAAGGTCGTGGAATAGTGAAACATCAATATCTGACAAAATAAAAAAAATTTACATAGTCAATATCTTTTTCAATCCGAACGTCTTTAAAAAAAAAAATAATCATGCTATTCTATTTGATTGGACTAATCCTCATTGCCTTTAATGTCTCCGCCACCTCCCCCATACATCCTACATTATTCTTAGTTGTTTTCCTTCATGTAGAATGAACCTACAAGGAAAGAAAGGGTTTATTTTAATTCCGATATTTTGGTCCCATTGACTTGCATTGGGATCGGGTATCGGTATCGGCGATATCCGATATTTTTTGAATATCGGCCGATCCAAACCGATACCGATACTTTCCGATATCGGAAGGTATCGCTCAACACTACTTTAGATAGAAGCATGGAGATGGTTGAACAGTCATGGAATAAATTATTTTTGGTGAACGATCTTTCTGCTGAAGTGGTCACACACACTGTAGACTAAAACAATTGTTTGATGTTAAATTCTACCAGTGTAAATTTACATGGGCAGAAGGATAGTAAAACTGATACAATTGTGAGCAGGTACCAGGATGCAGTAACGGTCGGAGGCAAAGCAAGGGTTAACAAGGGAATTTTAATGAAACCGCTTTACTCCAGGCACGGAGAGGGTAAATAAGGGTAATAAGGATAATAAAACTGAGGTTGGTAGACCTGGGTATAGCAGGGACAATAAAGGGTTGAGGGAGATACGAAGATATCAAGCTTATCAGTCTGGCGGTGGGTGTTGAGGATCAGTCTCTGTAAAGATGGCAATGGCGTTCTGGCCTGAACGCTTGAAGAATCCAGCGTTGTCCTGGTCCAAGATGAATCCTGGGTTCCGGTGTCGGCGAGGGTCCTGGACTGCCCTTTAGTGGATCCTGGTTCCATGATGAGTCATGATGTAGAGAGAACAGTCCTTTCTTTAAAAGCATCGGAACAATGCTAATGCGGGTGAGAGAGTAACCGTACAGCGGCTGCACACGGTTCACTGTCGGGGTGTCGAGTCTCGAACTGCGCCCCCTGTAGTATGGTCATGGGAAGACTCGCTCACGGTCAGTCACACTGCATGACTGGATGTCGGGGTCTATCGAAGACGTCTCTTCCTACAGTCTCCGGTAAGTCTCTGTAGGCCTCCCTGACTTGGGCCTACTGTTTCCCGACTACACAGTGTGCGAGGGCCCTCACTCTGCCTCTGTACACCACACCTTCCCGCCAACAGAGCTCTCGTTCCCGCGCACTGTCCCCCTCTTATATTCTCCATGCCCCCGATCTCAAGTTCAAAGGTCTGTCCGGGGTACTAAACTCTCCCCCCTGCAACCTGGGTAACAGTGGATCACCCCCAAGGGCAGTGAGATACTCGGTACCGGGTCCTGCGGTTCACAGGGGGATGTCACGGT
The DNA here is from genome assembly GCF_032444005.1 of Ranitomeya imitator. Taxonomy (NCBI): domain Eukaryota; kingdom Metazoa; phylum Chordata; class Amphibia; order Anura; family Dendrobatidae; genus Ranitomeya; species Ranitomeya imitator. The sequence continues at coordinate 726,345,588 of NC_091284.1, read as the reverse complement.
GGCTGACCCGGTCCGTGGCCCTGGGACGTCTGTATAAAAGGGGAAAGTTTTTAAAGGGATAGAGTTTATGTTCGTGACGCCACCTGTGGTATTCGGTCAGGGTGACCGACGCTGCTTTATGGGGTCCGCTGGGATGATGTTATGGCAGCTTGATGGTATACCTTCCCACAGGTGACGTATGTCCCCAGGGCTTCCCAGTGTGTAGATGGTGGTATGGTGAGAGGCGCAGAGAAGAACGAGGACACAAGGTTGCAGTCTCTTTACCTTTACTGAAGACTTCAGCATCCAAGTCCAGGGCACCAGATCACAGGGCAGGCAAAATCCTGACAGTTTGGAGGCAAGTCCAGAGTCCCCTTATCCAGGTGGAAATCAGTAACCTTCCCTTGCGCTGCGGTGGTGTAGTCCCTTACTGCCTATGGCTTCTCATAAGGATCTCACAGATGCAATGTTTCGCTCTCTCTGTCCCCCATATAGGATAGGACAAAACCCGTATGACTGGACTTGAGCCTGTTTATAGGGTCTCTTAGTTAACCCGGCTCTGTAAGTGTCACCGTGCCTCCTGGGTGTAGGTATGGACAGGTAACCTGCAATTAGCTGTCCTGCCGGTCTCTAAAATAAGGCGTAGAGGTCCTTACTCCCTCGGTGTTCCGGCTACCGGGATGCTGCGCCTCAGAAGGAGACAGCTTGAGCGGGGCTGGTCCCATTCTGGTATCCTCTCCTTTGTTTCAACTTTCTTCACACCCGCTGCACTACAATTCTGTCTTTCAATGTCTCTTTCTGGGAGCTGCAGCTCTAAGGGCATGCACAGCTCCTTTGACCTTCTGTCCTCCTCAGACTCTGGTCTGGAACTAACTTCTACAGAACTCCTGTCTGGAGCTCTCTCAGGAACTGACTCTTGTCTGGAACTAACTAACTTTCCCTACAAACTACCAGATATATATATATATATATATATATATACACACTAGATGGTGGCCCGATTCTAACGCATCGGGTAATCTAGAATATGCATGTCCATGTAGTATATTGCCCAGCCATGTAGTATATTGCCCAGCCACGTAGTATATTGCCCAGTCACGTAGTATATTGCCCAGTGACATAGTATATTGCCCAGCCACATAGTATATTGCCCAGCCACGTAGTATATTGCCCAGCCACGTAGTATATTACCCAGTCACGTAGTATATTGCCCATGCATGTAGAAAAGCCGTAGAGACACCATTACGTGTTTCTCAACGCAAGCAATAAATAGCCAGGTCTTTCACCGGGAAGGAACAGTGTTCTGGATCACTGCGTTGAGAAAAACGTGATGGTGTCTCCGTGGTGTTGGATGTTTTGATCTCCCCGAGGTCATTCATCCTTATGTTTATAGTAGTATATTGCCCAGCCACGTAGTATATTGCCCAGTGACGTAGTATATTGCCCAGTGACGTAGTATATTGCCCAGCCACGTAGTATATTGCCTAGCCATGTAGTATATTGCCTAGCCATGTAGTATATTGCCCAGTCACGTAGTATTTTGCCAAGCCACGTAGTATTTTGCCAAGCCACGTAGTATATTGCCCAGCCACGTAGTATATTGCCCAGCCACGTAGTATATTGCCCAGCCACGTAGTATATTGCCCAGTCACGTAGTATATTGCCCAGCCATGTAGTATATTGCACAGCAATGGAGTATACAGCACAGAGCCATGTAGTATACAGACTTAAAATAAAAAATAAACATATACTCACCCTCCGTTGAAGTCCTGGCCCTGTGTGTGGTGCATGCGGCAGCTTCCGGTCCCATGGTTGGTATGGGCGCAGGACCTGTGATGACATCGCGGTCACATGACCGTGACGTCATGGCAGGTCTTTCTCGCAGGACCTGTGATGACGTCGCAGTCACATGACCCTGACGTCATGGCAGGTCCTTGTCGCATACCATCCTTGCCAGCGGAACCTGCCGCTTGCATGGAGCGGTCACCGTAGCGTCGCGAGGAGCGGGAAAGGCGCCGGAATGTGAGTATATGATGATTTTTTATTTTTTTATTATTTTTAACATTAGACCTTTTTACTATTGAGGCTGCGTAGGCAGCCTCAATAGTAAAAAAGTTGGTCACACAGGGTTAATAGCAGCGTTAATGAAGTGCTTTACACTGCGGCATAACGCGGTCCATTAGCGCTGCCATTAACCCTGTGTGAGCGCTGACTGGAGGGGAGTACAGAGCGGGCACTGACTGCGGGGAGGAAGGAGCGGCCATGTTGCCGCCGGACTGCGCCCGTCACTGATTCGTCGTGGCAATGGTTGTGGGCGTTTTGCCACGACCAATCAGTGACTTGGATTCCATGACAGACAGAGGCCGCGACCAATGAATATCCGTGACAGACAGACAGAAAGACAGACAGACGGAAGTGACCTTTAGAAAATTATATAGTAGATAAGGAGTGACCTAATAAATAGGGGCAGAGCTCCCCCTGGTGGTCTGGAGTGTGAAATGTGATACCTGGATGCAGTAATCCTTCTTTGCCTCCAAACGTAGCATCACTCCCCTAGAGGAAAGCAATACCATTGCGACGACCAGGACCCTGGGGCGCCGCAACAGCATCGAAGGTTCCAGATTCGTCCCGCACAAGGTACGCTGAGATCGGCATTCCTCCTTACACAATGACCAAAAATGTATGAAAATAGATTCAGCAAACTGATGGAAATCTGTCAGTTTTTACTCTCGTATGCGGAAAACTAACAGTTGGATTTCTTGTTGAGGTCATATTCATAGAAATATTGAACTCGCGTTATTTATTTATTTTTTTCAATATGAAGGAAGAACTGACTGATTTCTATCATTGTTCTGGATCTGATTTTTATCAGTTTTTGGTCCTTGGGTCCTTTTTTTACCATCCATGTGTCAACTGTTTTACTCATATGCAAAAAAAAAAAAACCCTGCTAAATGATTCTCAAACCTACCAGTCAGTGAAAATTAGACATTGTACTGATCCATCGTCACCATTGTTCAGTGAAAAAACCTGTCCTGTGAACAGCCCAGCAGAATATAATGTGTTTATATGCTGTCAGTCATTGAAAAACACTGACACCAGATGTATGTGAAAATCTGACGTGTGATTTGGTCATGATCATAGAGGAAGTCTATTACTGGAATATTTGCATAAAAAATATATTTTCTTAAAATTACTTTTTAGCTGTGGCAGGATAAAAATACCCATCAATAAACAAAAATCTAACTGTTACAAATTCTAAGATCTTTTTCCTTTGGTCATAAGGTATATAACTCCTGAGCTCTTAATTCAATGTGCTTTGCTCCATTACAGCAAAATGTGGCAAAAAATTGAAGTGTTAAAGAGATGTGTGCTTATGGAGGTATAAATTGTGATTGCGATGGTGCTGGGTGTCAAACCCGCCACCAATCTGATTTTGATGACCTACCCTGCAGATAGATCATCAATATTTTAGTCTTGGACAACCATTATAAGGGCTTTGCTTGTCCACCAATCTAATTCATCTAATGACAATTTCAGTCCCCTCAGCTATTCTTGAGGCAAAATAACTGGTTGGACATGGTTAATGCGCGTCACTCATGGAGTGGTATCAGTGACCATGCCAAATACTGATGTCACCGTTCTCTGAGAATATACTACTCAAAAGAGCCATTTTTTGTGTTCACATATAAATCTGGGTAGCAAATATCCAACATGTGAAGTCATCTCCTAACCCACAAGTGATGTCTGTTACATTGGTGGCTTGATATATCAACTTGGCTACTAAAGAATGGACATTCAGGAACAAGCTACCGTATGCTTTGCAATATGTACAGCCTGGCAGAATGGCTACTACTTCAAGAAATATACTCTTACTATATGATGAGGAATGGCAGATAATAACACAACAAAATGTTGTCAAGTATTATGTTAAGTTTGTCGAGTCAATGACAAATTGTCTGTTTCTCATCCTGAAAAAACATTTTTTTCCTAATCCATATATTGCCATCTGCATTTCTGTTTTGAACATCCGTATGGCATCTGTTTTTTACATCCATAATTAAAAACATAATAAAAGTCCAAATACAGTTTGAGAATCCCTAGTGCATGTTAGGATAGTCAAATGAGACATCATCAGGGGTCAGAAGTTGTGGTCACTGCCACAGCTTCTGTGGCTACGCTGAAACCAAGTGTCATCAGTGATGTCCGTTTTAGTGGTATGATAGTTCCTCCTCTCCTGAGCATGCATCAGTTGTCAATTCTGACGTATGCGGAGTAGAAGCTCCCTTGTTACTGTGCAATATTATTTTCAATGCACAGTGACAGTGCGCTCCCTCACCGCCTATGATAAGTGTCATTGGCCAGCAAGAGAGCGCACTGTCAGTACACATTGTACGGAAATAACAGAGTTGACAACTGACATATGCTCAGTAGAGCAGGGACTAACATGCAGACCCTGAAATGGATGTCACTGATAATGCTTCACTTCAGGGTGGGGACCGCAGCCTCTGCCATCTGATTATTTCTCATTTCAGTATCCCAGCGTGCACTGGGGATTCTCAAATTAAATGTGAAAATGGTAAGTAAAAAAAAAAAAGCAGATTAGAGACAAAATGGTAGGGGCTTTTTAAATTTATAGTATACTTGAAAAATGATTAGATTATTATATTAAATAGACATTTAGGATTACAATAAAAGTTAGTTTAGTGCTCTAAATTTGTGAGGCCACCACACTGACAGACCGGCTGCAGGGTGGAAATTAACTTTATTCCTTCCAGCAGCCTCCGTCCTTCAGTCATAGAGGCGCGGCCAGTGCGACTCCAAGTCACCGCTCAATATATAATGAGCGGTGCCTGTAACCACACCCCAACAGTGACTGACAGCCGGCCCTGCACTGATGCAGTATTGAGCCAGCTGTCAGTCAGCGCCAGGAGGCATATTTTTTTTACAACACAGGTTCTCTGGTTCCCTTGAAATCACTTTACTTGTAGCCTCCAACAAATCTGAAAGCAAGTAGGTGGAAACCTATTTACAATCTTCTGTTAATTTAAAAACTCATCTAAATGTTTGGCATGCTCAAGTGTTTTTAAAGACAGACTATGTAAATGCACAATAATTGAAAAGAAAAGGGGCCAGAACCACAAATTTAATTATGACACTGCATTGATCTGCAGCAGCTAAGAAAAATGTAAAAAAAAAGTTAACATGAAGATCGTACTTCACACTTGTTTTCATGTTATTTTTTTGGTACAACCAATCCAACCGTTTTGTCCAGGTATTTCTAATAGGAAACTGTAAAGAGGGCCATAACTATTTCATCTCTTTTCCACGCTAATGAGCACCAATTGACTACATCCAAGCCGTTTGGCATTCGTTTACTGGCCTGTTTACACAGATTGATGTGCTGCTGATTAGGATGGTTTTTATACTGCAATAAATATTCTGATCACTTTACAAAGGTTCATTTTGTTCATTGGTCAACTGATTGCCAACATGTTTCCATAAGTAGGAATGAGCAAATTAACGACTCTTCTAAGTTTGTTTGTTTGTTGTCTGAGATCACGAGTATGGCCGGTGTCACACCAGCAACTGCAATGTGAGAAACTCAACTCAATACCTGGCACTGCCGCCAGCACTCGGGACCGGAGTGTTCAGCTGCATAGAAATACCTGCAGTCCCGAGTGCCAGCGGCAGTGTCGGGAATTGAGGCGAGAGACTCGCATTGCAGTTGCAAGTGTGACCCCATGCCTAAAGAGGAGTCTCTGAGATCAGTTCACTCAATGTTGGTGCTGGGGTCAGCCGTAGTTGGGATTGCTTTGGGACCCTGGAGACTCAAATAATGCTAATGGATGTGTGGTCCAAGTCCTTTTTATCTTGTGTACCACTACATTGCACATCGGAGGCCCTGTTCCTATCTTATGTTGCATGTTCTTTCAAAATTGCTGGAAAAAGCGCAGTATGGAACACCATTTTTAATCATTTTCTAAAAAAATATACTCTGTTATAAGAGATGACTGTTGGTCATGTGAGGGATACGGCAATACTGAAAAACTGAAATGAAATGCAGATGTGACTTCGAGCGTTGACAGAACTGTTAAAATGTCTGCTATGTTCACGCTTCAAGTTCTATATATGTCATACAATGGATTACAGAAGCACCTGATGGACCCCTTTGACCAATGGTGATGATGTCCTGTTAGTGGTCACATGTGGTGCCCATCATTTTGCTGGCATGAACAATGCTGTATTTTGCGATATTGTGGTCAGCAAATGTGACAGAGGCTCCAAATAGTGTGAGCAGAGCATTCCACTGACCATGTAATGTCTATGTCATGCATCTGGGTTTGAACTCTTGTGGTCAACTTCTCTGTCCGCCGAGCCACAGCAGATACACGTTTACTCCAGGTGTTTAGTTTCTGTTTTCCTTGCTTCAGTCTTTTTAGTGTAACAAATGTTTTCATTTACTCATTTGTCTTCCCTATCACCTTTCTGGTGCGGATTTACTGTATATACTTTCCTCCTGCTGGTATTTCCTGCTGGTGATAGCATAATTTGGATGTCCAGCCATATTGCTGTAGTTTAAGCCAGACAGTGAAAGAGCAGCTAGATTATCTCTTTGCTGTGTGTTTTCTTTACCCTGCACCTATCTTCTGTTTCTTGTTAAGAAGTAGTAGAGTTGTTTAATCAGTCTGGGATCTGTCACTGTTCCACCCCTCAATGTGTCTGTGATGCAGTTATCAACAGCTCAAGCCTCTAATCTGGTACAGGGGCGCGATGAAGCTATCAGTATTTTGATTGACAGCTCCGACATACAGTCAGGTGCAGGGGCGTGCTGAGCTGTTTGTGTGCTGATTGACAGCTCGACTTCCAGTCTGAGACTGGGAGGCGCTGGCTGTCTTCAGGTGTCCACTGTCCCAGGTAATTGCCAGGCTACTTATTGGGTCGTTAACTCCCAGACTTCTTCCAGACGTACATTCAGCTACTGTGTGGTTTGTCTCTCTGTGCCTAGCGTTCTGTACTTTGATCATTCATTGCCTGACCTTGGATCTCGTTCTGACCATTCATCTGTTTAACCCCTTCTGCTCTGATCTGCTATCCTCCTGGTATTCTGACCTCCAGAAAGTTACCAGACTACCCTTTTTTCTCTTCCTTCTATTTATGACTTATCCTCCTGACTTTTGACCATCGACTCCTTGACAATCCCATCTCCTTTTGTCCATTAAAAGTGATTCAGCGTAACAGGATCTCTTTCTATTCCAGCACACTTTCCCTTCTGCAGGTAATTTACACTCTGCTCTGCTCTCCAGTTCTTTCGTAGGAAGCGTGAAGTGCTCGACAGCCTTTTGCACGGCAGGGGTCTGAGTTGCCATCATCTAGTCTGTGGTTAGGGCTATTTTAGCTCATGCAGAAACCACTAGGGACTGCGGAGTCAGGATCTCTAATCTGTACAAGAACCAGCAGGGTCAGTTGCAGTTTTTAGTGTTACCCATTTTCCAGAGTGATTTGCTACACTATTATAGCGATCTATGGTCAGCTCTAGTAATAAGTGTGATGGCAAGTCTACCAGCATTTATATGGGACATATATTGAGTATAGTGTATAATTCCATTTTATTGTTTGTGAATTTGTGTATACCATATAAATATACTGTGGTAATTGACAGCACATAGTGTTTTTACTGCTAATTTGGAAGGAATTATTTCCTAACTTCAAAACAAAACTGATAAAAAGTGTAATAGAGTGCGCTGTTCCTAAAGCTTACTCTATTCCGACAATGTCCAATTGGTTACGCAGCTTATCATTTATTGATCACTAAGGTGTGTGTCTGAATGGCTATAAATTAGATTGAAAAATAGGCAAAACTGGCCCCAGGGAATGAACAGAAAGGAAAAGGACAATAGGTGAGATGATGGGAATGAGGGAGAGGATTAGCCTTTAGAGCCCTATGTTCTGCTTCTCAGACTCCATATCAGGAACTAATGTGTAATGGCAGAGGCATAGCAAGGGGTTTGGTTCATGGGGTAAAATTTCTGATTGGGTCCCTAACCATGTAACCCTGATTACAACTATGGTTGCACACCCTAATAGTGGATGTAGGAGAGCCTCAGCACATGACTGCAATGTTATTAATAAAAATCTCTATCCAAAGACCAACACTAATATTACTGCCATATGGTGACATATAGTGGTAGATGCCAGTGCTGAAGAACATATGTGATTACAATACAGTTATATATAGTAACTGACAGCTGACGCTCTTTCTGGTGGAGTCATTCACTTTTCCAGTTTTTTCCAAGTGGTGCAGACCAACATGACACCTTCTCCAGCCAAAACTTGTGTACAAAGATTACAACAAAGACACATCTGACTTCTCACATTTCAGGCACTGTCCCCATCTATCCCCAATGTGCACAAATTTCTCATCCTGCTGATAACCCAATGCTGAGCCGATGCTGTCATATGTGTCCCTATTATTGCACCTACTATGTGGAACTGTGCACCCTCTAATTTCCCTCCTACTACTGGACCCCTAGACCCCCTTTGATTGCACTCGTAAAGTATGATGTCAACAAAAGTGCCCCACAAACACTGTAAGAGACCACCACAGTGAATTCCTCCACAGTACCCTCCTCCACACACACAGTATGATGAACCTACTGTACCCCACCTCTCAACTGCCCCAGAAAAGTATGGTGACCCCCAATACAGTATGATGCCCCAACTGTGGCCCTCACATAGCCCTCCATGCAGTATAACGGCTTACATTCAATATAATGGCCTCACATTGTATAATGACCCCCACACAGCCCTCCACACAGTATGATGGACCCCACATAAAATTTTCACACTGTATAACTTGCGTTCAGTTTAAAGACTTCCACAAAATCCTCCAAATATTTTAATAGCCCCCAGATAGTCCTCATTACAGCATAATGCAACTCATAGTCCATACAGCATAATGCACCCCATAGTCTGTATGTTATAATGCACACCAAAGCCCATACAGTATAATCTATCCCATACAGTATAATTCACCCCATAGCCCACACAGCATAATGTAGCCCATATAGTATAATGCACCCCATGGCCCATACAGTATAATGCATCCACCCATGGTCCATACAGTACAGTGCATCCCCCATTGTCCATATAGAATAGTGCATCCCTCCATGCTCCAAACAGTATAGTGCATCCTCCCATGGTCCATACAGTATAGAGCATCCCCCCCATGGTCCATACAGTATAGTGCATCCTCCCATAGTCCCTATAGTACAGTGCATTCCCCATAGACATTTCAAAATAGTGCAACCCCCATGGTTCATACTGTATAGTGCATCAACCCCATGGTTCTTACAGTATAATGCATCCACCATGTTCCATACAGAATAGTGCATCCGCCAATGGTCCTCACAGTATAATGCATCCCCCATGGTCCTCTAAGTACAATGCATCCCTTCATAGTCATCTCATGGGCTTCAGTGGAGTAGGCATAAAGGTGAATATAACTTTGCTTTTTTTTTTTTATTTCAAGCAAAGGTGTCAGTGTCTTTATGCAGAAGTCCATGTTTGGGGTCTGCGCACGGACACTAGGTGTTTGGTACGGACCCCAAATTTTGCTGTTCGGGTTCTCCCATCTCAACATATGATGATGAATTGAGTGTGAAAGAGAGCAAATGATGCTGTATTGGTGAAGGGGGAGATGAAATGATGATGAAGTGGGGGTAGGAGAAAGAGAGGACATGACATAATGAATTGGAATGGAGGAGAGCATATCAATATGATGAATTGGGGGAGCAGGAGGTACGTTGAGGCAGTGGGGGGCGTTGAGGATGCTGGAGTGTGACTGGTAATAAATTGGGGGAAAGAGTAAGGGTTCTAATTAATTTATACAAAGTGGAGTTTTTCCAAGAGTGGAAGGTGGGACTGTTGAAGTTTTGAGGGGTGGAGGCAGAGCTGGGGTGGAGTCTCAAGGGGACTCAAAAATGTTGCCAGTATGGGGCCCTGAAACTCCTGGTAGCAGCCCTGGTACTAGATTCAATGGGACTATCCCTATTTAAGAGTGTAGTTCTTCATTGCTTCATAACTCTTTCTCCCTTGGCGTCCGGGTACACTCATACATTCAATTAAATGAACAATTCTTTTCTTCCTTGTGATCTGATCTCAAGAGGGATCGTATCCACAACTTGCATCATTGTAGGATGAATGTAGCTAACGCTATGAGTCACAGCCTGCACTTACAAGTATGAGAAAATTTGGTATGTGCATTACAGGTGTGAAATCACAACCAGATTGTACTGGTACATAGAGATACATTTAACCCCTATACCCACAAGGGTGGTTTCCACGTTAATGACCGGGCCAATTTTTACAATTCTGACCACTGTCCCTTTATGAGGTTATAACTCTGGAACGCTTCAACAGATCCCGGTGATTCTGACATTGTTTTCACGTGACATATTGTACTTCATGATAGTGGTAACATTTCTTTGATATTACCCGCATTTATTTGTGAAAAAAATGGAAATTTGGCGAGAATTTTGAAAATTTCGCAATTGTCCAACTTTGAATTTTTATGCAATTAAATCACAGAGATATCTCACACAAAATACTTAAAAAGTAACATTTACCACATGTCTACTTTACATTAGCACAATTTTGGAACCAACATTTTTTTTTGTTAGGGAGTTATAAGGGTTAAAAGTTGACCAGCAATTTCTCATTTTTACAACCCCATTTTTTTTAGGGACCACATCTCATTTGAAGTCATTTTAAGGGGTCTATATGATAGAAAATAACCAAGTGTGACACCATTCTAAAAACTGCACCCCTCAAGGTGCTCAAAACCACATTCAAGAAGTTCATTAACCCTTCAGATATTTCACAGGAATTTTTGGAATGTTTAAATAAAAATGAACATTTAACTTTTTTTCACAAACAATTTACTTCAGCTCCAATTTGTTTCATTTTACCAAGGGTAACAGGAGAAAATGGACCCCAAACGTGGTTGCACAATTTGTTCTGAGTACACTAATACCCCATATGTGGGGGTAAACCACTGTTTGGGCGCATGGCAGGGCTCGGAAGCGAAGGAGCGCCATTTGACTTTTCAATGCAAAATTGACTGGAATTGAGATGGGACGCCATGTTGCGTTTAGAGAGCCACTGATATGCCTAAACATTGAAACCCTCCACAAGTGACACCATTTTGGAAAGTAGACCCCCTCAGGAACTCATCTAGAAGGGCGTTAAACTAGAAGAAGAGGGGACGGGAAGAAAAACATTAGACTCGACCAAAGAAGACCCAGGAAAACATACTCAGAAGGGAGGTAAGAACATTTCTAAAAAAATCCACAGCAAGGAGATTGGAACAAAACAAAATCCTCTAAACTGCATGCTCGCAAACGCCAGAAGCCTGACAAACAAGATGGAAGAACTAGAAGCAGAAATATCTACAGGTAACTTTGACATAGTGGGAATAACCGAGACATGGTTAGATGAAAGCTATGACTGGGCAGTTAACTTACAGGGTTACAGTCTGTTTAGAAAGGATCGTAAAAATCGGAGAGGAGGAGGGGTTTGTCTCTATGTAAAGTCTTGTCTAAAGTCCACTTTAAGGGAGGATATTAGCGAAGGGAATGAGGATGTCGAGTCCATATGGGTCGAAATTCATGGAGGGAAAAATGGTAACAAAATTCTCATTGGGGTCTGTTACAAACCCCCAAATATAACAGAAATCATGGAAAGTCTACTTCTAAAGCAGATAGATGAAGCTGCAACCCATAATGAGGTCCTGGTTATGGGGGACTTTAACTACCCGGATATTAACTGGGAAACAGAAACCTGTGAAACCCATAAAGGCAACAGGTTTCTGCTAATAACCAAGAAAAATTATCTTTCACAATTGGTGCAGAATCCAACCAGAGGAGCAGCACTTTTAGACCTAATACTATCTAATATACCTGACAGAATAACAAATCTGCAGGTGGTCTGGCATCTAGGAAATAGCGACCACAATATTGTGCAGTTTCACCTGTCTTTCACTAGGGGGACTTGTCAGGGAGTCACAAAAACACTGAACTTTAGGAAGGCAAAGTTTGACCAGCTTAGAGATGCCCTTAATCTGGTAGACTGGAACAATATCCTCAGAAATAAGAATACAGATAATAAATGGGAAATGTTTAAGAACATCCTAAATAGGCACTGTAAGCGGTTTATACCTTGTGGGAATAAAAGGACTAGAAATAGTAAAAACCCAATGTGGCTAAACAAAGAAGTAAGACAGAAAATTAACAGTAAAAAGAAAGCATTTGCACTACTAAAGCAGGATGGCACCATTGAAGCTCTAAAAAACTATAGGGAGAAAAATACTTTATCTAAAAAACTAATTAAAGCTGCCAAAAAGGAAACAGAGAAGCACATTGCTAAGGAGAGTAAAACTAATCCCAAACTGTTCTTCAACTATATCAATAGTAAAAGAATAAAAACTGAAAATGTAGGCCCCTTAAAAAATAGTGAGGAAAGAATGGTTGTAGATGACGAGGAAAAAGCTAATATATTAAACACCTTCTTCTCCACGGTATTCACGGTGGAAAATGAAATGCTAGGTGAAATCCCAAGAAACAATGAAAACCCTATATTAAGGATCACCAATCTAACCCAAGAAGAGGTGCGAAACCGGCTAAATAAGATCAAAATAGATAAATCTCCGGGTCCGGATGGCATACACCCACGAGTACTAAGAGAACTAAGTAATGTAATAGATAAACCATTATTTCTTATTTTTAGTGACTCTATAGCGACAGGGTCTGTTCCGCAGGACTGGCGCATAGCAAATGTGGTGCCAATATTCAAAAAGGGCTCTAAAAGTGAACCTGGAAATTATAGGCCAGTAAGTCTAACCTCTATTGTTGGTAAAATATTTGAAGGGTTTCTGAGGGATGTTATTCTGGATTATCTCAATGAGAATAACTGTTTAACTCCATATCAGCATGGGTTTATGAGAAATCGCTCCTGTCAAACCAATCTAATCAGTTTTTATGAAGAGGTAAGCTATAGGCTGGACCACGGTGAGTCATTGGACGTGGTATATCTCGATTTTTCCAAAGCGTTTGATACCGTGCCGCACAAGAGGTTGGTACACAAAATGAGAATGCTTGGTCTGGGGGAAAATGTGTGTAAATGGGTTAGTAACTGGCTTAGTGATAGAAAGCAGAGGGTGGTTATAAATGGTATAGTCTCTAACTGGGTCGCTGTGACCAGTGGGGTACCGCAGGGGTCAGTATTGGGACCTGTTCTCTTCAACATATTCATTAATGATCTGGTAGAAGGTTTACACAGTAAAATATCGATATTTGCAGATGATACAAAACTATGTAAAGCAGTTAATACAAGAGAAGATAGTATTCTGCTACAGATGGATCTGGATAAGTTGGAAACTTGGGCTGAAAGGTGGCAGATGAGGTTTAACAATGATAAATGTAAGGTTATACACATGGGAAGAAGGAATCAATATCACCATTACACACTGAATGGGAAACCACTGGGTAAATCTGACAGGGAGAAGGACTTGGGGATCCTAGTTAATGATAAACTTACCTGGAGCAGCCAGTGCCAGGCAGCAGCTGCCAAGGCAAACAGGATCATGGGGTGCATTAAAAGAGGTCTGGATACACATGATGAGAGCATTATACTGCCTCTGTACAAATCCCTAGTTAGACCGCACATGGAGTACTGTGTCTAGTTTTGGGCACCGGTGCTCAGGAAGGATATAATGGAACTAGAGAGAGTACAAAGGAGGGCAACAAAATTAATAAAGGGGATGGGAGAACTACAATACCCAGATAGATTAGCGAAATTAGGATTATTTAGTCTAGAAAAAAGACGACTGAGGGGCGATCTAATAACCATGTATAAGTATTTAAGGGGACAATACAAATATCTCGCTGAGGATCTGTTTATACCAAGGAAGGTGACGGGCACAAGGGGCATTCTTTGCGTCTGGAGGAGAGAAGGTTTTTCCACCAACATAGAAGAGGATTCTTTACTGTTAGGGCAGTGAGAATCTGGAATTGCTTGCCTGAGGAGGTGGTGATGGCGAACTCAGTCGAGGGGTTCAAGAGAGGCCTGGATGTCTTCCTGGAGCAGAACAATATTGTATCATACAATTATTAGGTTCTGTAGAAGGACGTAGATCTGGGGATTTATTATGATGGAATATAGGCTGAACTGGATGGACAAATGTCTTTTTTCGGCCTTACTAACTATGTTACTATGTTACTATGTATGTTAGATGTGTTGTGAGAGCTTTGAACCCCCAAGTGTTTCACTACAGTTTATAACGCAGAGCCGTGAAAATAAAAAATCTTTTTTTTCTACAAAAATTATTTTTTAGCCCCCAGTTTTGTATTTTTCCAAGGGTAACAGGAGAACTTGGACCCCAAAAGTTGTTGTCCAATTTGTCCTGAGTACGCTGATATCCCATATGTGGGGGGAAACCACCATTTGAGTGCATGGCAGAGCTCGGAAGGGAAGGAGGGTCATTTGGAATGCAGACTTAGATGGATTAGTCTGCATGCGTCACATTGCGTTTGCAGAGCCCCTAATGTACCTAAACAGTAGAAACCCCCCACAAGTGACCCCATATTGGAAAGTAGACCCCCCCAAGGAACTTATCTAGATGTGTTGTTAGAACTTTGAACCCCCAAGTGTTTCACTACAGTTTATAACGCAGAGCCGTGAAAATAAAAAATCTTTTTTTTTTTCTACAAAAATTATTTCTTAGCCCCCAGTTTTGTATTTTCCCAAGGGTAACAGGAGACGTTGGACCCCAAAAGTTGTTGTCCAATGTGTCCTGAGTACGCTGATACCCCATATGTTGGGGTATACCCCTGTTTGGGCACACGGGAGAGCTCGGAAGGGAAGGAGCACTGTTTAACTTTTTCAACGCAGAATTGGCTGGAATTGAGATCGGTCACCATGCTGCGTTTGGAGAGCCCCTGATGTGCCTAAACAGTAGAAACCCCACAATTATAACTGAAACCCTAATCCAAACACATCCCTAACCCTAATGCCAACGGTAACCCTAACCACAACCCTAACCTTGACACACCCCTAACCCTAATCCCAACCCTATTCTCAACCGTAAATGTAATCCAAACCCTAACTTTAGCCCCAACCCTAACTGTACCCGTAACCTTAGCCCCAACCCTAGCCCTAACCCTAGCCCTAACCCTAACCCCAACCTTAACCCTAGCCCTAACCCTAGCCCTAACCCTAATGGGAAAATGGAAATAAATACATTTTTTTAATTTTTCCCTAACTAAGGGGGTGATGAAGGGGGGTTTGATTTACTTTTATAGCGGTTTCTTAGCAGATTTTTGTGATTGGCAGCCATCACACACTGAAAGACACTTTTTATTGCAAAAAATATTTTTTGCATTACCACATTTTGAGAGCTATAATTTTTCCATATTTTGGTCCACAGAGTCATGTGAGGTCTTGTTTTTTGCGGGACCATTTGACGTTTTTATTGATAACATTTTCGCGCACATTTTTTTCGCGTGACATTTTTTGATCGCTTTTTATTCCGATTTTTGTGAGGCAGAATGACCAAAAACCAGCTATTCATGAATTTCTTTTGGGGGAGGCGTTTATACTGTTCCGCCTTTGGTAAAATGGATAAAGCAGTTTTATTCTTCGGGTCAGTATGATTACAGCGATACCTCATTTATATAATTTTTTTATGTTTTGGCGCTTTTATACGATAAAAACTATTTTATAGAAAAAATAATTATTTTTGCATCGCTTTATTCTGAAGACTATAACTTTTTTATTTTTTTTGCTGATGCTGCTGTATGGCGGCTCATTTTTTACGGGACAAGATGACATTTTCAGCGGTACTATGGTTATTTATATCCGTCTTTTTGATCGCGTGTTATTCCACTTTTTGTTTGGCGGTATGATAATAAAGCATTGTTTTTTGCCTCGTTTTTTTTTTTACGGTGTTCACTGAAGGGGCTAACTAGTGGGACAGTTTTATAGGTCGGGTCGTTACGGACGCGGCGATACTAAATATGTATACTTTTATTGTTTGTTTTATTGTATATATTTTTAGGAATTTTTTAAAAAAATTTTTTACACATGTGAATATTTTTTTTTTTTTACACTATAACATTGCCTCAGGGGGGGCATCATATGATAGTGTAAGATCGCTGATCTGACACTTTGCTGTGCACTGTGTCAGATCAGCGATCTGACATGCACAGCAGGGAGGCTTCCCGACGCTTGTCTGAGCAGGCGCTGTGCAGCCACCTCCCGGCAGGACCCGGATGCCACGGACATTTTGGATCTGGGCCTGCTGCAGGGAGGAAGGAGGTAGGAGACCCTTGGAGCAACGCGATCACATCGCGTTGCTCCGGGGGTCTCAGGGAAGCACGCAGGGAGCCCCCTCCCTGCGTGATGCTTCCCTATACTGCCGGAACACTGCGATCTTGTTTGATCGCAGTGTGCCGGGGGGTAATTTGCTGGGGCGTTCCGTGACCGCTCCTAGGACCAAAGAAAGAGAAAGTCCATGCATAAAAATGTGCACACCTGTTCCAAGAATACTGAAAATATATAAACTTATTTATATGAACACCAAAAAGACACAAGAATATAAAACCAATTAAAACCACAACAAGACACCCATCCCCATATAAAGATGTACAATATAATGCTCTCTAAGTACATGCATGTTAGAGTTGCAATATGCAGGGAAATAATCCAAATTGTACTGTAATAACAATCATGTACACAAAATTCCCCCAGAAAAATATACCAAAACAATTATACCAAAATATATAAATGACCAAATCCCTAATATTTGTATGAGAAAGCAAAATAAGGGCGTCCCCAAATTTGCTAAAGGACAGTGGTCACAGCACATGTATGTGTGGGGGGAGGTAGATATAAATAAAGTCCCTACTGGAGTCGTAGAAAAAGCACAATGCAGAGTTGTGTCTAGTAGGGTTGAGCGAAACGGGTCGGCCAGATTCAGAAGTCGACGACTTTTGGCAAAGTCGGGTTTCATGAAACCTGACCCGACCCCTGTGTGGGGTCGGCCATGAGGTCGGCGATCTTCTGATCTGGAATCGGAATTCCGATACCGAGTTCCAATATGTTTAAGATATCGGGAATCGGTATTGGAATTCATATTTAAGTGTAAAATAAAGAATAAAAATAAAAAAATATTGATATACTCACCCTCGGACGTGCCCTGGTTCTCACCGGCAGCCTTCCTTCCTAAGAATGAGCGCCTGAAGGGCCTTCGATGACGTCGCGGCTTGTGATTGGTCGTGTGAGCGGTCACATGGGCGTCACGCAACCAATCACAAGCCGCGACGTCATCTAAGGTCCTTCAGGTGCTAATTCTTAGGAAGGAAGCGTCCAAGGGTGAGTATAATCCTAATAGGTATATACTCACCCTCGGACGCGCCCTGGTTCTAACCCGCAGACTTCCTTCCTAAGAATCAGCGCCTGAAGGACCTTAGATGACGTCGCGGCTTGTGATTGGTCGCGTGACGCCCATGTGACCGCCCACGCGACCAATCACAAGCCGCGACGTCATCGAAGGTCCTTCAGGCGCTGATTCTTAGGAAGGAAGGCTGCCGGTGAGAACCAGGGCGCGTCCGAGGGTAAGTATATCAATATTTTTTATTTTGATTTTTTATCTTATACTTAAATATGGATCCCAGGGCCTGAAGGAGAGTTTCCTCTCCTTCAGACCCTGGGAACCATTAGAAACCCAATGCACTGCATTGGGTTTCGTGTTTCGGCCAACCCCGACCCCGACTTTTCTATAGGATCGGCCGATTTCACTCGACCCGACTTTTGAAAAAGTCGGGTTTCGTGAAACCCGACCCGATCCTATAAAAAGAAAAGTCGCTCAACCCTAGTGTCTAGCAAATACAAGACCTGTGGAATACACCAGTGTTGAAATTCAATGGTATCTGCATAATACAACTGGACTAGGCATACAATACTAACCAGCCTGTCAGGTTATTACAGCACAATTTGGATTATTTCCCTGCATATTGCAACTCTAACATGCATGTACTTAGAGAGCATTATATTGTACATCTTTATATGGGGATGGGTGTCTTGTTGTGGTTTTAATTGGTTTTATATTCTTGTGTCTTTTTGGTGTTCATATAAATAAATTTATATATTTTCAGTATTCTTGGAACAGGTGTGCACATTTTTATGCATGGGCTTTCTCTTTCTTTGGTCCTATATTGCATATTCCATGCATTTAGTAGCACCCTGTTTTAATGTTTATTAGAATATATTATATATTACTACATTATAGTGGTGCACCTGATCTCTTACGATTCCGTGACCGCTCCTGGCACATAGTGCCGGATGTCAGCTGCGATAGTCAGCTGACACCCGGCCGCGATCGGCCGCGCTCCCCCCGTGAGCGCGGCCGATCGCATATGACGTACTATCCCATCGGTGGTCATACGGGCCCACCCCACCTCGACGGGATAGTACGTCATATGTCAGAAAGGGGTTAAATATAGCAGTGTATTTCTATGTCCCTGTATTTTCGAAGAAAAATTTAATTCAGTTTTTTCTTTTTCCTATACAATTACTAAAAAATTAATGAAAAAGAATTCCAAAAATGTACTTTTTATTTTCCTTTTTTTAAAAATAGAAAACATCACAAATCAACAAATAACATGGACATATTTGATTTTGCTGTAATCGTAATAACTCGTACAACACAGCAATAAGATTATTAACAGAGATTGGTAAATGGTGTAAAAATGGTAAGAGTAGGAGTTTTTGCTGTTTCAAAGATAAGAAAAGATTGGTTTCTGGAGATTTTTTTAAGATGCAAGCAATGTCAGCATGTGAGCAATGGGATATAGGGTGTGAAGGAAACATCTGAGTCAAATGTTATGTGGTATCCACACATGGCAATGGAAATGTAAGGTATAGATTGATTAGTAAAGGGAGGCAACAACAGACAGTGGCGTAGGAAGGGGGGTGCGGGGGGGGCGGGCCGCCCCGGGCGGCACACTGCGGGGGGCGGGTCGGCCGGCGCTGCAGAAGGAGGAGAAAAAAAAAAAAACGTGGGCCCTTTAAGTCTTCGGGCGCCCGCCCCCTTCCCCCGGTGCCAGCGCTAATAATACTCACCTCTCCTGGTTCCTGCGGCTGCGCGGTAGCTGCAGCCAGCGTCTTCAGCGCCCTCTGACTCTGCGACGTCTCAGGGCAGAGGGTGCGATTGTATCATCACTGCGCGCTCAGCCTCTCTGTCCTGATCGTCGCAGAGCCGGAGAGACGCTGACTGCACCGGACCTGCACTGGGAACGGGAGAGGTGAGGATTTTACTTTTTTTTTTTTTTCTTTATGTCTGTCTGGGGGCAATGCTGGAGACCCTGGGGCAGATTTCTGGACACACTGGGCAATGCTGGACACTGGGGCAGATTTCTGGACAGACTGGGGCAGATTTATGGACACACTGGGCAATGCTGGACACTGGGGCAGATTTCTGGACAGACTGGGGCAGATTTATGGACACACTGGGCAATGCTGGACACTGGGGCAGATTTCTGGACAGACTGGGGCAGATTTCTGGACACACTGGGCAATGCTGGACACTGGGGCAGATTTCTGGACAGACTGGGGCAGATTTCTGGACACACTGGGCAATGCTGGACACTGGGGCAGATTTCTGGACAGACTGGGGCAGATTTCTGGACACACTGGGCAATGCTGGACACTGGGGCAGATTTCTGGACAGACTGGGGCAGATTTATGGACACACTGGGCAATGCTGGACACTGGGGCAGATTTCTGGACAGACTGGGGCAGATTTATGGACACACTGGGCAATGCTGGACACTGGGGCAGATTTCTGGACAGACTGGGGCAGATTTCTGGACACACTGGGCAATGCTGGACACTGGGGCAGATTTCTGGACAGACTGGGGCAGATTTCTGGACACACTGGGCAATGCTGGACACTGGGGCAGATTTCTGGACAGACTGGGGCAGATTTATGGACACACTGGGCAATGCTGGACACTGGGGCAGATTTCTGGACAGACTGGGGCAGATTTCTGGACACACTGGGCAATGCTGGACACTGGGGCAGATTGCTGGACACACTGGCGGCAATGCTGGACACACTGGGACAATGCTGGACACACTGGGGCAGATTGCTGGACACACTGGGGCAGATTGCTGGACACACTGGGGCAGATTGCTGGACACACTGGGGCAGATTGCTGGACACACTGGGGCAGATTGCTGGACAACATGGGGGTAATATGCTGGACACACTGGGGGCAGGACTTGAGGCATGGGCAGAATGTAGATACGGGGCATGATTGGAGACACGGGGCAGAATGAAAGACATGGGGCAGGATGGATACGATGGAGACTGATGGGGCAGGATGGGGAGATCATATGGGGTAGAATGGATACTCATGAGGGCAGGATGGGAGAACATATGGCTGGAGCCAGGAATGAGATAAACGGGGCCAGGATGGGGGATATTACCATAGGGGCTAATTAAGGGATATTATTACTGCAGTGATGTATTTATTTTTTTTTTTGAGTATACTGTTTTAAATGGGGGGCGGTCCTGTTACTGTGCAGAGTGACACTATATCGCCTTTTTTTCTTCGTGGTGTAATGTAGAAGTTGTTAAAAATTAAGTAATGTGTTCTACAAGCGGAGCTCGAGATAACTGTGTTATTTCCTGCAGAAACGAGTCCTGGCTAGAAGAAATGATGGCGGTCTGTGCTGGATAAAAGATGAAGGACTTCATCTAGAGACGTCACTGGTGAGTCAGTGTTACCTATACACTGACACTATATACTGTATACTATATACAAAGGTCCTGTGTACAATGTCACCAGTGATCACTGTACCTATACATTATATGCAGAGCTCCTGTGTATAATATCACCAGTGATCTCAGTATTACCTCTACACAGACACTGCATACTAAGTACAGATCTCCTGTGTATAATGGCACTTATGGTGATAGTATGGTGCTTTTTTTTTATTACTGATCAGTATTGTAGTATTCAGTCACTATGTGGTGGTAATATGTGGTCTGGAAATGGTGTTGTGGTATTTGTCCCTTGTATGTACTATTTGGTCACCAAGTGGTGGTAATATGTGATCTGGTCATGGTGAGGCGGTATTTGTCCCTTGTATATAGTATTATTTGGTCCCTATGTGGTCTGGTCATGGTGTGGTGGTGTTTCTTCCTGTATGTGATATTATTGGTCTTGGTATAGTGGATTCTGTTGTGTATGGCGGTCATTTGTTCTCTCTGATTTTAATTATTTAAAAGTCACAGGTTTGGCATGTGGGGGTGACACCATTAGGCCCAGTTTAAGTTCTACAAAACAGGAAAACTATTTTTGGTACCTTTGTGTGTATTGAGCAGGGGGGGGGGGGGGGGAAGGGGGGGGGGGGCGCCAAACTCGGGAGCAGCCCCGGGCGGCAAAAGCTCTAGCTACGCCTCTGACAACAGATGTTCAGTTTTGGAAAGATTTAGCATCAGATAGAGGAAGTATATGATATTGAAGACAGCGGAGAGACTATTAGGGCCCCTTTCCACTTGTGAGAAAAACGGACGAGTGCAATCCGATAAAAAATCGGATTGCACTTGGACCAATGTTTTTCAATAGGTGACATTCCATTTGCAATTTTTTTCCCAGCCGAAATCGGACTGAGAAAAATCTGTGTCGGCTGAGAAAAAAATCGCAGCATGCTGCGTATTGCTGAGATTCTCGGACGAGACTCGCCAATGCAAGTCAATGGGTGCGAGAAAAAAAACGCATGGAATACGGACCATCCGTATTCCATCCGTTTTTTACAGATACCTTACCATTCTGTGGCACAGAACACTGTAAATAGTCCTGTAAATGACTGTATAAAAATAGTTGCAGAGAAAAAAAACGGATTGCATACGGATGTAAAAACGGATGATGCGATTAAAAAAATCGCATTACACTCGCATGACACTCGCATGACAATCGCACACGTTACATCCGTTTTTTCGGTACGTAAATCGGACCGTTTTTTTCTCACACAAGTGGAAAGGGGCCCTTACTGTTATTTTGTAGTAGTGGGGAGGGTGATGTACATAATTGGGTATCATCAGCATAGACATAGTACTGAAAGCCAAAGCTACTGCTGGTTTGTCCAATAATGACAGTTAATAGAGAAGCGGAGGAGGCCTAAGATGGTATGCTGAGATGCATGCGTTCGCCCGCCTTTTGCTTACGCATGTGTATTTTCGCGGTGTGCGCCTGGGTGCGGCTGACGCACCATGTTAGAATTTTTGTGGCGGCAAATTTCCCTCGCTATACGCATGTGGACGCTTGCGGAAGGAAAGCGTCAAATAAATGCATTACAGTCTATGGGAACGCATGCGTTCTTCTGAGTAAACATGTTTAGAAACTTGTTTTAAGCCACCCCCCAAACAAACCTTATTAAAGTAGGTGTGGGCAGTGGAAGTCCATTACTCTCAAGACTCTGGAAGCGAGAAAAGCATTGCAGCATCAAGTTTGGAAGACTCTATCAAAATGTAAGTATTCAAGCTATATGTCTGCCTTTCTGTTTTTCTCCCTGCAGTCTGTAATCATTTCTGTCTCTCTTGCATCATTCCTCATCATGTCCTCCACTAAAGATCAGAGCTCACACAGTGGACAGGAGACTGAAGTGAGTACATTTGCTGCTGTAAGTATTCACTGTCACTATTACACATGTTGCAAAATATTTATTTTTACAGAACCCTTCCATTGCAGATGAACAGGTGTAGCAGACTCAGGCCCAAGTTCTGGTGGCAAGACGGCGTGTAAGTATTCTTGACTGTTTTTATTTATTCTTGACTGTTGTACTGCAGTGTGGTCTGATGCTGCAGTGAACCTGAAGGCCGGGATCACACAACCGCATGTGATGCGATAAACTCCTGAGAGTTTAAAATGCAAAAACGCATGCAAACGTTGAGTTTTTTTATCCGTCATGCGTAAGTTGATGCGGATAAAAAATGCTGCGCTATCACGCGTTTGCACGTGTTTTGTAATGCATTTGCGGACGAGACGCTGTGGACTCAACCGCAAATGTGAACCTAGCCTAAGCCATTAGTAAATCATTAAGAGACTTAAGCTACTTTCACACTAGCGTTTTTTGACGTACGTCGCAATGCGTCGTTTTGGAGTAAGAACGCATCCTGCAAATGTGCCTGCAGGATGCGTTTTTTCTCCATAGACTTGCATAAGCGACGCATTGCAACGTATCGCCACACGTCGCATCCGTCGTGCGATGGATGCGTCGTGTTTTGGCGGACCGTCGGCACAAAAAAACATTCCATGTAACGTTTTCTGGTGCGTCGAGTCCGCCATTTCTGACCGCGCATGCGCGGCCGAAACTCCGCCCCCTCCTCCCCGGACATTACAATGGGCAGCGGATGCGTTGTAAAACTGCATCCGCTGCCCATGTTGTTCTTTTTTTTTCGCAGTTTGCGTCGGTACATCGGGCCGACGCATGGCGACGGCCCCATACTGACGCTAGTGTGAAAGTAGCTTTATTAAGAGCAGTTTGCATATTCTATAAAGAGTGGAAAACGCACTGTAAAGAGTCCAGAAGAGAGTTATCTGAATGACAGCAGATAAGATGAGTGCAGACAAAAGGTACCTTCACACATAACGATTTCTTTAACGATATCGTTGCTTTTTGGGACGTAGCAACGATATCGTTAATTAAATCATTATGTGTGACAGCGACCAACGATCAGGCCCCTGCTGGGAGATCGTTGGTCGCTGGGAATGATCAGGACCTTCTTTTTGGTCACTGATCACCCGCTGTCATCGCTGAATCGGCGTGTGTGACGCCGATCCAGTGATGTGTTCACTGGTAACCAGGGTAAACATCGGGTTACTAAGCGCAGGGCCGCGCTTAGTAACCCGATATTTACCCTGGTTACCATTGTAAAAGTAAAAAAAAAAAAAACACTACATACTCACATTCCGGTGTCTGTCACGTCCCCCGCCTTCAGCTTCCCGCACTGACTGTGAGCGCCGGCCGTAAAGCACAGCGGTGATGTCACCGCTGTGCTCTGCTTTACGGCCGGCCGGCGCTCACAGTCAGTGCGGGAAGCTGACGCCGGGGACGTGACAGACACCGGAATGTGAGTATGTACTGTTTTTTTTTTTTTTTTTTACATTTACAATGGTAACCAGGGTAAACATCGGGTTACTAAGCGCAGCCCTGCGCTTAGTAACCCGATGTTTACCCTGGTTACCCGGGGACTTCGGCATCGTTGGTCACTGGAGAGCTGTCTGTGTGACAGCTCTCCAGCGACCACACAACGACTTACCAACGATCACGGCCAGGTCGTATCGCTGGTCGTGATCGTTGGTAAATCGTTAAGTGTAACGGTACCTAAAGTGTTCCAGGAGTTTGGAGATGAAGTGGAGATAACACATACTTTAAGTAGTAGACTTTGTAAGTGTCTCAGCAGGGACATTGGACACAACACATGAATGTTCAGATTATATGTTAGCTTTTGCCACTAATCCAATCATTTCAGCACATCACGACTAGAGTTGAGCGACTTTTACTTTTTTAGGATCGAGTCGGATTTCGCGAAACCCGACTTTGTCAAAAGTCGTGTCGGGTGAAATCAGCCGATTATTTCGAAAAGTCGGGGGCCGACTGAAACACGAAACCCAATGCAAGTCAATGGGGAATCAAAGTCGGCAGTGAGTGGAGGACAGGAAAACACCTACAGTACCCATTTTACTGCCCAAAACATCAATTCTTATTTCTTAAGCTTGTCAATCTTAATTTACTTTATAACAATAGTTAGGCATTGAAAACAGAGGGTCATTTGGCTAATGTTGTGGGGGGGTAGGGCTAGCTCAAGATTTTCGTGGGCCCAGGAAACGCAGAATACGTCACGGCGGTGGAGCAGGGAGCTCGGTAAGTATTTCAATTTTGCAAGTGCTGTGATCCTGAGCAAACAGGGGGGGTCCACTCGTTGGCACTGGCACAGGGCCCCTCATAGTATGGCGGTGTGTTTGACGGCGGGTGGCGCCTCCAACTGCAAGAGACACTTTTGCGTACTATGAGGGGCCCTGTGCCAGTGACGTTGCCAACGAGTATGCTCCCCCCTACCTGATGAAGGAACCTGCACTTTCATCTGCACCTTCCTCTTTGTCCCCGTGTAAGGTGGTATAGTATGCCGGAAGGGGAACCTGACTTTCAGCAGGGTCAGATTCAGGCTGTGTAGAGTGCAAGGGGAATGTAGTGGTCTGGGTCAATGTACCAGCAGACTCATCTAGCAGTGGCTGGGCAATGGGCAGGATGAGGAGGAAACACAGATATAGGCCCAAATAATAAAGTAGGCTAAATGCAGTTCAAAATTGGTAACAGGACTAAACAGGCGGCATTGCTTTGTTCAGTGGAGGACAACTGTAATGAGTGGCGCAGACACAGTTAGTAGGCCCAAATAATAAAGTAGGCTAAATGCAGTTCAAAATGGGTAACAGGACTAAACAGGCGGCATAGCTAGGTACTGGGGTGGGCTCCTCTGCTGAGTAGCAGACAGTGGTAGTAGGCGCAAAGTATTAACTGGTCTAAATGTAGGCCAGGGCCCCTGTATATTTTAACTATCATCTACTATTTCAACAAATTTGTATTGGCAGTGCCATTGAAGGATTTAACAGCACAGACTACACAGTGGTGGAGCAGGGAGAGGTAAGTATTGCAAGTGGTAGAGCACTGTTCGAGCTGGGGGGAACACTCTCTCGTGGGCGGCGGTACTGGCACAGGGTCCCTCATATTACGACGGTGTGTCTGACGTTGGTTGTGCACCACCACTGTCAGAGACACTTCATTGTACTATGAGGGACCCTGTGCCAGTGCCGTCCCCCAAGAGTGGGCACACCCACCTGTCCAGGCAAACGGCACTCGCACGGGTGCTTGCGCCAGGTGGTGACCACGGCCCTGTGGGGGGAGTCAGCCCATTTAGGGAGGTATAAAAATGGCCTATGGTGGACATTCAGCTGCTGCAAATGGCGGAATTGGAGAAGTCAGTAAGAGGAGGCCAAAAGCAAGACATTTTTCAGGCAAGCTATGCGTCAGCAGGGGAAGGTGGGGCAAAATAATTTGAAATCCATGATTGGTTTATTTTAATGAAGGTTAGATCATCAACATTCTGGGTACCCAGACGTTTCTTTTTTTCGGTCAGTATTGAACCAGCAGCACTGAAGACTCTTTCTGATAGCACACTAGCAGCTGGGCAAGCGAGCTCCTGTAATGCAACACAATGTAAGTGGCTGAAAGTGGCTGGCTGACATGCGACAAACTAACAGGACAGAAGTATATCCACTTTGTGAGAATTTGAATCTCACTTTTTTGGGGAGACTGAGCCAAAACTCAGGCCCAGTGCATAAAACAACACAATGTAAGTGGCAGAAAGTGGCTGGAAGATATATTAAAAAATACAAGGACTGTAGTACAATTTCAATCTCCCTACAATGATCTCAGGAAAAGTATGGCAGCAATAAAAAGGACTGCTGCACACAAAAGTGTGGACAAATAAACAAGATAACTGTGCAGAAAGGAGCAACAGGATTTTTGCTTTTAAAAAAAGCAGCCTAATGAGCTACAGAGCTGATGCACAAAAATATAGCCTCCACTGTCCCTGCAAACAAATGGTGGTGCTGGACAGTGGAAATCGCTACAGCACAAGCCTTTTCTGGGCTTAATCTTCCCTCCCTAACTATATCCCTTCTTCTTGGAAGCTGCAGCAACCTCTCCCTATGCTAAGATCGGCAGAAGTAAGATGGCGGTCAGCGTGCACGCCCCTTTATAGCCCCTGTGACGCTGCAGAAAGCAAGCCAATCACTGCCATGCCCTTCTCTAAGATGGTGGGGACCGAGACCTATGTCATCACGCTGCCCACACTCTGCGTCCTCCTTCATTGGCTGAAAAATGGCGCTGAAAGCGTCATACGAAACGCGACTTTTGCGCACAGATCGCCGACCTCATGGCCGATCCCACACTAGGATCGGGTCGGGTTTCATGAAACCCGACTTTGCCGAAAGTCGCCGATTTTTGAATTTGTCTGATCCGTTTCGCTCAACCCTAATCACGAGCCATTCAGTAACATTGAGTAGTGCGCTGTATGGGAGATGGTGGCAGAGTAACAGCAATGCTGTGACTATGAAAGCATCAGCAATCTGGTTTCTTGCTGCTTCTAGAGCATTTGGAACTGCATACATTTTCTGAACATCCTGGATCCTGGACTCATTTTACGATTTGCAGTGATGGTGGTTCGTCACCTGTGCCCACAAAGATGACGTCACACCAGGCCAGTGAATCAAACCCAACACTAATGATCCCAGAAGCTCAGTAAATTCTTTGACCATGGACCAGGGTTGCGCAAAGCAATCTGCTCATCTCTACTTGGTGGTATAGTTATACTAGGCCGTCCAGCACAGTAGTTTGGTTTTATAGCGACCTTGCGATTAATGTTAGCACAGCTTTATTTTATGTACGTATTTTTTTACAATTTACTTCTTTTTTCAGTATTTTAAATCCTTAGCCATTTTGGTATTTAGCAATAATCTTACAAGTTTCATCTTAATATTCCATCGTCTTGTATAAAATATGAAATAATAAAAAGATAAGCCACAAGTTCCCCCAGCACCTCCTCCCTTCTTCATACAAAGCAAAGCCACGGAAACTCCAAATATTACATTCCCCAAATATCTGGAGCTGTGGGGACCACCCCAGCCTCTGAGGGTTTGGGGGCGGAGGAAGTGAGGTGTGTGGGTTTCAGTGTGGTGATCGGGAGGGGGACTCATATTTTTAGAAGAGCTCAATATAGGGACTGGGAGGGTCACATGTGGGATCAGGCGGAGAATGTAGTTGGAGTAGATGCTGGGTATCTGCGTGGCAATGTTTGATGTGGCTGGCACTAGAGACAGGGAGGTGCGGGGGCAGAAAGTTCAAGGACTGGTAGGGCATTTGGTCTCCTTCAGCATCGTCTAAGAGATTGAGGGGTTATTTAACTGTTGCTATGCCAAGCTGCATAATGTCTACACTAACGGAAAAAAACAAAAAAACAAAGGAACAATCAAGTGTTCGTAAAACATATAATGTAGCAACAGCTGCATGAATAAAAAATACATTAGTTATAAGCTCACATTTAAAAAAATGAAATTAATTTATTTGACATAAAAGCAATCGTATGATTAATGGGTACCACTAAACTTTGCTTTTACACTGCATACTTTTTTTTGTTGTTCCTTTTTAGAAATATGCATTAGAGCTAAATGGCAGAAAACGCAGGTGTGGATTTGACACATATTTTGTGTGGTTTTTCTACGGATTTTGTGCAGATTTTTTGCGGATTTACTGCGTTTTTTTTTAACCCTCCGGATTTCTATAATGAAATTGGTGCAAAAACGCTGCAGATCCGCAAAAAAGAAGTGACATGCTACTTCTTTAAATCCACAGCGTTTCCGCACGGAATTTTCTGCACCATTAGCACAACATGTTTTTTTTTACCATTGATTTACATTGTACTGTAAATCACTTGCTGATCTGCAGCGTTCCTTTACTGCAAAAACGCTGCGGATCCACAGGAAATCCGCAACGTGTGCACATACCCCAAGGCAGGGGTGGGGAACCTCAGCCCCCAGGGCCATTTACGGCCCTTGATGACCTTTTATCAGGCCCCAGGGCAGATTCTCAGAGACTGCATTCTTGGGCAGGAAGGTGTATTTCTATTGCCACAAGCTCATTAATTTCTTCTTGCTCTGTTAGCACACACACACAGTGTTCACTACTGAACGCTAAGGGCATGCAATGAAAGATTACATACTAGAACTAGTGCCAGAGTCAGGATGCACTTTGTGGGTGGAATTTGTACGGCCCCCAGAAATATCCAAATGGCCCTTCACAGAAAAAGGATTCCCCACCCCTGCTCTATGGCATGTGACCATTCATTTCTGTGAAGTGTAATTTTCTGGATAATGTCTGATACTTTGTTGAAATTTGATTTCTTCCAGACGAATGTAATGGACATCTTAGCCACCAAAAATATATGTATTATTATAATTTGTTCGTACAAAGGGTCAATGCATATTTTGTGCGTTTTCTGGAAATGGCCCAAATTAAGAAAATTTTGGGAAGAAGTCTCCCTTTTTATTGATCAATTAAACAAAGATTTACCTATTACCCCTCAAATGGCCCTTTTGTCATTACCTCAGTATTTGTAAGCCAAAACCAGGAGTGGGTGATAAATGCAGCAGTGGTGCATATGTTTCCATTACACTTTTCCTCAGATTGTTCCACTCCTGGTTTTGGCTTACAAATACTGAGGTAAAATACTGAACGTGTGAACGTGGCCTTAGGCTCATTAAGACATTTATTTTTCACATACATGTTTTATCCATGTTTTCACACATAGAACTTGTAACAATTCTATGGCCCTTTTTATATCCATGTGTTTTTTCACTAGCTGTCTGACCACTAAAATACTCGCAGACGTGTCTAATCATGGACCTCACATGGCTGCCATCCATGTACTGTCCATTTTAAACATTTCAATGGGGAGAAGATTTGATTTTTTTAATTTGAATATGAGAAAAACAC
Organism: Ranitomeya imitator; assembly: GCF_032444005.1. NCBI lineage: Eukaryota > Metazoa > Chordata > Amphibia > Anura > Dendrobatidae > Ranitomeya > Ranitomeya imitator. The sequence continues at coordinate 726,315,935 of NC_091284.1, read as the reverse complement.
TGATGGTGAAAAATAGTGAAAATGGAACCAATAAGCAATATTGATAAAACTCAAAGAGAATTTGCTGTTATCTGAATGAAGCCTTACATTGCAGGGTGTCTCAAAATTTGCATAGTTTTTGGTTTTATTATTTTTTACGCAATCTTTGTATAATTTATATTTGTATCGTGTTGTTCTGTGATCATGATTTACACAGCTGACTGCATTTTTGCGGCACATGCTGAAACTTTCAATTATACGAGTATTATTATTATATAAAAAAAATAGTTTTTTTTCACATCGTTCAATGTATGGCATAATTGACATGCTAACTTTGCTATGTTGGTCAGTATACTTATAGTGAACTTTAGGAACCTGGGAAGGGATGTCATTTAAATCCACCACTTTAGACCCCAATACATTTTTTATCATGCTTGGACCCCACTGATCAGCACAGGGCCGGTGTCAGCACCCGGCGCACCTGGGCAAGTGCCAGGGCCCTGGCGAGACAGGGGGCCCATTCACGGTAGAGTACACTGAGGGGGCTCAGGGGGGCCCTGCAGGCAGGGCCGGCATTAGGGCCAGGCAGCTGCCTAGGGCCCTCACTCCCCAAGGGCACTCAGCTAGCGGCACATCACGCAGCCGCTATGGGGCCCCTGTTAGGCAGGTGGGCCTGCCTGCCACCAGCGCCGACTCCCCTGCCGCTGCATTGAACTACACGCCGGTACAGTTCAAAGCAATGATGGAGGAGAGAACGTCAGCTGACGCTCCCTCTCCCATCTTTCCCTGCACTGCCTCTGACACGGTGGGTGCGCGAGGAAGTCATTTTGCACTCACTGTGTGCCAGGCAGTGCAGCCGCTGAGACAGGAGCAGGGAGCAGCATGGGCATGAGGAGAGGTGAGGAGTGTGTTGTTTTTTTTACTATAACAGAGAGTACTGGACTGTGGGGCCATTCTCAGGGGGGGGGGGAGATGCGGGCTGTGCTATATACTATGTGGGCTGTGTTGTATACTACATGGCTGTGCTATATGCTACGTGGACTGTGTTATATACTAGATGGCTGTTCTATATACTGCGTGGGCTGTTACAGTATATGATACGTGGCTGTGCTATATACTACGCGGGCTGTGTTATATGATACATGGGTTGTGTTATATACTATGTGGCTGTGCTATATACTACACATTTTGCACTTTTACAAATGTTCTACATTAATACTTTCTAATGTTTACTTTTAAAAGGTTTCCATTAAAAAAATTGTCATATTCAATGTATGCAGTTTTTTCTTTGCAGCAAGTTCAGGTAACAATAAAATGCCTACTGGTAACTGAGGAAGAGGTAGTAGGTCACAAAAATTGGCATATAAGGGGTTGACTTATATAAAGCCCCTCTGCTGTATGGTATTGTAGAATTTACTCATGTAAGAAGTAAATCCTTCATTGTACTATACCTATATTTTTCTGCTTTATCTGTGCATCATGAATCGTAGTATGTGTTAAAGGGGGGGCCACAGACTCTTTCGCCCGGGGCCCTCAAAAAACTGGAGCCGGCCCTGGATCAGCATATCAGTAAGATGGATCATTCACGTACGAGTTCCATCCATGCTTTTCAAAGACATAACTCGTACCTATTATAGTTTAAATGGCTGTGCACATGTCCACGTATTTTTTTGCAGACTTGGTGGTCCACACCAAAGCACGGCGACATCTCCGATTTTGATCTGAGTCATGGATCAAACTCACCAATGCTAGTGTTTGGTTCCGTGAAAAAAATCATGTCATCCTTGTGCCATCTGTTTTTCAATGACTATTTGATAAAAGAAGCTTGAGAAACCTCCATCAGTTTATTTTTGCATCCAAGAAAAACTAATGAAACTCAGATGGTAAAAACTGACTCTCTTATCAACACTGATAAAAAATTGGTCAGTTTTTGAGTACAAGAAAAATCAATGGCAGTGGTGTGCCAACATTATAGATTAGGAGAGCAGCATACATCAGGTGATAGGTGTGTTTCCATTCATGAAATGTGCACGCCATGTTTCTACATTTTTTCATTCAGTCTAAATGACTTTGTATGTGCTGGCATAGTTCAGAGGAACAACAGTGGAGGCAGAACAGCAGGAGATGAAAATCAAGGTGAGGTCAAAGTTAGCAACAAACCCTCCTAGCTAAAACAAGCCAAGGTCACTGTCTTCAACAAATCATGACAATGACATGAAAGAAGAATGACAAATGCATTGTGATGTAAATTGTTGGGTATGTTATATAGTTCTCCATATGACATTACCTTTTACCCAGCTTGTCCAGTCCTTAGGTCGGGTTTACACTGCCCAACCTGCAGTTTTTCACTTTATGCGTATTGGCTAGCATTATTCCCGGCAGCCAGGGCTGCCACTAGAAATTTCGGGGCCCCATACTGGCAAAATTTTCGGGGCCCCCTTGAAACTCCGCCCAGGCTCCACCCCAGCCCCGCCTCCAGGCTCCACCCCACGATCTGTCCACAGTCCCACCACTCTCTCTTGGAAAATCTCCACTTCTCACCTATCACACATTAACAGTTCCCATCACCAGATCACACATATAGCCGGCAGCTTTTGTTTTGGCCAAAAGATTTTTTAAGCCGCCACCACAACAAGGTAGACACTTTTGGCCGGGCCCTACTCTACTGTAACCTACTAAATATTTGTTAAAATATGCAATACAATTTAGGTATATTTTTATTTATTTTTCAATTTTTAAAATGACCTATAATACTACATACAAGGAACAAATACCACAACACTATGACCAGATGACATATTACCACCACAGTGATCGAATAATATAAAATACAAGGAACAAATACCGCTACACCATGACCAGACCACATATTACCTCCACATCATGACCAGACCACATATTACCAACAATGACTGAATACTACAATACTGATCAGTAATACAAAAAAACCCACAATACTATCACCATCAGTGCCATTATGCACAGGAGATCTGTAATTAGTAAGCAGTGTCTGTGTACAGGTAATACAGTGATCACTGGTGACATTACACACAGGAGCTCTGTATATAATGTATAGATAATACAGTGATCACTGGTGACATTGTACACAGGACCTCTGTATATAGTATACAGTGTATAGTGTAAGTGTATAGGTAACACTGACTCACCAGTGACGTCTCTAGGTGAAGTCCTTCATCTTTCATCCAGCACAGACCGCCATCACTTTATCCAGCCAGGACTCGTCTCTGCAGGAAATAAAACAGTTATCTCGAGTTCCGCTTGTAGAACACATTACTTAATTTTCCCAACTTCTACATTACACCACATGAAGAAGGCAACATAGTATCACTCTACACAGTAACAGGACCGCCCCCCCATTTAAAACAGTATACTCAAAAAATAAAATAAATACATCACTGCAGTAATAATATCCCTTAATTAGCCCCTATGGTAATATTCGCCATCCTGGCCACCGTGTGTCTCATTCCAGGCTCCAGCCATATGTTCTCCCATCCTGCCCTCATGAGTATCCATTCTACCCCATATGATCTCCCCATCCTGCCCCATCTGTCTCCATCGTATCCATCCTGCCCCATCTGTTTCCAATCCTGCCCCATCTCTGTCCAGCACTCTGCCCCATCTCTGTCCAGCACTCTGCCCCATCTCTGTCCAGCACTCTGCCCCATCTCTGTCCAGCACTCTGCCCCATCTCTGTCCAGCACTCTGCCCCATCTCTGTCCAGCACTCTGCCCCATCTCTGTCCAGCACTCTGCCCCATCTCTGTCCAGCACTCTGCCCCATCTCTGTCCAGCACTCTGCCCCATCTCTGTCCAGCACTCTGCCCCCCATGTGTCCAGCTTTCTGCCCCCCATGTGTCCAGCTTTCTGCCCCCCATGTGTCCAGCTTTCTGCTCCCCATGTGTCCAGCTTTCTGCCCCCCCCGTGTCCAGCTTTCTGCCCCGCCCCCCCCTGTCCAGCTTTCTGCCCCCCCCCCGTGTCCAGCTTTCTGCCCCCCCCCCCGTGTCCAGCTTTCTGCCCCCCCCGTGTCCAGCTTTCTGCCCCCCCCCCCGTGTCCAGCTTTACTGCCCCCTCTGTGTCCAGCTTTACTGCCCCCTCTGTGTCCAGCGGCCTTCTGCCCCCCTGTGTCCAGAGGCCTTCTGCCCCCGTGTCCAGCGGCCTTCTGCCCCCGTGTCCAGCTGCCTTCTGCCCCCTCTGTGTCCAGCTGCCTTCTGCCCCCTCTGTGTCCAGCTTTACTGCCCCCCTGTGTCCAGCGGCCTTCTGCCCCCCTGTGTCCAGAGGCCTTCTGCCCCCGTGTCCAGCGGCCTTCTGCCCCCGTGTCCAGCTGCCTTCTGCCCCCTCTGTGTCCAGCTGCCTTCTGCCCCCCTGTGTCCAGCTGCCTTCTGCCCCCTCTGTGTCCAGCTGCCTTCTGCCCCCCTGTGTCCAGCTGCTTTCTGCCCCCTCTGTGTCCAGCTGCCTTCTGCCCCCGTGTCCAGCTTTACTGCCCCCCTGTGTCCAGCTGCCTTCTGCCCCCTCTGTGTCCAGCTGCCTTCTGCCCCCCTGTGTCCAGCTGCCTTCTGCCCCCCTGTGTCCAGCTGCCTTCTGCCCCCTCTGTGTCCAGCTGCCTTCTGCCCCCCTGTGTCCAGCTTTACTGCCCCCCTGTGTCCAGCTGCCTTCTGCCCCCTCTGTGTCCAGCTGCCTTCTGCCCCCTCTGTGTCCAGCTTTACTGCCCCCCTGTGTCCAGCGACCTTCTGCCCCCCTGTGTCCAGAGGCCTTCTGCCCCCGTGTCCAGCGGCCTTCTGCCCCCGTGTCCAGCTGCCTTCTGCCCCCTCTGTGTCCAGCTGCCTTCTGCCCCCTCTGTGTCCAGCTGCCTTCTGCCCCCTCTGTGTCCAGCTTTACTGCCCCCGTGTCCAGCGGCCTTCTGCCCCCCTGTGTCCAGAGGCCTTCTGCCCCCATGTCCAGCTGCCTTCTGCCCCCTCTGTGTCCAGCTGCCTTCTGCCCCCCTGTGTCCAGCTGCCTTCTGCCCCCTCTGTGTCCAGCTGCCTTCTGCCCCCCTGTGTCCAGCTGCCTTCTGCCCCCTCTGTGTCCAGCTGCCTTCTGCCCCCGTGTCCAGCTTTACTGCCCCCCTGTGTCCAGCTGCCTTCTGCCCCCTCTGTGTCCAGCTGCCTTCTGCCCCCCTGTGTCCAGCTGCCTTCTGCCCCCCTGTGTCCAGCTGCCTTCTGCCCCCTCTGTGTCCAGCTGCCTTCTGCCCGCCTGTGTCCAGCTTTACTGCCCCCCTGTGTCCAGCTGCCTTCTGCCCCCTCTGTGTCCAGCTGCCTTCTGCCCCCTCTGTGTCCAGCTTTACTGCCCCCCTGTGTCCAGCGACCTTCTGCCCCCCTGTGTCCAGAGGCCTTCTGCCCCCGTGTCCAGCGGCCTTCTGCCCCCGTGTCCAGCTGCCTTCTGCCCCCTCTGTGTCCAGCTGCCTTCTGCCCCCTCTGTGTCCAGCTGCCTTCTGCCCCCTCTGTGTCCAGCTTTACTGCCCCCCTGTGTCCAGCGGCCTTCTGCCCCCCTGTGTCCAGCGGCCTTCTGCCCCCTCTGTGTCCAGCTGCCTTCTGCCCCCTCTGTGTCCAGCTTTACTGCCCCCCTGTGTCCAGCTGCCTTCTGCCCCCTCTGTGTCCAGCCTTCTGCCCAAACCTCCCCCCAATCGCCGCTCTCCGCTCTTAATAGAAAAAAAAAAAAGTTCTACATACCTGCCACGCTCCTGATCTCTCCACGCAGCTGCACTGTGCACTCGCCGGCGACTGACAATGACGTCAGACGCCGGCGACCTGCACGCTGCGGCTGGCGGCTGGCGGCTGTTAACTATTGACGTGCGGGCGCGGGCCCGCATGTCAATAGCGTACAGCTGCAGCGCCGGCCGCCGCTAAGGGCCCGGTTCAGCCTGCGGCTGCCGGTAGGGGCCCGGTGAGCAGGTAAGAGGGGGCCCGATGCGGGCCCCCTCTGCTCACCGGGCCCCTTACGCCAGTCACAGCTGTAATGCCCTGATGGCGGCCCTGCCGGCAGCATATGCTCTGTTTACACAGGATGATGTGCTGCCGAGAACATGGATCTTTTAAGCCAGCCAAAAGATGATTTGACCTTAAAATGAGCGCTTTGCTCGTTCATAAGGCTATCAACAGCCTTGGCTTGAGTATCAGGAAACAAGTGCTAGAAATGCTTGTTAACGCTAACTGTGCTGTGTAAATACACTATTAGGCCGGGGTCACACTTGCGAATTCAATACAAGAAACTTGCGCTAGTCTCGGGACCAGAGTATTTCTATGCAGCCGCACGCTCCGGTCCTGAGTGCTGGCGGCAGTGCTGGGACTTGATGCGAGAGACTCGTGTGAGTTTCTCGCATTGAACTCGTAAGTGTGACCCCGGCCTTACTATCTATATATATAATTGCCTAAGGGTTTTTCCGTCTGTCTGTCTGTCTGTCTTTCTGTCTGTCTGTCTTTCTGTCTGTCCTGGAAATCCCGGCTCTCTGATTGGTCGAGGCCGCCAGGCCTCGACCAATCAGTGACCAGCACAGCATCGACGTAGAAATCCCGCGCCTCTGATTGGTCGAGGCCGCCAGGCCTCGACCAATCAGCAACGGGCACAACGACGATGATGTCATAAAGGACGTAGAAATCCCGCGTCTGATTGGTCGAGGCCGCCAGGCCTCGACCAATCAGCAACGGGCACAGCGACGATGATGTCATAAAGGACGTAGACATCTCACGTTTCTGATTCAGCGACGGGCACAGTATCGACGTAGATGTCATAATGGTTGCCATGGCGACGATGATGTCATAAAGGTTGCCTCGACCAATCAGCGACGGGCACAGTGTGCCGCGAATTCTGGAATCATCATTGTCCATATACTACGGGGACATGCATATTCTAGAATACCCGATGCGTTAGAATCGGGCCACAATCTAGTCTATATATATAATTGTCTAAGGGTTTTTCCGTCTGTCTGTCTGTCTGTCTGTCTGTCCTGGAAATCCCGGCTCTCTGATTGGTCGAGGCCGCCAGGCCTCGACCAATCAGAGACCGCCACAGCATCGACGTAGAAATCCCGCGTCTCTGATTGACACTTCTATATTGATCAGTCCTCCTGATACCTCTATATTGATCAGTCCTCCTGACACTTCTATATTGATCAGTCCTCCTGATACCTCTATAATGATCAGTCCTCCTGACACTTCTATATTGATCAGTCCTCCTGACACTTCTATATTGATCAGTCCTCCTGACACCTCTATATTGATCAGTCCTCCTGACACTTCTATATTGATCAGTCCTCCTGACACTTCTATATTGATCAGTCCTCCTGACACTTCTATATTGATCAGTCCTCCTGACATTCTATATTGATCAGTCCTCCTGATACCTCTATAATGATCAGTCCTCCTGACACTTCTATATTGATCAGTCCTCCTGACACTTCTATATTGATCAGTCCTCCTGACACTTCTATATTGATCAGTCCTCCTGACATTCTATATTGATCAGTACTCCTGATACCTCTATATTGATCAGTACTCCTGATACCTCTATATTGATCAGTACTCCTGATACCTCTATATTGATCAGTACTCCTGACACCTCTATATTGATCAGTCCTCCTGACACTTCTATATTGATCAGTCCTCCTGACACTTCTATATTGATCAGTCGTCCTGACACTTCTATATTGATCAGTCCTCCTGACACTTCTATATTGATCAGTCGTCCTGACACTTCTATATTGATCAGTCCTCCTGACACTTCTATATTGATCAGTCCTCCTGACACTTCAATATTGATCAGTCCTCCTGACACTTCTATATTGATCAGTCCTCCTGACACTTCTATATTGATCAGTCCTCCTGACACTTCTATATTGATCAGTCGTCCTGACACTTCTATATTGATCAGTCCTCCTGACACTTCTATATTGATCAGTCCTCCTGACACTTCAATATTGATCAGTCCTCCTGACACTTCTATATTGATCAGTCCTCCTGACACTTCTATATTGAGCAGTCCTCCTGACACTTCTATATTGAGCAGTCCTCCTGATACCTCTATATTGATCAGTCCTCCTGACACCTCTATATTGATCAGTCCTCCTGACACCTCTATATTGATCAGTCCTCCTGACACTTCTATATTGATCAGTCCTCCTGACACTTCTATATTGATCAGTCCTCCTGATACCTCTATATTGATCAGTCCTCCTGACACCTCTATATTGATCAGTCCTCCTGACACTTCTATATTGATCAGTCCTCCTGACACTTCTATATTGATCAGTCCTCCTGACACCTCTATATTGATCAGTCCTCCTGATACCTCTATATTGATCAGTCCTCCTGACTCTTCTATATTGATCAGTCCTCCTGACACTTCTATTTTGATCAGTCCTCCTAATACCTCTATATTGATCAGTCCTCCTGACACTTCTATATTGATCAGTCCTCCTGACACTTCTATATTGATCAGTCCTCCTGATACCTCTATATTGATCAGTCCTCCTGACACTTCTATATTGATCAGTCCTCCTGACACTTCTATATTGATCAGTCCTCCTGATACCTCTATATTGATCAGTCCTCCTGATATCTCTATATTGATCAGTCCTCCTGATACCTCTATATTGATCAGTGCTCCTGACTCTTCTATATTGATCAGTCCTCCTGACACTTCTATATTGATCAGTCCTCCTGATACCTCTATATTGATCAGTTCTCCTGACACTTCTGTATTGATCAGTCCTCCTGACACTTCTATATTGATCAGTCCTCCTGACACTTCTATATTGATCAGTCCTCCTGACACTTCTATATTGATCAGTCCTCCTGATACCTCTATATTGATCAGTCCTCCTGATACCTCTATATTGATCAGTCCTCCTGACTCTTCTATATTGATCAGTCCTCCTGACACTTCTATATTGATCAGTCCTCCTAATACCTCTATATTGATCAGTCCTCCTGACACTTCTATATTGATCAGTCCTCCTGACACTTCTATATTGATCATTCCTCCTGATACCTCTATATTGATCAGTCCTCCTGACACTTCTATATTGATCAGTCCTCCTGATCTATATATATAATTGTCTAAGGGTTTTCCCGTCTGTCTGTTTGTCTAGGAAATCCCGCGTCTCTGATTGGTCGAGGCCACCAGGCCTTGACCAATCAGCGACGGGCACAGCGACGATGATGTCATAAAGGACGTAGAAATCCCACGTTTCTGATTCAGCGACGGGCACAGTATCGACGTAGATGTCATAATGGTTGCCATGGCGACGATAATGTCATAAAGGTTGCTTCGATTAATCAGGGATGGGAACAGTCTGACGCGAATTCTGGAATCATCATTGTCCATATACTACGGGGACATGCATATTCTAGAATACCCGATGCGTTAGAATCGGGCCACAATCTAGTCTATTATATAATTGTCTAAGGGTCACTTCCGTCTTTCTGTCTGTCTGTCTGTCACAGATATTCATTGGTCGCGGCCTCTGTCTGTCATGGAAATCCAAGTTGCTGATTGGTCGTGGCAAAACGCCCACGACCATTGCCACGACCAATCAGCGACAGGCACAGTCCGGCGGCAACATGGCCGCTCCTTCCTTCCCGCAGTCAGTGCCCGCCCCGTACTCCCCTCCAGTCAGCCCTCACACATGGTTAATAGCAGCGTTAATGGACCGCTTTATGTCGCGGTGTAACGCACTCCATTAACGCAGCTATTAACCCTGTGTGACCAACTTTTTACTATTGATGCTGCGTATGCAGCATCAATAGTAAAACAATCTAATGTTAAACATAATAATAATAAAAAAAAAGGTTATTCTCACCCTCCGACGTGGCGCTGTTCTTGGCAGTGCAAGCGGCAGGTTCCGGTGCTAAGGATGCTATATGAGAAGGACCTTCCATGACGTCACGGTCATGTGACCGCGACGTCATCACAGGTCCTGCGCTCATACCAACCCTGGGACCGGAAGCTGCCGCGTGCACCGCACACAGGTGCCAGGATTTCAAGGGGCCTTCGGAAGGTGATTATATGTTTATTTTTTTATTTTAAGTCTTTTTTAATCACGCATATAGTGCCCACATTGCTATATACTACGTGGGCTGTGTTACATACTGCGTGGGCTGCGTTATATACTACATGGCTGCTATATACTATGTGGCCAGTGTTATATACTATGTGGACAATGTTATATACTGCGTGGGCTGCGTTATATACTACGTGGGCAGTGTTATATACTATGTGGGCAGTGTTATATACTATGTGGGCAGTGTTATATACTGTGTGGGCTGCGATATATACTACATGGCTGCTATATACTATGTGGGCAGTGTTATATACTATGTGGGCAGTGTTATATACTGCTTGGGCTGTGTTATATACTGCGTGGCCACTGTTATATCCTGCGTGGCCTGTATTAACGCATCGGGTATTCAAGAATATGTCGCGGCCTGTGCTATATACTATGTGGCTGCTATATACAGACATATTCTAGAATACCTGATGCGTTAGAATCGGGCCACCATCTAGTGATATCATAATTCCAAGATTGGCTTATGAGCCTAAGAATCGTATTCACTCACAGCTTAGTGCTGGATCCACCAAGTTTTGTGCACAGTACAAATAGTGGGCTACAGTTCACATCAGATGCATATCTGCGTTGCTTGAAACCACGGTATTCCCTTCCTACAAACATTTTTTCAAAATAAATTAAGATTTGGAACATTATTCATTTTATGGTAATATCAAAGGGGTTGTTCAGAATACCATGCAGTACTTTTGATTTGCTTTCTTTTTAAATATTTTTATTAATTTTTTGAATAAAAACCAGGAATTGGGAATAGGGGAGGGAAAATATTACAGTGAAGAATAGGGAGAGGGAATGGAAAGGGATACAATTAAAAAAAAAAAAAAACCTAGAGAACCAAATGTCATATAATAGTTCAACAGTAACAAAACGCATAAATGCATTTAAATGAGTGCGATATTTTGGAAGGACAAGTAAATTACAATTATTTCTTTTATTTGAAAATCTATTAGGAGGTTAAGGAGTATAGAATGTATCAATCCAAATCTTCCATTTTTTTCAAGAAATTTTTAATACCGCTATTATTTACAACGAATCTCCGCTCCAAAAAATTGTGTTGGTGAATTTGATCTATAAAGTCTTCAAATTTAGGGAGGTCTGGCTTATTCCCCCACAGCGCTAACATATATTTGACAACAAGAAATATATGAATGATAATGAATTTAACCTGAGGGTCAACTATTTCCATGTCCAGGGAAAAGAGAGCTCTTTGTGGTGTAAGCACAAAATTATCAGTGAGTGAATTAATATAATTAGAAACTTTTGACCATAGAAGTTTTACCTTCGGGCAACTCCATAAAAGATGTTTTGCTTTGCTTTCAAACTTCAGTATTTTAAGGAGTTTTCCCATCTTTGTAGAACAAAGAAAGTTTATTTCTTGGGAAAGCTGCACGTGAGACTCCCTTTAAGAACTACAGAAAATAAGCGGTCATGTCACCTTTAAAGGGAATCCGTCAAAAGGTTTTGGTTACCCAATTTTTTTTCACTAATGTTTTTTATGCTGCTCTCAAATTAGGTAGCAGAAACCTAGAGACAGATTCCCTTTAAAAAATGCCCCTGGACACACCTGATGTAGCCCCTCATGAACCCAGTTTAGGCTTTTCCAGTGGTCTGTTCTGGATTGGAAGCCGAGACATCAACATTCTCACAGGATCACTGAGGCTTGTGGTTATCTGCAGCGGTCAGGTGACTAGAACAGCGTCTCATTGGTTGCTTCTGTGATGAGATGCTATTCTAGTCACCAGATCACCTCAGCCAATCACAAGCCTCAGAGATCTTGTCAGCCTGGTAAAGAGAGCCCTGCACTGGATCCATGGGGTGGCAATAGGTTGGTATACATCAAATAGTTTTCCCAGCATAGACAATACTCATTTGTCTTTCCTGACATTTTCCCTGAAAGCTCGACATACATTGACTTCCATGTAAACCTGTGATGCATATGCAGTTATCATTGATGATAGAACAGTTGTGGTAGGGAACAACAGTCTGAACCGATGATGAGACCGGGGATTGTGTCTCAGATTCTTGTAGACTCCCTGTCGACATTGTAACTAAACTATAGTTGCAGATTACAATACTGCCTTAAAGGGGTCATTTAGGATATTTCTTTTATTTTTCCTATGGGGCTAAGCACTATTCAGCAGGTAGTTGCTAACTACAGTACCTGCCTGTGCTGCCCTGCAACGATCTCTCCTGATTCAGTCACGGACCGCTCCTGCCGGCAATTCTTCCTTTCTCTTCTGCTCTGCTCTGTCAATAGGGCTTCACTGTCAACATCATGCTCATCAACAACCATTTCCTTGCTGTTTTACGCTGCGCCAGCTAGACTCGATGTAGGTAGTTACGCCCTGTTAACCGAGCAGAACGGAAGAGAAGGAACTGCTCTGTCTACGTGACATCAAAGGAAGCAGGAGGATCCCCTACCGGATTGGTCCGCTTTTAGACGGGAGAGATTATCACAGGGCAGCAAACGCAGGATGTTAGCAGCTACCTTGTGTTTAACGCCATAGAGATAATAAAAAAGAGTCCAGATTACCCCTTTAATGGAGTTTAGCTTTAAAAAAAAAAAATCACTGGAAAAAACAGTAGAAAGCATTGCGAAAAAGAATTTACATGTAAGCATCACCTGTATGTCCTGACTTGGATTTCATTTCTGAGTTCACAGTCGGACATTCCCTTGTGTGCACATGGAAGGTTGTATGCGAAACAGCCCTGATATATTCCTCAACTCCAATTGTCAACCAGAATATCACGAAATATGAATCTTCTTACTATTCTATAAGCGAGTCAATGTAATAATAAGCGACTGCTTTCCCCCATTCTAGGAATTTGGTAATAATATCAATTTTCCTATTCCTGGAGTGTTTGATGAGACGGATATCCCATCTCAAAAGCAGCCTGGTTTTGTGGGAAAGTACTTAAGCATAGTCTGTCATTATAGCGTTGTGTTTACCTTTAAACACAGGCCTGTGCAGTGCGATGCCCTTTCATAAGCGTGCCACTGTGTTTTGACTGCTTGGTTGGAATTAGGATCTGCATGTCGCTGTGTGCTGTAAGCTTACCAATATGTCAGTAAGAACACTAATTATCCTGAGAGTGAAAGGCTCCGACACCGCGTAATTACCATCCATATCAGTCCATCCAGGAGCAAAGATAAAGCTTGAGAAAGCCTCAGTGTGTTGCACATGAGCAAATAAATAGCGCAATATGTTTTGCTCCACACCATTTCGGAGCGCCGCCTTCCTGTTTATGAATATTATTTCCCAATGTTATCATGCCTACGTTGTTGGGGTAGGTATAAACTATAGTCAGAGTTTCATCCAGAAAAGTGGGACTTTTTTCCCCACTGGTCATCCGTGTACATTCCATTTTTTTTTTCAGCAGCAGCTTTTAATTATTTCCAAGACCATGTACAGTTTCCTATAGTACAGAATTGTAATGTATCCCTAAAAATCAGATGCTAGACTGTGGCATCCGATTTTTTTTTTCTAACACCCACAGACTTGAATGGGAGAGTGTCATCTGATTTCCAGAGGAAAAACGTGCATGCAGCTATTTTTTTCACTCACGGAGCCATTAAGATAGGCACAAATAACCAGTTTTCTCCAGCCAACAAAAAAAGGTTTGATTATTCTGATCAGCATGGCATTAGTTTTTCTTAGTGGTGGAAAGAAAAAAAAAAGTTCCATTCTGTCAGTCCGTAAAAATTGGACAACACTCTGAAGTCATCCAAGTGCAGTCCAATGTTTTTCACAGACTCATAGCCTTGCATTGCCAATTTTGATCCAACACTCATCTGACATAATTGGTCATATGCGCAAACCCTTGGAGAAATGAACAAAAAAACAGCAATTATGTTTTTTACGATGTTCACTTTACAGTTTAAGTAACGTAAACTTTATTCTGCAAATCAGTACTATATTATATATTTTTTTATCTCAACTTTTCATTAGTATTTTTGGAATGACATCCAACATTTTGGGGTTTACATAGTACACATTTCTTCCATATATCAAAGAGTAAAAGATTTTGTCTCTACTTTTTGTTACATATGTTTAGGTTTAACAATATTACAGTAGTCTCACCAGTGCCCACCCTTTCCCCAGTGTAGAACCAGTCATGTGGACGATTTCTCCTTTCTAACCAATCCAGCATAAACATAGTTCTCTCTGCCGCGTTTTATCTTTTCACAATAAAGTATTAAAGTAGAGATGTGGTCACATAATGGCTTCTAAACGAGCTATACATTATGGTTTTCCCATAAAATTTGGGATATAGCAGTTATATTTTTAATTTTCCTCAAGATCAGCCTTCAGATACCATTTAGTGTATTTAAAGGGGGAGGCTGTCACCACCAAAAAAAAGCAAATTAAACTGCTTATACAGTTACATAGGGGACATAGCATAGCACTTTTAAAAAATCATAACTACAGTATACAATACCGACCAAAAGTTTGGACACACCTTCTCATTTAAATTATTTTCATGACTATGAAAATTGTACATTCACACTGAAGGCATCAAAACTATGAATTAACACATGTGGAATTAGATACTTAACAAAAAAGTGTGAAACAACTGAAATTATGTCTTATATTCTAGGTTCTTCAAAGTAGCCACCTTTTGCTTTGATGACTGCTTTGCACACTCTTGGCATTCACTTGATGAGCTTCAAGCGATAGTCACCGGGAATGGTCTTCCAACAGTCCTGAAGGAGTTCCCAGAGATGCTTAGTACTTGTTGGCCCTTTTGCCTTCACTCTGCAGTCCAGCTCACCCCAAACCATCTCGATTGGGTTCAGGTCTGGTGACTGTGGAGGCCAGGTCATCAGGCGTAGCACCCCATCACTCTCCTTCTTGGTCAAATAGCCCTTACACAGCCTGGAGGTGTGTTTGGGGTCATTGTCCTGTTGAAAAATAAAAGATGGTCCAACTAAACGCAAACCGGATGGAATAGCATGCCGCTGCAAGATGCTGTGGTAGCCATGCTGGTTCAGTATGCCTTCAATTTTGAATAAATCCCCAACAGTGTCACCAGCAAAGCACCATCACCATCACATACTGTCCTCCAGCGCTGTGCTCTGCACTCCTCCTGTACTGTCTGTGTGAGCACAGCGGCCGGAAAGCAGAGCGGTGACGTCACCGCTCTGCTTTCCGGCTGACCAACGCTCACAGACAGTACAGGAGGAGTGCAGAGCACAGCGCTGGAGGACAGACGGCTGTAGGTAAGTATGTAGTGTTTGTTTTTTTTACTTTTAGGATGGTAACCAGGGTAAACATCGGGTTACTAAGCGTGGCCCTGCGCTTAGTTACCCGATGTTTACCCTGGTTACCATTGAAGACATCGCTGGATCGGTGTCACACACGCCGATTCAGCGATGTCTGCGGGGAGTCCAGCGACCAAATAAAGTTCTGGACTTTCTTCCCCGACCAGCGACAGCACAGCAGGGGCCTGATCGCTGCTGCCTGTCACACTGGACGATATCGCTAGCCAGGACGCTGCAACGTCACGGATCGCTAGCGATATCGTCTAGTGTGACGGTACCTTTACTTTCGACTCTGCAACAACTCTCACTGTTTCTCTTGTTCATTCTAGTCTGGACTATTGTAACTCTCTACTAATCGGTCTCCCTCTTACTAAACTCTCCTCTCTCTAATCTGTCTTCAATGCTGCAGCCAGGATCATATTCCTCACCAATCGTTACACCGATGCCTCTACATTGTGCCAGTCATTACACTGGTTACTCATGAACTCTAGAATCCAGTACAAACTTATTACCCTCACCCACAAAGCACTCCATGGCTCAGCACCACCCTACATCTCATCTCTGGTCTCAGTCTACCACCCTACCAATTCCCTCCATTCTGCTAATGACCTGAGGTTAACATCCTCAATAATCAGAACCTCCCACTTCCGTCTCCAAGACTTTTCACGTTCTGTGCCAATTCCTTGGAATGCACTACCCAGGATAATACGATTAATCCCCAATACCCACAGTTTTAAGCTTGCCCTAAAAATGCATTTGTTCAGACTGTCCTACCATCTCAATGCATTAACCTAACTATCCCAGTGTTGCCCATTCAAAATTTGTACCATAACCAGGTTCCTCACATCATGTTCTCACATGCTTTATGCATTTAATAGCCCTCTGTGTCTGCACTGTTACATACTTAGGCTGATAACCGGTTCATGCAGCTTTACATGAACACCAGATTATTACACTATGGTTGGTCGGAACAACAAAACCAATTTTTAGCATCCACCTTTCGTGTCTTCCCTTTTCCTCATAGATTGTAAGCTTGCGAGCAGGACCCTCATTCCTCTTGGTATCGGTTTTGAGCTACCGTATGTGTTTATTGTTATGCTGTAATGTCTATTGTATGTACAAGTAAATAAGGCAGCACACTGCAGCGCTAAAACATGCAAACATGAAATACGAAAATTGAACTGCATTACTGCACTAGAAATATGAAAAATGAGAGCGTTTAGCGCATAAAAATGGCCAATTTTATGTGTACCTGGTAGCCACATTAGGGCATCTTTCTTATACCTGGTCCTAAACTTGCCTTTCCTCGCTGAGAATAAACATCTCCATCTGAATGGGTATATGTGAAACCTCTTCTTAGACTAAAATTCTCTCTCTCTGTGGGGGAGTATTGGACCTGCTGTAATTAAAACACATGTGGCTAGGAGGCGGGAGTGCTCAATCAGAAGGCTAAAGAATACATTTCAAAAACCTGACCGTCACATCCAAACATAGACTAAGTGTGAACAGGTGCTAAACCTAAAGTTGCCAACTCATATATAGTAAAGTAAATAAGGCAGCACACTGCAGCGCTAAAACATGCAACCATGAAATATGAAAATTGAACTGCATTGCTGCACTAGAAATATGAAAAATGAAAGCGTTTAGCACATAAAAATGGCCAATTTTATGTGTACCTGGTAGCCACATTAGGGCATCTCTCTTATACCAGGTCCTAAACTTGCCTATCCTCGCTGAGAATAAACGTCTCCATCTGAATGGGTACATGTGAATCCTCTTCTTAGACTAAAATTCTCTCTCTCTGTGGGGGGGTATTGGACCTGCTGTAATTAAAACACATGTGGTTAGGAGGCGGGAGTGCTCAATCAGAAGGCTAAAGAATACATTTCAAAAACCTGACCGTCACATCCAAACATAGACTATGTGTGAACAGGTGCTGAACCTAAAGTTGCCAACTCGTATATAGTTAAGTAAATAAGGCAGCACACTGGTATAAGAGAGATGCCCTAATGTGGCTACCAGGTACACATAAAATTGGCCATTTTTATGCGCTAAACGCTTTCATTTTTCATATTTCTAGTGCAGTAATGCAGTTCAATTTTCGTATTTCATGTTTGCATGTTTTAGCGCTGCAGTGTGCTGCCTTATTTACTTAACTATATACGAGTTGGCAACTTTAGGTTCAGCACCTGTTCACACTTAGTCTATGTTTGGATGTGATGGTCAGGTTTTTGAATTGTATTGTATGTACAAGTCCCCTCTAAAATGTAAAGTGCTGCAGAATATGTCGGCGTTATAGAAATTAAATTATTATTATTATTGTTACACACACTCAGTTTGCATTCAGAGCACTTTCCTTTGTCCTGATTGACAGCACTTATTTGCATAGAGTAAGTGCTGCCTGACCTCAATTCACGGCCCTAACAATTCTGGATCCCAGTGACTCTCGCACACTGTGTGCGTGTTCTCATCTCTAGCTCCCTTCCTGTTTCATGACAGACTGCCATTAAAAGAATTAATTGCATTATTAATTAATATATTTCTTATTTTGGTCCATATTTATATAGTTGTTATTAGTATTAATTAACCCTTCCCTGACATGGGGATAATTATTATTCTCATCTCCTTATTTCTGGATTATTCATGATACTGTATAATTTGGTATTCAGTTTATGCTTATCATCAATGTCCATCATTGTCTGTGCTAGTCTACTGTCTTATTCTTACATATCACGTTTTGGAATGGGTGAAGTTGAATTCTAGATCCCACAGATTCTTATTAAGGTCTCTCACAAATAATTGTGCTTCTTCACATAGTAACATAACATAGTAACATAGCAAGGCTGAAAAAAAGACATTTGTCCAACCAGTTCAGCCTATATTCCTTCAGAATAAATCCCCAGATCTTCATCCTTCTAAAGAACCTAATAACTGTAAGATACAATATTTTTACGCTCCAGGACCACATCCAGGCCTCTCTTGAACCTCTCGACTGAGTTTGCCATCGCCACGTCCTCAGGCAAGGAATTCCCTTAAATAATCTTCTTCTATGTTGGTGGAAAAACCTTCTCTCCTCCAGACGCAGAGATTGCCCCCTTGTGACATCACCTTCCTTGCTATAAACAGATCCTCGGAGAGATATTTGTATTGTCCCCTTATATACTTATACATGGTTATTAGATCGCCCCTCAGTTGTCTTTTTTCTAGACTAAATAATCATAATTTTGCCAATCTCTCTGGGTATTGTAGTTCCCCCATCCCCTTTCTTAATTTTCTTGCTCTCCTTTGTACTTGCTCTAGTTACATTATATCATTCCTAAGCACTGCTGCCCAAAACTGTACACAGTACTCCATGTGTGGTGTAACTAGGGATTTGTACAGAGGCAGTATAATGCTCTCATCATGTGTATCTAGACCTCTTTTCATGCACCCCATGATGCTGTTTGCCTTGGCAGCCGCTGCCTGGCACTGGCTGCTCCAGGTAAGTTTATCATTAACTAGGACCCCCAAGTCCTTCTCCATGTCAGATTTACCCAGAGGTTTCCCGTTCAGTGTGTAATGGTAATATTGATTCCTTCTTCCCATGTGTATAACTTTACATTTATCATTGTTAAACCGCATCTGCCACCTCGGGGCCAAATTTCCAACTTATCCAGACTGCTTTACATATGTTTTGGATCAGCTGCAAATATTAATATTTTACTGTGTAAACCTTCTACCAGATCGTTAATAAATATGTTGAAGAGAATAGGTCCACCTCCGACCCCTGCGGTACCCCTCTGGTCACAGTGACCCAGTTACAGATAATACCATTTATAACCACCTTCTGCTTTCTATCTCTAAACCAGTTACCCATTTACACACATTTTCCCCCAGACCCAGCATTCTCATTTTGTGTACCAACCGCTTGTGTGGCACAGTATCAAACGCTTTGGAAAAATCAAGATATCCAATGACTCACCTTGACATGTCCCAGTCCAGATGAAAAAAAGGTCCTCTATGAACCTTTTGTATAACAGGATGTGATCCATTGGTCGGAAGGCCTGCCCAATGAGGAGGGGTTCTAAATTTCCCATGAATAGGTCAGGGTAGACATGTACCTGATGAAGTGGATGGACCATTGTTGAATCAAGTAGTCTATTAAAATTCTTCATCACGACAGTCTTGTCTCCTCCATTACAGTGCCCAGGTGACTCTGCATACATTTTTCCTGTTTATTCAATTCTTCAAGAGATGGGAAGAGGATTTGGAAAGACCTCTTTCTACAAAGGAGTGCTCCAAAATGTTTCTTCTCACACACAAGTACTCACTATTTTCTCTATCACAGCAGAGAAACTACCAGGTTTAATCAAGATGGAATAGATGCCCCTCAGCTATCCATACAATTTTTCCTTCAGTTTCAGCAAATGCTGGAGGCGCCTTAATGAGATTAGCTCCTATTCTCATATATGATGGTCATGTTCTATTATAACACACTTGAGAAGCAGTCTTCGATTTAACAAAATCTCTTGACGCTGCGCCGACTGCAACGAAAAGCAACATGTTGTGTTCAACGCAGTTCAGCGCAGCATCAAAACGACGTATGCAGAGGCATCCGCATACATCCGCATGGCCTGCGTACCCAATGTTAAAGATAGGGTTCGCAGGATGCATGCAGACGTAGGTGGAGCTGAAGGAAGAGGTGCAGCAGTGGGCGGGGCTTAATGGAGGAAGAAGGCTGCCATTCGCAGCCCTGCCGAACGCTAGTGTGAAACTAGCCTAACCTTGACCAAAGTAAGTCAGAGAAAGTCATCTTGGCTAATGGTTAGTATATAAATTCAGAGGGAATAAGAGATGGTTACATTATTTGTCAAGTCTACCCAACGCAAAGCATAAAGATTATAGTAAATGAAGTGTTCTACATCCCTAGTCTTGAAAGCAATCTTTTATCTGTGAAGAAACCTACAATACAAGGAAAGGAAGTTATGAAGTTACATTTAAAGATGACAGCTGTATCATCTCAAAAGAAGTTCACACACTAGCAGAAGGAAATATCAAACGTGAACTGTACCAGCTAAAATGCAAGGAAAATGTATATACTCCTAAGCATGAACCGCACAACAATTGAATCCATGTATGGCACAGGCATCTTGCACATAGAGACCCACAAGTACAGTAATGAGAAAGTTCAAAAACAATTTTCTGATGGTATTACAGTCGATCTATGTAATGAAACAATGAAATGTACTAGTTGTCTTAAAGGGAAAATGTCAAGAAATCCCTTTCCTAAGGGTTAAAAAATCAGAACAACTTCTGCACTTAATACACCTAGATGTTTGGTGTCCAATGAATACTTAAACTCCAGGAAAGAAGAGATATTTTCTCACATTTATTGACGATTATTCAAGATATACCATTGTCCATCTGCTTCTCAGCAAAAATGAAGTCCCAGAGAAGCATGAAACATATCTCACTGAAATACACTGCTCAAAAAAATAAAGGGAACACTAAAAGACCACATCCTAGAGATCACCGAATAAAAATATTTCAGTTGCAAATCTTTATTCATTACATAGTGGAATGTGTTGAGAACAATAAAACATAAAAATGATCCATGTAAATCAAAATGAATATCCCATAGAGGTCTGGATTTGGAATGATACTCAAAGTGGAAAATCAAATTACAGGCTGATCCAACTTCAGTGGAAATGCATTAAGATAAGGAAATGATGCTCAGTAGTGTGTGTTGCCTCCACGTGCCTGTATGACCTCCCTATAACGCCTGGGCATGCTCCTGATGAGGCGGCAGATGGTCTTCTGAGGGATCTCCTTCCAGACCTGGACTAAAGCATCCGCCAACTCCTGGACAGTCTGTGGTGCAATGTGACGTTGGTGGATGGTGCGAGACATGATGTCCCAGATGTGTTCAATCGGATTCAGGACTGGGGAATTGGTGGACCTGTCCATTGCTTCAATGCTTTCATCTTACAGGAACTGCTGACACACTCCAGCCACATGAGGTCTGGCATTGTCCTGTATTAGGAGGAACCCACAGCCAACCGCACCAGCATATGGTCTCACAAGGGGTCTGAGGTTCTCATCTTGGTACTTAATGGCAGTCAGGCTACCTCTGGCGAGCACATTGAGGGCTGTGCGGCCCTCTAAAGAAATGCCACCCCACACCATTACTGACCCACTGCCAAACCGGTCATGCTGAATGATGTTGCAGGCAGCAGATCGCTCTCCATGGCGTCTCCAGACTCTATCACGTCTGCCACATGTGTTCAGCGTGAACCTGCTTTCATCTGTGAAGAGCACAGGGCGCCAGTTGACAAATTTGCCAATATTGGTGTTCTGTGGCAAATGCCAATCGTCCTGCACAGTGTTGGGCTGTGAGCACAACCCCCATCTGTGGACTTCCAGCACTCAGACCATCCTCATGGAGTCGGTTTGTGCAGACACATGCACATTTGTGGCTTGCTGGAGGTCATTTTGCAGGGCTCTGGCAGTGCTCCTCCTGTTCCTCCTTGCACAAAGGCCGAGGTAGCGGTCCTTCTGCTGGGTTGTTTCCCTCCTATGGCCCCCTCCACATCTCCTGGTGTACTGGCCTGTCTCCTGGTAGTGCTTCCAGCCTGTGGACACTACGCTGTCAGACACAGCAAACCTTGCCACAGCTCGCATTGATGTACCATCCTGGATAAGCTGCACTACTTGAGCCACTTGTGTGGGTTGTAGAGTCCGTCTCATGCTACCACGAGTGTGAAAGCACAACCAAAATTCAAAAGTGACCAAAACATCAGCCAGAAAGCATTGGTACTGAGATATGGTCTGTGGTCCCCACCTGCAGAACCACTCCTTTATTAAGTGTGTCTTGATAATTGCCAATAATTTCCATCTGTTGTCTATTCCATTTGCACAACAGCGTGTAAAATTGATTGTCAAACAGTGTTGCTTCCTAAGTGGACAGTTTGATTTCACAGAAGTTTGATTTACTTAGAGTTATAGTTATGCTTGACAAAGACCAAGTTGTGGTCGAAACGCTGCTGTACCATGACTCAATAAAGCGTGTTTTGAAGATTTCTACACCTGGGTGGAGCGCTGTTCATTATGCATTGGTTGGTTTTACTTGGAGTTATATTCTGTTGTTTAAGTGTTCCCTTTATTTTTTTGAGCAGTGTATATAACAAATTTGGGAGAATGCCAAAAATTCTGCGTGCAGATCATGGAAATGAATATACAAGTAATGAGACACAAATCGTTTTTCAGACCACTGTACCAAAGAACCCTGAACAAAATGGTGTAGCGGAAAAAAAGGAACTGAATACTTCGAGAAAGTAGAAGTATGCGATTTGACAAAGATTTGAAAACAGCATATTGGGTTGAAGCAATTATGACAGATTGCTCACTTCAAGTAAATACAAAGCAGCAGCCGACAGCACTTCAAAAATTCGGATGCATGTTCAGAGTCCAATGAACCCAATTTGAAAATACATACCAAAAATGAGAGAGAACAGCATCCAGTCCAGGTGAAAAAAAATCAAGCATCAAGGCAAAATAAAGATCGACTTTTATTTTTTTCACCTGGACTGGATGCTGTTCTCTCTCATTTTTAGCTTGCTAACTTCAAAACAGACTACCAGGTAAATCTACTGAGAAAACTCTATTTGAGCCATGGAACAGCAAGAAGCCTGAACTCCAACACATACGGTAATAATATTTGGAACTAAAGTATTTGTTCATATACCCAAAGAAAAACCTACCAAGTGGGAACCTCATGCAAAAGAAGGTATCGTGGTGGGCTACAGTGAAACCCAGAAAGGATATAGAATCCTGCACCCAGAAGTGAATAAGGTCACAATTAGCAGAGATGTAATGATTGATGAGAATGTCATAGTAACATAGTAACATAGTAAGGCCGAAAAAAGACATTTGTCCATCCAGTCAGCCTATATTCCATCATAATAAATCCCCAGATCTACGTCCTTCTACAGAACCTAATAATTGTATGATACAATATTGTTCTGCTCCAGGAAGACATCCAGGCCTCTCTTGAACCCCTTGACTGAGTTCGCCATCACCACCTCCTCAGGCAAGCAATTCCAGATTCTTACAGCCCTAACAGTATAGAATCCTCTTCTATGTTGGTGGAAAAACCTTCTCTCCTCCAGACGCAAAGAATGCCCTCTTGTGCCCGTCACCTTCCTTGGTATAAACAGATCCTCAGCGAGATATTTGTATTGTCCCCTTATATACTTATACATGGTTATTAGATTGCCCCTCAGTCGTCTTTTTTCTAGACTAAATAATCCTAATTTCTCTAATCTATCTGGGTATTGTAGTTCTCCCATCCCCTTTATTAATTTTGTTGCCCTCCTTTGTACGCTCTCTAGTTCCATTATATCCTTCCTGAGCACCGGTGCCCAAAACTGGACACAGTACTCCATGTGCGGTCTAACTAGGGATTTGTACAGAGGCAGTATAATGCTCTCATCATGTGTATCCAGACCTCTCTTAATGCACCCCATGATCCTGTTTGCCTTGGCAGCTGCTGCCTGGCACTGGCTGCTCCAGGTAAGTTTATCATTAACTAGGATCCCCAAGTCCTTCTCCCTGTCAGATTTACCCAGTGGTTTCCCGTTCAGTGTGTAATGGTGATATTGATTCCTTCTTCCCATGTGTATAACCTTACATTTATCATTGTTAAACCTCATCTGCCACCTTTCAGCCCAAGTTTCCAACTTATCCAGATCCATCTGTAGCAGAATACTATCTTCTCTTGTATTAACTGCTTTACATAGTTTTGTATCATCTGCAAATATCGATATTTTACTGTGTAAACCTTCTACCAGATCATTAATGAATATGTTGAAGAGAACAGGTCCCAATACCGACCCCTGCGGTACCCCACTGGTCACAGCGACCCAGTTAGAGACTATACCATTTATAACCACCCTCTGCTTTCTATCACTAAGCCAGTTACTAACCCATTTACACACATTTTCCCCCAGACCGTGTCTCTCAAGTTTCATGACATCATACCAGTAGTCCAGCTGAAGCAAGAACAATCTCAGTCATAATTTCAAAATAACAAGAAAAAGGGTGTAAAAGTTTGGTTAAATCAGGAGATTGTCAATATCAAACAAGGGTATACCAGCTAATAATCTACTTTTACTTGGTAAAAAGACTACCTGAGTCAGAGCTGCAGACATGGGATGAGGTGCAACAACTACCTGTCCATGAAAAACTGGATTAATGCCGCTAATGAGGAAATTAAGTACCTTCATCAATGTCAAACTTAGAAACTCACCAAACTACCACAAGGCGAGAAAGAAATCAAACGTAAATGGGTTTTTAAGACCAAGTATTACTCTGAAGGCAAGGTTCACAGATTTAAAGCAAGATTAGTTGCAAAAGAATAGTCTCAGAAATGTGGTGAAGATTATAATGCCACATTTTCTCCAGTTGCTAAGCAGACCATGTTCAAGACTCTAATGGCTATAGATGCTGTACAAAAGATGTTTGTCAGACATTTGGACATCATAACTGCCTTTTTAAATGCTGACATTGAAGAGAACTTGTACATGACTCAATCTGAGGGTTATATCAAAGATGGTGAAGAGAATCTTGTTTGCAAATTACAAAAATCTCTCTATGGCCTTAAAGGGAACCTGTCACCACTTTTTGCTCATATGAGATATGGCCATCATCTTTCAGGGCTGATATACAGCATTCTATAATGCTGTATATCTGCCCCCAACCCAACCTGCAAGAGAAGAAAAATAACTTTTATTATATTCACCTGCGAGGCGGTCCGGTCTCAGGGGTGTCGCTGGTCTTGGTCCGGCGCCTCTCATCTTCTTACGATTCCCGTCCTCCTGCTTGCTTTGTGTAGATGACGCATCCACACAGTGTCCTTGGCACCGCGCTCCTGCACAGGTGTACTTCTCTACCCTGATGAGGGCAGAGTAAAGTCCTGCAGTGCGCATGCGCTAGAGCTCTGTGACCTTTCCCAGCACCTGTGCACTGCAGTACTTTGCTCTGCCCTCAACAGGGTAGAGACATACATCTGCGCAATGCTGAGGAGACTGTTATGATCTGGTGATTAAGGAGCGACATGCGTCTAGCTCTGAGCAGGTGGCAACTATACTGACTGCAGTCCCTAAGCTCAACACAACACTAGAAGTAGCCGTGGAATGCTCCGAACTCTGCCTAGGCATCTCGTCACAGCCTAAGAGCTAACTACCCCTAAAGATAGAAGCAGGAAAACTATCTTGCCTCAGAGATAGGCAAGGATAGATTAGCCCCCCACAAATAATGACTGTGAGAGGAGAAGGAAATGACATATGTAGTATGAAACAAGATTTAGCACAGGAGGCCACTACTAGCTAGATAGAAATAGTACAGAACAGAACGCTGTGCGGTCAGTAATAAAAACTAGAAAAAGTCCACCGCAGAGAAATGCAAAAATCTCCACACCTGACTAAAGGTGTGGAGGGCAAACTCTGCTGCCCAGAGCTTCCAGCTTAACTAAATAGATCCATACTGAAAAGCTGGACAAATGAACAAAAACAAAGAAAGTGCTGAACAACAAAGTCCACAACAAGAGAACCGCAAAAGGACAAGCAAGGACTTAGCTTTGATGAACTGGTCACAGTGTCAGGAAAGTCCTAAGAGCAATGACTCCAGGCAGGAACAATTGACAACTGGCATTGAATGAGGGATAAGGCCAGACTAATATAGCCGAGCCAGAAAGACGAACAGTGAAAACAGCTGCTGAAGCTAAATCCAAGAAGTTCCATACCACTCAAAACCACAGGAGGGAGCCCAAGAGCGGAATTCACAACAGTACCCCCCCCCCTTAAGGAGGGGTCACCGAACCCTCACCAGAGCCCCCAGGCCGATCAGGATGAGCCAAATGAAAAGCATGAACCAAATCGGCGGCATGAACATCGGAGGCAACAACCCAAGAATTATCCTCCTGGCCATAACCCTTCCACTTGACAAGATACTGAAGCTTCCGCCTCGAAAAACGAGAATCCAAAATTTTCTCAACCACATATTCCAACTCCCCCTCAACCAACACCGGGGCAGGAGGATCAACAGATGGAACAACGGGCACCACATATCTCCGCAACAAAGTTCTATGGAAAACATTGTGGATGGCAAAAGAGGCTGGAAGGGCCAAACGAAAAGACACAGGATTGATAATCTCAGAAATCTTATAAGGACCAATAAACCGAGGCTTGAACTTAGGGGAAGAAACCTTCATAGGAACATGACGAGAGGACAACCAAACCAAATCCCCCACACGAAGCCGAGGACCAACACACCGACGGTGATTAGCAAAACGCTGAGCCTTTTCCTGGGACAACGTCAAATTGTCTACCACATGAGTCCAAATCTGCTGTAACCTGTCCATCACAGAATCAACACCAGGACTATCAGAAGGCTCAACCTGCCCTGAAGAAAAACGAGGATGGAAACCAAAATTACAAAAGAAAGGCGAAACCAAAGTAGCCGAACTGGCCCGATTATTAAGGGCAAACTCGGCCAACGGCAAGAAAGTCACCTAATCATCCTGATCAGCAGACACAAAGCATCTCAAATAGGTTTCCAAGGTCTGATTAGTTCGCTCAGTTTGGCCATTGGTCTGAGGATGGAACGCCGAAGAAAAAGAAAAATCAATACCCATCCTAGCACAAAAGGCCCGCCAAAACCTGGAAACAAACTGGGAACCTCTGTCAGACACAATATTCTCCGGAATGCCATGCAAACGAACCACATGCTGAAAAAACAATGGAACCAAATCAGAGGAGGAAGGCAATTTAGGCAAAGGTACCAAATGGACCATTTTAGAGAACCGGTCACAAACCACCCAGATAACAGACATCCTCTGGGACACAGGAAGATCCGAAATAAAATCCATGGAAATATGCGTCCAAGGCCTCTCCGGGACGGGCAAAGGCAAAAGCAACCCACTAGCGCGGGAACAGCAAGGCTTGGCTCGGGCGCAAGTCCCACAGGACTGCACAAAAGCACGGACATCGCGCGACAAGGAAGGCCACCAAAAGGACCTAGCAACCAAATCTCTGGTACCAAAAATCCCAGGATGACCAGCCAACACTGAACAATGGACCTCAGAAATCACCTTACTCGTCCATCTATCAGGAACAAACAGCTTCCCCACAGGACAGCGGTCAGGCCTATCAGCCTGAAATTCCTGAAGCACCCGCCGCAAATCAGGGGAGATGGCAGAAAGAATCCCTTCTTAAGAATGCCAACCGGCTCAAGGACTCCAGGAGAATCCGGCAAAAAACTCCTAGAGAGGGCATCCGCCTTAACATTCTTAGATCCTGGAAGATATGAGACCACAAAATCAAAACTGGAGAAAAACAGGGACCACCGAACCTGTCTAGGGTTCAGCCGCTTGGCCGACTCAAGGTAAATCAAATTCTTATGATCGGTCAAGACCACAATGCGGTGCTTGGCTCCCTCAAGCCAATGTCGCCACTCCTCAAATGCCCACTTCATAGCCAACAACTCCCGATTGCTGACATCATAATTGCGTTCCGCAGGCGAAAACGTTCGGGAAAAGAAGGCACATGGCTTCATCAAGGAACAATCAGAATTCCTCGGTGACAAAACGGCCCCTGCCCCAATCTCAGAAGCGTCAACCTCAACCTGAAAAGGAAGAGAAACATCCGGTTGACGCAACACAGGGGCAGAAGTAAATCGGCGTTTAAGCTCCTGAAAGGCCTCAACAGCCTCAGCGGACCAATTAGTCACATCAGCGCCTTTCTTCGTCAAATCGGTCAGGGGTTTAACCACACTAGAGAAGTTGGCAATGAAACGGCGATAAAAATTAGCAAAGCCCAAAAATTTCTGAAGGCTCTTCACAGATGTGGGTTGAATCCAGTCATGAATGGCTTGGACCTTAACAGGATCCATTTCTATAGACGAAGGAGAAAAAATAAACCCCAAAAAAGAGACCTTCTGAACTCCAAATAGGCACTTAGACCCCTTCACAAATAGAGCATTATCACGAAGGATCTGGAATACCATCCTGACCTGCTTCACATGAGACTCCCAATCATCGGAAAAAATCAAAATATCATCCAAATACACAATCAAAAATTTGTCAAGATAATTGCGGAAAATATCATGCATGAATGACTGGAACACAGATGGAGCATTAGAGAGCCCAAATGGCATCACAAGGTATTCAAAATGGCCTTCGGGCGTATTAAATGCAGTCTTCCATTCGTCACCCTGTTTAATACGAACAAGATTATATGCCCCTCGAAGGTCAATCTTGGTAAACCAACTAGCCCCCTTAATCCTAGCAAACAAATCCGAGAGCAAAGGTAAAGGGTATTGGAATTTGACCGTGATCTTATTAAGAAGGCGATAATCAATACAGGGTCTTAAGGAGCCATCCTTCTTGGCAACAAAAAAGAATCCCGCACCCAATGGTGACGAAAACGGCCGAATATGCCCCTTCTCTAAAGACTCCTTAACATAGCTCCACATGGCGGCATGCTCTGGCACAGACAGGTTGAAAAGTTGGCCCTTAGGGAACTTACAGCCAGTAATCAAGTCAATAGCACAATCACAGTCCCTATGTGGAGGAAGGGAACTGGACTTGGGCTCATCGAATACATCCTGGAAATCTAACAAAAATTCAGGAACATCAGAAGAGGGGGAAGAGGAAATTGACATCAAAGGAATGTCACTATGTACCCCTTGACAACCCCAACTAGTCACAGACATTGATTTCCAATCCAGCACTGGATTGTGTACTTGTAACCATGGAAAACCCAGTACAACATCATCATGTAAATTATGCAACACCAGAAAACGGCAATCTTCCTGATGTGCAGGAGCCGTGTACATAGTCATCTGCGTCCAGTACTGAGGTTTATTCTTGGCCAATGGTGTAGCATCAATACCCCTCAAGGGTATGGGACTCTGCAAGGGCTGCAAAGAAAAACCACAGCGCCTAGCGAATTCTAAGTCCATTAAGTTCAGAGCAGCGCCTGAATCCACAAATGCCATGACAGAAAAAGATGACAATGAGCAAATCAGGGTCACAGACAGGAGAAACTTAGGCTGCACAGTACTAATGGTAACAGATCTAGCGACCCTCTTAATACGCTTAGGGCAATCAGAAATAGTATGAGCAGAATCACCACAGTAAAAACACAGCCCATTCTGACGTCTGTATCCCCTCTGTTCCGCTCTAGTCAAAATCCTATCACATTGCATGGGCTCAGGACTTTGCTCAGAGGACACTGCCATATGGTGCACCACTTTGCGTTCGCGCAGGCGCCGATCAATCTGAATGGCCAGAGACATAGATTCGCTCAAACCAACAGGCGTGGGAAACCCCACCATAACATCTTTAAGGGCTTCAGAAAGACCCTTTGTGAAAATTGCTGCCAGAGCGTCCTCATTCCATTTAGTGAGCACAGACCATTTTCTAAATTTCTGGCAGTATAATTCTGCCGCTTCCTGACCCTGACACAGGGCCAACAGTGTTTTCTCAGCATGCTCTACAGAGTTAGGTTCGTCATACAATAATCCGAGCGATTGAAAAAATGCATCTACATTAAGCAATGCCGGATTCCCTGACTCAAGTGAGAATGCCCAGTCCTGAGGGTCGCCACGCAGTAGAGAAATAACTATCTTTACTTGCTGAATGGGGTCACCAGAGGAACGGGGTTTCAGAGCAAAAAACAATTTGCAGTTATTTTTAAAGTTCAAAAACTTAGATCTATCCCCGTAAAACAAATCCGGAGTAGGAATTCTAGGCTCTAAGGCCAGAGTCTGAATCACATAATCTTGAATACTCTGTACTCTTGCAGCAAGCTGATCCACATGAGAAAACAAACCCTGAACATCCATGCCTGCATCCAAATCCCGAATCACCCAGAGATCAAGAGGAAGGAAAAAGACAAAACAAACTAAAGAAAAAAAAATGGCTCAGAACTCTTTTTCTCTTCCTTCTTTTGAGAGGCATTCAGCTCATTTTTGGCCAGTTGTGCTGTTATGATCTGGTGATTAAGGAGCGACATGCGTCTAGCTCTGAGCAGGTGGCAACTATACTGACCGCAGTCCCTAAGCTCAACACAACACTAGAAGTAGCCGTGGAATGCTCCTAACTCTGCCTAGGCATCTCGTCACAGCCTAAGAGCTAACTACCCCTAAAGAAAGAAGCAGGAAAACTATCTTGCCTCAGAGAAAATCCCCAAAGGATAGATTAGCCCCCCACAAATAATGACTGTGAGAGGAGAAGGAAATGACATACGTAGTATGAAACAAGATTTAGCACAGGAGGCCACTACTAGCTAGATAGAAATAGTACAGAACAGAACGCTGTGCGGTCAGTAATAAAAACTAGAAAAAGTCCACTGCAGAGAAATGCAAAAATCTCCACACCTGACTAAAGGTGTGGAGGGCAAACTCTGCTGCCCAGAGCTTCCAGCTTAACTAAATAGATCCATACTGAAAAGCTGGACAAATGAACAAAAACAAAGAAAGTGCTGAACAGCAAAGTCCACAACAAGAGAACCGCAAAAGGACAAGCAAGGACTTAGCTTTGATGAACTGGTCACAGTGTCAGGAAAGTCCTAAGAGCAATGACTCCAGGCAGGAACAATTGACAACTGGCATTGAATGAGGGATAAAGCCAGACTAATATAGCCGAGCCAGAAAGACGATCAGTGAAAACAGCTGCTGAAGCTAAATCCAAGAAGCAGCCATACCACTCAAAACCACAGGAGGCAGCCAAAGAGCAGAACTCACAAAAATGCTACTTACAACCACCGGAGGGAGCCCAAGAGCGGAATTCACAACAGGAGACTGTATTAATGTGTCTTCTACACGAAGCAAGAAGGAGGACTGAGATCGTAAGAAGATGGGAGGCGCCGGACCAAGACCAGGGACACCCCTCAAACCTGACCACCCTGCAGGTGAGTATAATAAAAGTTATTTTTCTTCTCTTACAGATTGGGATGGGGCAGATATGCAGCATTATAGAATGCTGTATATCAGTCCTGAAAGGTGATGGTCGTGACTCAAATCAGCCAAACCTGGTAACAGGTTCTCTTTAAGCAATCAGCAAAAGCATGAAACACTAAAATGAAAAAAGTCTTATTGGAAAAAAGATTTAAAAGAGGTCAAGCAGATTCGTGTTTATATACAAAATGTACAGACTGAAAGTGGATGTATATTCTCTTATACAGTTGTGCTCAAAAGTTTACATACCCCGGCAGAATTATTGCTTTCTTTGCCTTTTTTTCAGAGAATATGAATGATAACACCAAAACTTTTTCTACACTCATGATTAGTGGTTGGGTGAAGCCATTTATTGTCAAAGTACTCTGTTTTCTCTTTTAAATCATAATGACAACCCAAAACATCCAAATGACCCTGATCAAATGTTCACATTCCTCATTTCTTAATACCGTGTATTGCCCCCTCTAACATCAATGACAGCTTGAAGTCTTTTGTGGTAGTTGTGGATGAGGTTCTTTATTTTCTCATATGTTAAAGCTGCCCACTCTTCTTGTCAAAAAGGCTCCAGTTCCTGTAAATTCTTGGGCTATCTAGCATGAACTGCACCCTTGAGATCACCCCAGAGTGGCTCAATGATATTGAGGTCAGGAGACTGAGATGGTCACTCCAGAACCTTCACCTTGTTCTGCTGTAGCCAATGACAGGTTGACTTGGCCTTGTGTTTTGGATTGTTGTCATGTTGGAACATCCAAGTAAGTCCCATATGCAGCACCCAGGCTGATTATTGCAAATAATTTGAAGAATTCAGAACCACTATTGTACTAACAAGATAAGAAATTGTTGAGTGGGGGTGTATAATGCTTATTTCTGTATATATTGCATCAACTATTATTTGCTACTATTTAATAGTGCATGAGTTTCTATCTCCAGCAATAGTGTTATATTACCAATAAAAATATTAAGATTTGAGAGTCCTCAGTGATTGATACCTTTTTAATCTCTATCTAATGGCTAATATGTTACAGGTACAAATATATATAACTTTCCTATATTACCAATGATACATTGTTAAAAGAAACCAAAACAGGAAATTCCTGCTCACTCTGTGTGTGTGCAGCTGGAGCACATTTTACTTTCACTTTTCCAGCTATCAAACATCCTAAGTAGTGATGACTCACTACTCGCTCCAGCATCAGTGTGCTTGGGATGCTCGTCACTCAGGGAGTATTTTTTTTAATGCTTGAGTAAGAGCTTGAGTCCCCACCCCACATGTTTGGCACTTTTTAGACAGCCAATAAACAAGTGGGGATTGCCTTCCAGTCACTGTAATGCTGTAGCCATCTTGGTTGTAACATTACTGTGATTGGCTGGATGCGTAGCGTCATCAGGTCTATATAAGACCAGTGATGCTGGTGCTGGTGAAGGAGTGCCAGAATTGTAGCTGTGTATTAGCCAGGGATTCAACCACATTAACATTTCTTTTAAGTACAACAACAGCTCTTCTTAGGGCTAATGATAATCAATAGTAATACTGTTGTTAGCAGCACTTAGCAAGAGATTGTGCTGAAGGGATTGTGTAGGACAGGATAGGGGGAATTGTACATCCTTTATACTGCAGTATGCAACTGATACCAAAACCCCTTCTCAGGGCCGATAATATTCTTTCTGCTCTAAATCCTGCAAATTGTTCTTAGAAGGGAAATATACCCATTTTTTACTGCATCTGTTGTGCGTCAAAAGCATACAGACTGGGTTGGATCTCAATACCATCACGATATTGCTCCTGCAATGTAACAAGTCCATCTGAGGTGTGTAAATTTTCCTGCAATAGTAATACAGCCATTTTTTCAGCAGTTGAATTTTATATATGGCATTTATTGTGCTACAGTTACACATCAAAACACACAAAAAACTTGTTTGGTTAGAAATAGCATTGCTATATTGATACGGCAGTCTAAGACGTCCATCTGAAGTGGGCAAATTTTCCTGGCATTGTAATACTGCAATCTTTTTCAGCAGTGAAATTTTATATGGAATTTATTGTGCTCCAGTCGGGCCTCAAAACAGAAAGTGCTTGTGGCCAGGGATGCTACATTTCCCTGATGGCACATTGAGTGAACATTGTGGAAGCCGGGACCCTGTCGGACCCTGGGACAGAATACATGCTATCAACATCAAGGATTGTGGACCCTGGTTCAATCAGGGTTGCCCCCACCTTCTACAGCAGTTCCTGCACCTCTTCCTCCTTCCCCTCCATCTCAGAATAGTCAACATCAGTCGCCAGCTGCAAGTACTGCAGCACTGCCTCAGCCAAGCGGCAACAAGCTCTGCTGAAGCTAATCTTCTTAGGTGACAAATCGCACATGGCTGCAAAATTGCTGAAAGTTTTAATAGACCAGACTGGTCTGTGGTTATCGCCCCCGAACCTACAACCAGGCATGGTTGTGTCTGACAATGGCTGGAACCTGGTGGCAGCTCTGAAGCCTGGCAACCTTGCACAAGTACCATGCCTGGCCTACACGCTCAACTTAGTTCAGCATTTTCTTAAAACCTTCACAGATCTGCCTGAGCTGCTAGTGATAGTGTGCCACGTGTGTGCCCTTTTCCGCAAGTCAGCTACAGCTGCGGTCACCCTGGCAGCTGCGGTCACCCTGGCAAATTCCTGCTCACTGACTGGTGTGCGATGTCACCTCGCATTTTAACTCAGCGATACATATGTTGGCAAGGCTTTGTGAGCAGCAGAGGGCAGCAGTTGAATGCCAGCTACACCATGCCCGTTGGTATTCCGGTCAGCCTCCACACATAAGAGGTGATGAGTGGGCATGAATGTCTGACATCTGTTCACCAAAACTTTGTGGACTTGATCAAGATGGTGAGCAGCGATGACGCCATAATCAATTTCACCATCCCGCTTCTCTATCTACTGAAATGCTCGCTGCTCACAATTAAAGAGGAGGCTTTGCAGGCGGAGCAAGTTGAGATGGAGCAAGAAACTATACTGGGTGATGCTACACAGCCCAGCTTCATCTCATCTTCTCAATGCGGATTGTGTGATAATGAGGAGGAGGAACAGGAGCTGTTTGCCTGTGCTACAGATGGTAGTACCACACCACCTTTATCCAGTCTGTTCAACATCGATGGCATGAAGGCGAGGAGGAGAAAGAGGATGAGGATGAGAACAACATGGACAGTCATCCTCTTGGTGGGGACAGGGAAGTCTTGGCTGTTGGCAGTCTGGCACACATGGCTGAGTTTATGTTCCACTCCCTTTTCCGTGACTTTTGCATTGTACGCATTTTGGCCAACACTAATTACTGGTTGGTCACCTTTCTAGACCCACCCTACAAGGAGAACTTTGCATCTCTCCTTTCCGTGGCAGAGAGGTCTATAAAATAAAATGCACGCCTGTCAATGTTCAGTAAAAAATAAAAGCCCCTGCTTTATTGAGAGAAGCAAGAAGAGAAGCTATTTGGCACATGGCACTATGTATGAAAATCACATGAGTGGTCATCTGATAACCGCTGGAGTCATCAAGAAAAGTGAATCCTGACAGTGAGTATATAGCACACTATTAGGAGCATTAATTATAAAATTAAACACTGTAGAATGCAAAATCCTAACATAAATACAGATGTAGTAATCCTTATCTTGTCAGACGGCCCAATAATTTATTGACATAGCCATGTATCACCCTATCTTAGTCATGGATTGCTACATGTTTACAGGATCAGAACTAATTACAGTACATGAATACATCACCAGAACCACTATAAGTCCAGAAATGCAGCATCACATACATCATCAGTACAGTACATCACTATAACAACCGTCAGTACATGAAAACAGAACCACACTCCATAAAGGAATAAGGGGCTATGGGGCCCGTGAGTCGGGGGGGAGACAGCTGCAACCCACACATCATGATTCTGCAAGCCACATATATCTCTGCTCTATACTGTGCCCTTTCACACTTCATTATCCATTCTGTCCCTTCAAACGATTCCTCCTACCTCCCAATAAAACTCACAAATTTCTTTGGCACTATTGGAGCACTTACCTTCCCTCCATCTTCTACTCCTCAGCGGCATAGGAGTGTCATCACCAGCACAATCAGGTGACATGTCAGCGGTCATTGCTTCAATCGTCCTCACTTCTTAAAGACAAGCAGGAAGTTTACCTTTTACCTATTCTCTGAGCTGGCTGTCAGTTTCAGAATGACCAAATCCCACTCTCTCAGTGGGCAGCAAAATGTCACCACCCAAGACACATGTTGGACGGCCAGACTAGGTGGCCCGATGGCATTCCCCCTCTGCCGGCAGCGCTCAGGGCAAGTGCCTGCCTGTCCGCCCCTCCTAGTTTTGCCACTGGAATATCTAACTGGCAACTTAAATGCTAAAGTTTTTTTTATCTGGGGCACTTTAAGAAGGGGTTATCCAATAGTGGACAACCCCTTTAAATTGCTAGCTGGGTGAATTTTTAGATCTTAAGTCCTCCATCCCCTTTTAAGTATAAATGCCCCTCTATTTAGCATCAGTTGTAGCTTGAGATACCACTTCAATGGTTTCTAGAAAAATGCCTGTCTGGCTACTATCAATATAATCACACTAACCCTATGTTTTGTTGTGGCTTTAGTGCTTTATGGTGTTTGTGGTTTTGTATAGTAAACATAGCTTCAGTCTAAGGCCTGCGTATGTCAGTATTTATATAGCCGGAACACACAAAAGAGTGCGCCTCCTTACAGTAATCGTAAGAGTGTTTCTGCGAATTCAGAAATGGCCAACCTGCAGAAGAGGGGCTCAATGTGGCCCTCCATTACTTGGTTGTGACCACGAAGAAGGAAAGCCTCTGCCGGTCCATACTTAGAACCCATATACACTCTGCATCATGCCACTGTGCTCCATACAGTGCTGTATTAGGAAGTCATTCTCTCCATGGCTTGAATTTAGGGTTAAAGTTTTTGATCCAGACACAATCTGTACTTCCTGATGGCTATATTGTGTCAACCTATTCTGCAGCACTGAAAGGATAAGTCACTGTCACACAATCTTATTCTCCTACTTTAACCTACACACTAGGAAGCAAATTAACCTCTCTCTCTATATATCAGTATTTTTACTGTGTGGGAGGGAACTCACACAAACAAAAGGAAAAAATATAAACTCCAACCTTTAAAAAAAAGCAAGCACAAAAATGGTCAATCCCCAAGAGGTGAAAAATTAAGGGACCAAACCAATTAATAATAACAAACAAAAGATGTAAATACAAAAATAAAATGTGGTATGTAAAATGCCAGACACTTATAAGATGATACTAAATGTGAATGTGAAAATATAATGAACAATATAGTATCCAACATATATAAAATATCATTAAAAGTAGTAAACGATCTCTTGATAGTGGGGTAAATACACTCATGGCTAAATAGTTTAAGACTGGCACAAATTTTAGTTTTCACAGACTTGGCTGCTTCAGTGTTTTTAGATCCTTCAGTCAGATGTTTCTGTGAATACTGAAGTGCAATTATCAATATTTCATAAGTTTTTTCAACATCTATTGATGAATACATCAGATTTATACAAGGACTCAATATTTACAGTGTTGACCTTTATTTTTCAAGACTTCTGCACTTTGCCCTGGCATTCCGGATATTTGTTCACCGAGCCACTTAGTTATTACTTTTGCCTTGTGACATGTGCAGCGCCCCAGGGTCCTGGTCGTTGCAGTAATGTCATTTTCCTCCGGGGGGGAGTGAGGTTACGTTTGGAGGCAATGCATGACAACTGAATCCAGGTATCACAAACATGCAACACATTTCACACTCTAGGCCACCAGGGGGAGCTCTGCTCCTATTTATTAGGGCACTCCTCACACTTAGGTAAAACTGGTTGCCTGGGGAGGAAGGGAGTTAGTTGCTGGCTGAGCTTCGCACAGTTAGTTGGTCCCTGACAGGGGTGGCATCCTGTCAGAGGCCGAGACACAAGGACATGGAGCTGTGCCTGCCCTGAGTGCAGCAGCTTCTAGAAAGAGACACTGAAAGAGAACTGTATTGTAGAGAGGGTGAAGAAGTCGTAGCAAAAGAGTGGATATCAGAGGAGTTCTGCCCTACACAGGCTGCCTCCTTCTGAGGCGGAAGATCCCGGTAGCCGGAACACCGAGGGAGCAACAGTCCTTTATGCCTTGCTCCAGAGACTGGCAGGACAGCTAATTTCATGCTACCTGCCCGTCCTATACCCAGGAGGCAAGGTGGCACCGCTTAGAGGCTGGGGCATGATAGAGTCCCTGTAAAACACCTAAAGCCACCGGTCATACGGGTTTGTCCTATCCGTCTGGGGGACAGAGAGAGAGAGACATAACATCTGTAACATCTTCAACAGTTGTGAGGACCTTATGAGATGCTTAGCAGTAAGGTACTACAACATGGCGCTAGAGGAAGGCTACTGAATTCTACCTGGATAAGGGGACTCTGGATTTGACTCTGCCTGCCCTGTGGTCTGGTACCCTGGACTGTGGATGCTGAAGCCTTCAGTAAAAGGAAAAGAGACTGCAACTTTACGTCCTCGTTCTTCACTGCGCCTCTCACCATCCATCATCTACACACTGTGAAGCCCTGGGGATATACTTCACCTGTAGGAAGGAATACCATCTTGCTGCCATAACATCACCCCAGCGGACCCCTTAAAGCAGCGTCGGTCACCCTGACCGAATACCACAGGTGGCATCACGAACATTTCCCCTTTAAAGATCTTTCCCCTTTAATACGGACGTCCCAGGGCCACGGACCGGGTCAGCCACCGTGACATCCCCCTGGGAACCGAAGGACCTGGTACCGAGTACCCCGCTGCCCTTGGGGGCGATCCACATGTTTTCCATCATTCTGGAAAAAGCATTGTTCATCACCAAATTGCTCCTGGATTGTTGGGAGAAGATGCTCTTGGAGGATCACTAGATCCCATTCTTTATTCATGGCAGTGTTCTTAGGCAAAATTGTGAGTGAAGCCCCTCCTTAGATGAAAAACAACCCTACATGTGCATAGTCTCAGGAAGCTTTACTGTTGGCATGATACAGGACTCATGGTAGCGCTCACTTTTTCTTCTCCGGACAATCATTCTTCCAGATGTCCCAAAAAGTCTGAATCCACTCAGTATTTTATATATGCAGCTGTTAAAAAAAGAAACTGGTGTCAAAGTTTCCGCAAAAATGAATATAAGGACATGAAGGAACAGCCGGCGTATACCTGAAGCATGCGGCAATACTTAAAGGGAACCTGTCAGTGGATGCTGCCCAAACCACGATTGAAGCCAGGTGTATTCTTCCTTAAAACAATCAAATGTTGGGGATCATAGGCAGAGATGGAACTAGTCCGGTGCCACCCCCTGCCCAGCTCTTCGAAGTGCTGCCCCACATGAAAAACAGGTCTCTCCCATGTGGGCTCTTAGCGAGACACCTCTCAATCAATGGCAGCAGCAGTGAGAAAAGCAAACTACATGTTCTCTGGAGCGTTGAAGCATTTCAGAGAAAAATATACCTGGCTGCAATTGTGTGGTCAGGCTGTGAGTCATGCTGCCTGGCGTTTAGGCAGCACGAATCAACTGACAGGTTCCCTTTAATGCAGTTTATGAGCCAAAGCCAAAAGCAGATGCAAAATAGAATGTAAAATGACAATAGAATTGCTGTGACTGTTGGGACCTCTGTGAATAGGTGATACGTGTCAATCATAGGCAGGGGTGGATTAAGGGTAGCCAGGGCCCCGGGCTGTTCAGACTCTGTGGGCCCCCCAGTCATGTGACGGGGTCATCATATACCTGATCCAGATTATTCCAGAAAAATAGTTGCTGAGTGAAACTCCACTTCTCACCTATCACACATTAACAGTTCCCATCACCAGATCACACATATAACCGGCAGCTTTTGTTTTGGCCAAAAGATTTTTCAAGCCACCACCATAACCCGGTAGACACTTTTGGCCGGACCCTACTCTATTGTAACCTATTAAATATGTTAAAATATGCAATACAATTTAGGTATATTTATTTTTCAATTTTTAAAATGACCAATAATATCACATACAAGGAACAAATACAATACCATGACCAGACCACATATTACCACCAGTGACCGAATAATATCACATACAAAGAACAAATACCACCGCACCATGATCAGACCACATATTACCACCACAAAGTGACCAAATAGCACATACAAGGGACAAATACCGCAACACCATGACCGGACCACATATTACCACCACATAGTGACTGAATAATATAATACTGATCAGTAATAAAAAATAAACAATACTATTACCATAAGTGCCATTATACACAGATCTGTACTTAGTATGCAGTGTCTGTGTAGAGGTAATACAGTGATCACCGGTGACATTATACACAGGACCTCTGTATATAGTATACAGTGTATAGTGTCAGTGTATAGGTAACACACTGAATCACCAGTGACGTCTCTAGGTGAAGTCCTTCATCTTTCATCCAGCGCATACTGCCATCACGTCATCCAGCCAGGACTCGTCTCTGCAGGAAATAACACAGTTATCTTGAGCTCCGCTTGCAGAACACATTATTTAATTTTTCCCAACTTCTACATAAGGCGACATAGTGTCACTCTGCACAGTAACAGGACAGCCCCCCATTTAAAACAGTATACTCAGAAAATAAAATAAATACATCACTGCAGTAATAATATCCCTTAATTAGCCCCTATAGTAATAATAATAATATCCCCCATCCTGGCCCCGTGTATCTCATATCTGGCTCCAGCCATATGTTCTCGCATCCTGCCCTCATGAGTATCCATCCTGCCCCATCGGTCTCCAACCCTGCCCCATGTCACCAGTCCTGCCCCCAATGTGTCCAGCATCTCTGCCCCTAATGTGTCCAGCATCTCTGCCCCCAATGTGTCCAGCATCTCTGCCCCCAATGTGTCCAGCATCTCTGCCCCCAATGTGTCCAGCATCTCTGCCCCCACTGTCCAGCATCTCTGCCCCCACTGTCCAGCATCTCTGCCCCCACTGTCCAGCATCTCTGCCCCCACTGTCCAGCATCTCTGCCCCTAATGTGTCCAGCATCTCTGCCCCCAATGTGTCCAGCATCTCTACCCCCAATGTGTCCAGCATCTCTGCCCCCACTGTCCAGCATCTCTGCCCCCACTGTCCAGCATCTCTGCCCCGGGTCCCCCGGATTGCCGCTCAATAAAAAAAAGTTGTTCTCACCTGACCGCGCTCCTTCGGCGAAGCTCCCTCCTTGCAGCTGAAGCGCGCACTCACCAGCGACTGACAATGACATCAGACGCGGGCGACGTGCGCACTGGGGCTGACGTCCGCTGCCAGCCTCCGATTGGCGGCTGTTAACTATTGAAGTGCGGGTGCGCGCCCGCACATCAATAGCATTAAACTGCCGTAGCGCCAGTAGGGGCCCGGTGAGCAGATGAGACGGGGCCCGATGCGGGCCCCCTCTGCCCACGGGACAATACGCCAGTCAGGGCAGTAGTGCCCTAATGACGGCGGTCAATCTGAGCGGTAGCCCAGGGCCCCCCACACACCACTGGGCCCTGGGCTACCGCCCAGATTGACCTCATTATAATCCGCCCCTGATCATAGGATAGCCCCTATAGGCTGGGTTCACACGTTGCGGATTTGGTGCAGATTTTGCCCACGACTGTTAACATAATCTCACCTATATGCTGCGTTTGTTTTTTACTTTTGTTGTTTTTGTTTGTCCTTTTTAAATCAGCCTCCTGTGAATAATCTATTGCGTAAATGCTCCTTTTTGTTGAAGATTTTGCTCATTCTTTTTCAATGGGGACCCTCTGTCCACAGATTAAACTGTTGTCCTTACATTGTTTTGTTGCATCTTTTCGTGAATTTTTGCAGAAAAAAAATAGGCATAAAACATGTTTTATGATGTGTGGAATAATCTGCACAGATTTTTGGTGTAGAAATGCTGCAGTTTTCAGTTTATACTTATAATCCGCAACATGGGATGAATATTTAAGCCACAGTTAGTTGTTAGGTTTAGGTTAGAGATCTGTGTTTGTTTCCTGCATTTGCCAATGTTATAATGTGTATGGGAGCCAAACTCTTCGGCAATGAAACTGCAGCCTTCTTATGTGCCAAATGGGAGGGACAACTGCTCCTGTTGTCTGTTGCACAAAAAACTAAATATATTTAGGTATATGGACAGGAATAACTGATGGCTGGTGGCCTTGTGGTCTACAAACATCCTAGGTGTGGGACACAATTAGCAATTTTCCGTCACACTGTGGACTAGTATGAAGAATTGAAGTTCTTTTTAGTACGTTAAGTTTATGCCTTGAAAATTACAGACGTCCTTTGTAGGATTGTAAACTCTGCCCATTCTTCTGTGTAGCTGCACCATGCCAGTGTCCTGTAACAGTATACAGCTATGGTACTGCCCTCTCGTCTCCCGTTGTGTGTTCTTGTCTATTTAAAGTCTGACTCAGACCCTGAGGTCTCCCTGAAAGCACAACCGGCCACGCAGCTCTGACCACAGACCCCAAAACCTGGAAGGCACCCCAGATATGAAATGGTTCTGACCCTGGTGCCTCAGTGTCTGTCTTCTACACTCCACCCACCCACTTCTTTATCTGGATCCAACTCAAGAAACCTTTCCATCGTGCTCCATAGCTGTGGAGATTGCTGTCACTGTTTTAGGTCACTTAGATTGTTTCCTATTTCGGTCCCACTCTTTCCTCTTTCCACTGTTTTTTTTTACTCTTGAAAAATGAAATATTTTAGTTATGGACTTTCTCCACGAGTGAATATAAAAAGAAAAAACTCTGTAGGATGACTTATTAGCACCAGTTTTAAAGGAAATGTGCTTTGAAAAATGGCTTTTTGTTTAAATAAGGTTTTTATGTTGCACATACTTTGAAAAACTGATAATGGCATCATTTCAATTTTTCATATCACAAGCTATATTTAAATCTGAAATTTTGTAATTGTCACACTCCCCGGTAGAATTAAAGGGGTTGTTCACTACTTGGACAACTCCTTCTCAATCTGAATGTTTTCCGCCAGTGAAATAATACTTACAGTGGGGAAAATCATTATTTGATACATAGTAACATAGTTAGTAGTTAGTAAGGCCGAAAAAAGACATTTGTCCATCCAGTTCAGCCTATATTCCATCATAATAAATCCCCAGATCTACGTCCTTCTACAGAACCTAATAATTGTATGATACAATATTGTTCTGCTCCAGGAAGACATCCAGGCCTCTCTTGAACCCCTCGACTGAGTTCACCATCACCACCTCCTCAGGCAAGCAATTCCAGATTCTCACTGCCCTAACAGTAAAGAATCCTCTTCTATGTTGGTGGAAAAACCTTCTCTCCTCCAGACGCAAAGAATGCCCCCTTGTGCCCGTCACCTTCCTTGGTATAAACAGATCCTCAGCGAGATATTTGTATTGTCCCCTTATATACTTATACATGGTTATTAGATCGCCCCTCAGTCGTCTTTTTTCTAGACTAAATAATCCTAATTTCGCTAATCTATCTGGGTATTGTAGTTCTCCCATCCCCTTTATTAATTTTGTTGCCCTCCTTTGTACTCTCTCTAGTTCCATTATATCCTTCATGAGCACCGGTGCCCAAAACTGGACACAGTACTCCATGTGCGGTCTAACTAGGGATTTGTACAGAGGCAGTATAATGCTCTCATCATGTGTATCCAGACCTCTTTTACTGCACCCCATGATCCTGTTTGCCTTGGCAGCTGCTGCCTGGCACTGGCTGCTCCAGGTAAGTTTATCATTAACTAGGATCCCCAAGTCCTTCTCCCTGTCAGATTTACCCAGTGGTTTCCCATTCAGTGTGTAATGGTGACATTGATTCCTTCTTCCCATGTGTATAACCTTACATTTATCATTGTTAAACCTCATCTGCCACCTTTCAGCCCAAGTTTCCAACTTATCCAGATCCATCTGTAGCAGAATACTATTTTCTCTTGTATTAACTGCTTTACATAGTTTTGTATCATCTGCAAATATCGATATTTTACTGTGTAAACCTTCTACCAGATCATTAATGAATATGTTGAAGAGAACAGGTCCCAATACCGACCCCTGCGGTACCCCACTGGTCACAGCGACCCAGTTAGAGACTATACCATTTATAACCACCCTCTGCTTTCTATCACTAAGCCAGTTACTAGTGATACACTGACGATTTTGCAAATTTTCCCACTTACAAAGAATGGAGAGGTCTGTAATTTTTATTGTAGGTACACTTCAACTGTGAGAGACAGAATCTAAAAATAAAACCAGAAAAGCACATTGTATGATTTATAAATAATTAAATTGC
This sequence comes from Ranitomeya imitator, assembly GCF_032444005.1. Taxonomy (NCBI): domain Eukaryota; kingdom Metazoa; phylum Chordata; class Amphibia; order Anura; family Dendrobatidae; genus Ranitomeya; species Ranitomeya imitator. The sequence continues at coordinate 726,272,238 of NC_091284.1, read as the reverse complement.
ATTTTATTGCATGAAATAAGTATTTGATACAATAGAAAAACAGAACTTGATATTTGGTACAGACGTTTCCTGTAGTTTTTGACGAAGTTTGCACACACTGCAGTAGGGATTTTGACTCACTTCTCCATACAGATCTTATCTAGATCTTTCAGGTTTCGAGATTGTCGCTGGGCAACATTGAGTTTCTGCTCCCTCCAAAGATTTTCCATTCTGTCCAGATCTGGAGACTGGCTAGGCCACTCCAGGACCTTGAAAAGCTTCTTACGGAGCCACTGTTTAGTTGCCTTGGCTGTGTGTTTCGGGTCATTGTCATGCCGGGTGAAAGACTTCCTGACTGATGGGGGCGGATCGATGATAAAAAGGACTGAGTGCGCGAGAACAGTGCTTTTGGTGGGTACCCAGCATGTGCGACTTGAGAGGGTTGACTCCCTCTCAGATGACCAATGCCACGTGACAGTGCCGCTTGATCCGATTATGGCCCCCGCTCAGACGGACTTTGTAACGGGAAGAGACATTTCCACGCCGCCCTCTACACCCGACAGCGCTTACCAGACTTTACTGTTGACATCCACAGACGCACCGCACAGGAACAAACCCATGGTGCAAGCTGTATGCAAGACTGAGACTGTGACCTCTTTTCCAGGACTGTGCACTTCACCAGCATTGCTACGTACTTGCTTGCGGACAGCATTCCATTCCAAGATCAGGACACCTCGTGCAGGAAGAGTCGGATACTCCACCGTTGTACAGAGACAGTTCTCCACGTATCTTCAGGACCGGCTCAGAGACTCCTCGCGCCACCTGCGGCGCCAACGTGGGATTTTCCAGCCTCCACCATCCAGGAACCAGAGACTGTTAACCCCTTCATGACCCAGCCTATTTTGACCTTAAAGACCTTGCCGTTTTTTGCAATTCTGACCAGTGTCCCTTTATGAGGTAATAACTCAGGAACGCTTCAAAGGATCCTAGCGGTTCTGAGACTGTTTTTTCGTGACATATTGGGCTTCATGTTAGTGGTAAATTTAGGTCAATAAATTATGTGTTTATTTGTGATAAAAACGGAAATTTGGCGAAAATTTTGAAAATTTCGCAATTTTCACATTTTGAATTTTTATTCTGTTAAACTAGAGAGTTGTGTGACACAAAATAGTTAATAAATAACATTTCCCACATGTATACTTTACATCAGCACAATTTTGGAAACAAAATTTTTTTTTGCTAGGAAGTTATAAGGGTTAAAATTTGACCAGCGATTTCTCATTTTTACAACGAAATTTACAAAACCATTTTTTTAGGGACCACCTCACATTTGAAGTCAGTTTGAGGGGTCTATATGGCTGAAAATACCCAAAAGTGACACCATTCCAAAAACTGCACCCCTCAAGGTACTCAAAACCACATTCCAGAAGTTTATTAACCCTTCAGGTGCTTCACAGCAGCAGAAGCAACATGGAAGGAAAAAATGAACATTTAACTTTTTAGTCACAAAAATTATCTTTTAGCAACAATTTTTTTATTTTCCCAATGGTAAAAGGAGAAACTGAACCACGTAAGTTGTTGTCCAATTTGCCCTGAGTACGCTGATACCTCATATGTGGAGGTAAACCACTGTTTGGGCGCACGGCAGGGCTTGGAAGGGAAGGAGCGCCATTTGACTTTTTGAATCAAAAATTGGCTCCACTCTTTAGCGGACACCATGTCACGTTTGGAGAGCCCCTGTGTGCCTAAAAATTGGAGCTCCCCCACAAGTGACCCCATTTTGGAAACTAGATGCCCCAGGGAACTTATCTAGATGCATAGTGAGCACTTTGAACCCCTAGGTGCTTCACAAATTGATCTGTAAAAATGAAAAAGTACTTTTTTTTTCACAAAAAAATTCTTTTCGCCTCAATTTTTTCATTATCACATGGGCAATAGGATAAAATGGATCATAAAATTTGTTGGGCAATTTCTCCCGAGTACGCCGATACTTTATATGTGGTTGTAAACCACTGTTTGGGCACTCGGCAGGGCTCGGAAGGGAAGGCGCGCCATTTGACTTTTTGAATGGAAAATTAGCTCCAATTGTTAGCGGACACCATGTCGCGTTTGGAGAGCCCCTGTGTGCCTAAACATTGGAGATCCCCCAGAAATGACCCCATTTTGGAAACTAGACCCCCCAAGGAACTTATCTAGATGCATATTGAGCACTTTAAACCCCCAGGTGCTTCACAGAAGTTTATAACGCAGAGCCATGAAAATAAAAAATAATTTTTCTTTCCTCAAAAATGAATTTTTAGCCTGGAATTTCCTATTTTGCCAAGGGTAATAGGAGAAATTGGACCCCAAATGTTGTTGTCCAGTTTGTCCTGAGTACGCTGATACCCCATATGTGGGGGTAAACCACTGTTTGGGCACACGGCAGGGCTCGGAAGGGCAGGCACGCCATTTGGCTTTTTAAATGGAAAATTAGCTCCAATCATTAGCGGACACCATGTCACGTTTGGAGAGCCCCTGTGTGCCTAAACATTGGAGATCCCCCAGAAATGACCCCATTTTGGAAACTAGTCCACCAAAGGAACTAATCTAGATGTGTGGTGAGGACTTTGAACCCCCAAGTGCTTCACAGAAGTTTATAACGCAGAGCCATGAAAAAAAAAAAAAAAATTATTTTCTCAAAAATGATCTTTTAGCCTGCAATTTTTTTATTTTCCCAAGGGTATCAAGAGAAATTTGACCCCAAAAGTTGTTGTCCAGTTTCTCCTGAGTACGGTGATACCCCATATGTGGGGGTAAACTACTGTTTGGGCACATGCCGGGGCTCGGAATTGAAGTAGTGACGTTTTGAAATGCAGACTTTGATGGAATGCTCTGCGGGCGTCACGTTGCGTTTGCAGAGCCCCTGATGTGGCTAAACAGTAGAAACCCCACACAAGTGACTCCATTTTGGAAACTAGACCCTGAAAGGAACTTATCTAGATGTGTGGTGAGCACTTTGAACCCCCAAGTGCTTCATAGAAGTATATAATGCAGAGCCGTGAAAATAATAAATACGTTTTCTTTCCTCAAAAATAATTATTTAGCCCAGAATTTTTTATTTTCCCAAGGGTTACAGGAGAAATTGGACCCCAAAAGTTGTTGTTCAGTTTCTCCTGAGTACACTGATACCCCATGTGTGGAGGTAAACCACTGTTTGGGCACACGTCGGGGCTCAGAAGGGAAGTAGTGACTTTTGAAATGCAGACTTTGATGGAATGGTCTGCGGGCGTCACGTTGCGTTTGCAGAGCCCCTGGTGTGCCTAAACAGTAGAAACCCCCCACAAGTGACCACATTTTAGAAACTAGACCCCCCAAGGAACTTATCTAGATATGTGGTGAGCACTTTGAACCCCCAAGTGCTTCACAGACGTTTACAACGTAGAGCCGTGAAAATAATAAATCATTTTTCTTTCCTCAAAAATGATGTTTTAGCAAGCATTTTTTTATTTTCACAAGGGTAACAGGAGAAATTGGACCCCAGTAATTGTTGCGCAGTTTGTCCTGAGTATGCGGGTACCCCATATGTGGGGGTAAACCACTGTTTGGGCACACGTCAGGGCTCGGAATTGAGGGAGCACCATTTGACTTTTTGAATACGAGATTGGCTGGAATCAATGGTGGCGCCATGTTGCGTTTGGAGACCCCTGATGTGCCTAAACAGTGGTAACCCCTCAATTCTACCTCCAACACTAACCCCCCCCACACCCCTAACCCTAATCCCAACTGTAGCCATAACCCTAATCACAACCCTAACCACAACACACCCCTAACCACAACCCTAATTCCAACCCTAACCCTAAGGCTATGTGCCCACGTTGCGGATTCGTGTGAGATTTTTCAGCATCATTTTTGAAAAATCCGCGGGTAAAAGGCACTGCGTTTTACCTGTGGATTTTCCGCGGATTTCCAGTGTTTTTTGTGCGGATTTCATCTGCGGATTCCTATTGAGGAACAGGTGTAAAACGCTGCAGAATCCGCACAAAGAATTGACATGCTGCGGAAAATACAACGCAGCGTTTCCGCGCGGTATTTTCCGCACCATGGGCACAGCGGATTTGGTTTTCCATAGGTATACATGGAACTGTAAACCTGATGGGACACTGCTGCGAATCCGCAGCCAAATCCGCACCGTGTGCACATAGCCTAATTCTAAAGGTATGTGCACACGCTGCGGAAAACGCTGCGGATCCGCAGCAGTTTCCCATGAGTTTACAGTTCAATGTAAACCTATGGGAAACAAAAATCGCTGTACACATGCTGCGGAAAAACTGCACGGAAACGCAGTGGTTTACATTCCGCAGCATGTCACTTCTTTGTGCGGATTCCGCAGCAGTTTTACAACTGCTCAAATAGAAAATCGCAGTTGTAAAACCGCAGTGAAATGCGCAGAAAAAACGCGGTAAATCCGCCATAAATCCGCAGCGGTTTAGCACTGCGGATTTATCAAATCCGCAGCGGAAAAATCTGCAGAGGACCAGAATACGTGTGCACATACCGAAACCCTACCCCTAACCCTAGCTCTAACCCTACCCCTAACCCTACCCCTACCCCTACCCCTAACCCTACCCCTAGCCCTAACCCTAGCCCTAACCCTAACCCTACCCCTAACCCTACCCCTAACCCTACCACTACCCCTAACCCTATTCTAACATTAGTGGAAAAAAAAAATTCTTTATTTTTTTATTGTCCCTACCTATGGGGGTGACAAAGGGGGGGGGGGGGGTCATTTATTATTTTTTTTATTTTGATCACTGAGATAGATTATATCTCAGTGATCAAAATGCACTTTGGAACGAATCTGCCGGCCGGCCATTTTGGAAGATGGCGGCGCCCGGGGAGAAGACGGACGGACCCCGGCAGGATCCGTAAGTATGATGGGGTGGGGGTGGGGAGCACGGGGGGGGGGGATCGGAGCATGGGGGGGTGAATCGGAGCGCGGGAGGGGTGGAACGGAGCACGGGGGGGTGGAACGGAGCATGGGGGTGGAACGGAGCACGGAGGGGGGTGGATCGGAGTGCAGGGGGGGTGATTGGAGCACGGGGGGGTGATTGAAGCACGGGGGGAGCAGACAAGAGCACGGGAGGGAGCGGAGCACAGGACAGAGGGGAGCCGGAACAGTGTACCGGACAGATCGGGGGGCTGGGGGGGCGATCGGTGGGGTGGGGTGGGGGCACATTAGTATTTCCAGCCATGGCCGATGATATTGCAGCGTCGGCCATGGCTGGATTGTAATATTTCACCAGTTATAATAGGTGAAATATTACAAATCGCTCTGATTGGCAGTTTCACTTTCAACAGCCAATCAGAGCGATCGTAGCCACGGGGGGGTGAAGCCACTCCCCCTGGTCTAAACTACCACTCCCCCTGTCCCTGCAGATCGGGTGAAATGGGAGTTAACCCTTTCACCCGATCTGCAGGGACGCGATCTTTCCATGACGCCACATAGGCGTCATGGGTCGGAATGGCACCGACTTTCATGACGCCTACGTGGCGTCAAAGGTCGGGAAGGGGTTAAGTTAAGCTGTTACGTGACCCTCTTTTATTACCCTGTCGTCGTTAACGTTTATTTGTGTTATTCACATGTAATTCCCCCCCATACTGCCTACGTGGAGAGTTATTGCTGAAACAGTTAACTATAAAGTATCTGTTAACTCTTGATCTGTCTCCTACTTGTCACCGCATCCTTCATTCCTGCTAGTACTTTACAGAGCTATGATCAATCTTCATTGCTCTTACTGAAGGAAGGAAGTTGTTGGCCTAAATCTCAGAATACATAACCCCATCCATCCTCCCTTCAATACAATGCAGTCGTCCTGTCCCCATGGCACCTTCAAACCATTCCAGCGAAATCTGAACTGCAATATGGCGCCTCTTCCATTCTGAGCTTTGCACTGTGCCTCAAAAGTAGTATTCCCCAACATATGGGGTATCGGCATACTCAGGAGGAATTGCACATCAAATTGTATGGTGCAATTTCTTCTGTTACCCTTATGATAATGCAATATTTTGTGCAAAAAACATACCTGTGGGGAAAATTTGTTGTTTTTTTTAATTTTTACGGCTCAACGCTATAAACTTCTGTGAAGCACCTGAAGGTTCAATATGCTCCCCACACATCTAGATCAGTTCCCTGAGGGGTATAGTTTTCAAAATGGTGTCACTTGTGGGAGATTTTCACTGTTTTGGCACATCAAAGGCTCTCCAAACCCGACATGGCGTCCGCTAATTGTTCCAGCAAATTTTGCATTAAAAAAGTCAAATGGCGCTCCTTCCCTTCCGAGCTCAGCCGTGCGCCCAAACAGTGGTTTTCTTCCTCATCTGGGGTACTGTCATTCTCAGGAGAAATTACACAACAAATTTTGGGGTCCATTTTTTCCTGTTACCCTTGTAAAAATAAAAATAAAAATAGATCTGAAGGAAATTTTTTGTGGAAAAAAGTTAAATGTTAATTTAATTTTTTTTTTTAATTCCTGTGAAATGCCTGAAGGGTTAATAAACTTATTGAATGTGGTTTTGAGCCCCTTGAGGGGTGCAGCTTTTGGGTATCTTCTTTCATGAACTCTCAAAGTGACTTCAAATGTGAGGTGGTCTCTAAAAAAAATGGTTTTGTAAATTTTGTTGGAAAAATGAAAAATTGCTGGTCAACTTTTAACCCTTATAACTTCTTAACAAAAAAAATTTGGTTCCAAAATTGTGCTGATGTAAAGTAGACATGTGGGAAATGTTATTTATTAAGTATGTTGTGTGACATATCTCTGTGATTCAAGGGCATTAAAATTCAAAGTTTGATATTTTCCAAATTTTTGCCAAATTTCAATTTTTTTTTCACAAATAAATGCAAGTCATACGGAAGAAATGTTACCACTATTATGAGGTACAATATGTCATGAAAAAACTGTCTCAGAAACACAGCGCTCCAAAGTTATAATTTAATAAAGGAACAGTGGTGAGAATTGCAAAAATTGGCCCGGTCATTACCATGCAAGTCACCCTCGGGGTAAAGGGGTTAATACCAGTCTCATACTTCCTGTTTTGTTTTTTTTCAGCAGCTAAGTGGACATTAGCAGTAAAAGATTGGCTCATGCCCTGATATGCTCAAAGGTCATTGTGACAGGAGGGAGAGGACATGAGATGTGACATCCCCTACTGTGAATGGTGGATCCTATCTACTAGATATAGAAGTGTTCCCTTTAAGAAAAATTTTTAGATTGCTGCTTCCCCACATAGCTAGCCCAGGTATTTCATGCAATGGCTCCTTGTGCCCAAAGTGTCGCTTTAAATAGGAATCACGTATGCAGTCTTCAGTCCAGCTTTACTGTATAGATGTGTATACGAAAAAAGGTAATGTATACATTTCTCCTTTTAATATTAGGGTTTTGGCTCAAAACCTGCTTGAAACTAACTGCAGTTCTGCTATGTGTAGCAGAATTGATCATCTGCTATGAACACTGGCCACTGTGCGGCGCTCATAGCAGAGTGGCAATGACATCCACAGAAGTCTCCTGCAGACCCCAGGTTGTCAATACCATCCCCTCGGCGCCCCATGATCATGTTACAAGGGCGCCGATGGGCTGGATTAGAGATTGACAGTGACATTTAACATGTTCACAGCTCCTGATGGATCGTGATTCCAATCGTGGCTATTAGGGGCGCATGTCAGCTGATGAAGTGAGCTGTGATGTGCCGAAAAACATGCAGGCTCAGGGCCAGAGCCCGCATGCAGTGCAGGGACGCGACCCATGACGTATATATACATCATAGGTCGTGAAGGCGTTACAAGGGTTGTCATGTCTAAATCCACAAGCCTGCAGTCCCTCTGTGTCACTCTATGTGGCTTGCAGACTTGTTCGAGTCAGAGACAGGAATGGTGGTCATGTGGCTGCAAGGAAGCAAAATGTAAACTCCCAGCCTGAATCCGAGTACATGGGCGCAGCCTCATTCTAGATACTTGCATTGAGCGAGGCCGCGCTCCTCTTGCCTATTCTGGCCGGGAATCTCCATTCCACAAACATTATCATAACAAGCAGGATTACAGTGAAAGCTAGCAGGATCCACCATTCACAGTAAGTACTAATAAACACATTAGTCCCAATTTTACATTATTGCATACCACTTAATAAAGTATAACCTCACGATCTGTGACTAAGATCTCAGATTAAAGGGAACCTGTCACCCCCAAAATCGATGGTGAGGTAAGCTCACCGTCATCAGGGGCTTATCTACAGCATTCTGTAATGCTGTAGATAAGCCCCCCGATGTATCCTGAAAGAGGAGAAAAAGACGCTAGATTATACTCACCCAGGGGCGGTCCCACTGCGGTCCGGTCAAATTGGTGTCTCAGGTCCGCTCCGGCGCCTCCCATCTTCATTCCATGACGTCCTCTTCTGGTCTTCACGCCGCAGCTCCGGCGCAGGTGTACTTCTCTGCCCTGTTGAGGGCAGAGCAAAGTACTGCAATGCGCAGTCGCTGGGCCTCTCTGACCTTTCCGGCGCCTGCGCACTGCAGTACTTTGCTTTGCCCTCAACAGGGCAGATAAAGTACACCTGCTCCGGAGCCATAGCATGAAGACAAGAAGAGGACATCATCTCAAGAAGACGAGAGGCGCTGGACTGGACCGCGACGCCCATCGGAGCAGGACCGCCCCTGGGTGAGTATAATCTAACCTCTTTTTCTCCTCTTTCAGGTAACATCGGCGGCTTATCTACAGCATTACAGAATGCTGAAGATAAGCCCCTGATGACGGTGAGCTTACCTCACCATCGATTTTGGGGGTGACAGGTTCCCTTTAAAGAAGAGATATATGCTTTATAATAAAAAGTTTTACAATATTCAACAAAAAATGTAAAAAAAAATGAATACTGTATAAAAAAGCAGAAACTAGCCTGCATGAACATTCACAATGCGGAATCATAAATATATCATAGTATAGACAATCTCATTGAGCCTGCAACCAAAAACAATCATGAGCAGTAAATCCAATTCTGAATGTCTATTCAGTCAAAAGTGGAATGAGGTATAAATCCATATAAAGAGCATAGTGCAACTGTAAACCTCCTCAGTTTGTCTGAGACATTCAGCCCGGTATTCACAATGCTAATGCTTAAAAGTTACAACAACCTGAGATGATATAAAAACGAAAACAATCCACCTGTAAAGAGCTCAGTGCAATTCATGGGGTATTGGTTAAATGAAGATGTTAAATGTTTTTTTTTGTGAAAGAAATATAAAGAAAAAGGTAGACTCAACTTACTTGGAGAGAATGTATCACGTCCACATGTAAGATAACCCCTTATTATCTTAACTTGTAATATTTGTGAAGCATTAAAAAAAGCCTCCGGCTCTCAAGCACATTATTGTGAAATAGAAAACTGAAAATAAAAACTCAAATCTGGGGTAAATCCTTAGCCTCCTTTTACCTTGAGCTGGACATTACATTCATGTAGTTCCCCATTATTCACATTTTACATCACTTGACAAATGGTAAGGTTTTAATACTAGACGTTAGGACCATTCCAGATTGGGTCACCTTGACGCGGTGGCATGGCTTTTATGGGTTGTTTTTTTTATTAAAATGATGTTAACTAAGCCCCTTATGTTATTTCCATGCACTATTACTATTTATTATTTATTTACTGCACGGTATTTGCTTATTTTGCTTTTATCTTGTCTGTGGCCAGTGTGAACATGCGCCTACACGCTGCGTGCACATCAACTTATATTTCAGTTAATCTTTTTAGGTTTTTGACTTAAGCACATTATTCTGAAATAGAAAACTGAAAATAAAAAATAAAATCTAGGGTAAACCCTGAATATGAAGAAAAGAAAAAATCGTTCCAGCTCCAAATAGTAAAATCCAAATTCCAACTTTATTAAACCAATATAAAAACAACGGTGGACATATGCTCTACATGTGCATATCAGGACACGAGCGATGCGTTTCGATCCTACACGGATCTTTATCAAAGCTACATATGAAATGGTCATCAACCAATATATAGACCCTATACACCAATGGCATTCAAATGAACGGTCACATGATCGTATGGGCGGTCCTTCATGAATACACATAGTAATGGGAAAAAAAGAAGAGAGAAAAAAAAAAAGGGAAATAAAAAAAAAAAAGGAAAAAAAGGAAAGAAAAAAAAAAAAAAAAGAGAAAAAAAAAAAAAAAGGAAAACACATTATGATAAAAACAAATCTGTGATAAACCACATAGCAACAACATATATAAACACATTCTAATAATGAAACATTAATTCGTTACGTCTATTCAGACCTGTGGGAGATCGAGTGCTGAGATGGTAAATCCAAAAGGCCTCACGGGTATGGAGGCAACGAATAATGTCTCCACTCCGTAGAGGTTTATTAACACGTTCAATTCCGTATGCCCGAAAGAATTTGGTGCTGCGAGCATGAGCAGTTACAAAGTGTCTGGAAGCCGCTGATAAGGTACGTGTAGATTCACCTGTATAACCTATATCATAAAGATGTTCATTGATACCAATTTTCAACTTTCGTGACGTACATCCAACATAGGACAACTGACATGCAGTACAATCAATTTTGTAAATAACACATTTAGTATTGCAGTTAATATACTGCTTGATATTAAAACATTGTGTGTTATTATAATTAGAAAATTTTTTGGTAATAACAGCATGTGCGCATGTTCTACAGTTATTAGTACCGCACTTGAAAAAACCATTGCACTCTAGCCATGTTTTATTTCTTTTTTTATCTGTGCAGAAAAAACTCGGTGAGACTCTGTTACCTATGGATGGTGCTTTTCTTGCAACAACATTGACACCAGTTCTCAAAATTTCTGCTAAATTTGCATCCTCATATAATATGGGAAGGAATTTATTTATGATCCCTTTAATTTGGTAAAATTGTCGACTAAATTGAAAGCACACATAGGGCTTTCTGTATGTGGGAGATGTCGATGTTGATATTTTCTTCTCTTTCCGTGCAATAAGATCTTCACGATTTTTATTATCGAGAATCTTTTTAGCTCTTTTGAGTGTCCAATCTGGATAGTTACGACGTTTCAATTTGCTAGAGACCAAATCTATCTCCGCATTTAAATCACCCTGATCGCTACAATTACGTTTAATTCTAACAAATTCACCAACCGGCACAGACCGGATGGTGTGTCTGGGGTGGCCGCTGCTGGCATGTAGTATAGTGTTTCCACTTAACGACTTATGGTATGTGCTAGTAGAAATGAAACAATTATTTATACCTTTTAATTTTAAATCCAAAAATTGAATATGAGCCGGATCTTGCCTGTATGTGAAACGAATGTTGTATTGATTGGAATTCAAATATTCAATGAATTTAGGTATGGCAGATATATCGGACCCCCAAATAATTAGTAGGTCATCAATATATCTGCCATACCATATCAAACACGACAGAAAAGGATTGGATGCTGAAAAAATAAATTCGTACTCCCAAAAGGCCATTACAAGGTTAGCTAGAGATGGTGAGAATTTAGCGCCCATAGCCACGCCTGATTTTTGCAAAAAAAAATTACCATTAAACGAAAAAAAATTATGTGTCATCAGAAAAAGAATTGCCTGTAAAATGAAATTTTTTAAATCAAACGAATAATTACTGAAATGATCCAAATGAAATTGAATAGCATGCATAGCCAATTTGTGTGGGATACATGTGTATAATGAGATGACATCGCAGCATAGCCATGAATAGTTGGGCAACCATAATTTGTCAGAGAAGACTTTTAATACCTCTTTGGAATCTCTCAAATAACCAGGAATTCTACGTACCAGAGGCTGCAATACTGAGTCTACCCATTCACACAGGTGCTCATTTGCTGAGCCAATGCCTGACACTATTGGCCTCATGGGTGGAATCACATCGCTCTTATGGACTTTGGGGAGACCATGAAGGATTGGGCACACAGGATTGTCCACAATCATATACTCTTCATATAGACCCTGAATATGTCCGCCACATATACAGCAGCGATATCACTATAATTCCGCAGCAAATATGTCTTATGTATACATAGCCTTATGCTTCTAACCTTTTGCCATTTCTTTGGTCATCTTTGGACTTGTTCTATTGTATCGATGTCCCTTTGTATGTAAGATCTCCAGAACTGAACACCGTATTCCAGATGTGGTCTCAAATCTCCCTCTTTCTACAATGCATTACTTCTCTGTTTCTATTGGTCTTGTTACATATAACAATAAAATGCATCATTTTTCTAATTAAGTATAACTAGCGTCAATGGTTTATTGCTGTTCTGCAGTAGCAGATACTTGGGATTTGCGGACACCCACTGGTGGCTGGTGGTACTGCATGTAAAAACCTGTCACAGGCTCTCACATACTGTAGCTGGGGGTCGTGGTGGGCAATGCTGCATTTAATATATTCACAGGCACATAACTAAAACCGCAGTCTTTTTATATGTGTTGAGGAGGCAGTTCATTCTTATTCTCTTATGTGGTAAAATGGCGAGGATTTAACCCGTGCATTGCCAAGTTTTTTCTACCAGAGTAATCATTTCTCATCCTTCAGCTGGATTGATATAATTATCCTTCACTGATGCTGCAAGAATGTCACCGCAATCAGAGAAACCCTAAAATAAGCAGTCTTATTATTTCTTCCTTCTTTCTACTTTCATCTGTCATTCTGCAATGAAAAAAAATCATAAAATTATTATGAAAAAATGTGTTTTTATCATTTTGGTTTCCAGTCCAAGAGTCATTTGAGTACTAACCCCTATATAACATAGGGACAGTCACCATTAAACGTCCATTTTTTGGTGCTCATTTACCACTGCTTCACTGATCCCTGAACCTTCCACTTCAGAAAATGCACCAGTATAGAAGATTTATTCCAGAAATGTCTGATTGTTCCACACTCTTAGGCCTCATTCAGTCATATTTTTGCCGTACATATACTTGGCATTTATTTAATGATTGACACATTATAGACTATGAGTCTTTAACATGTCCCTTTTTTTGTATATCGACATGTCCTATTTTAGTCTCATTTGCTAACCAAAGTCATCATACTAATGGCTGAGTCTGAGAAAAAGTGAAAAGCGCATAGATGGCATCAGCTGACATGCGGATGGTGAAAGCGGACACATGGAACAAAAATAGACAAATAATAAACTGATCCAACACACAAGTTTCTGCTCTGAAAACTCAGCAAAAAGACTCATTGTGCACGAAGCATAAAAGGTCAGGTGCAAATGGACATAGATTCTCTCATCTGAGAAAATCGGGCCGATTATACAAATGGCACTGTGATCATACTCTGGTCAGAGTGTCAGCATAGTGCAATTCGATTCTCTCTGATTAGAAGTGTAATGCAACTGCAAGGCAGTTGCACGCAACCTCCACCAGGGGGCTCAGGTAAGGGGACAAAGGAAGCACTCACCATGTAGCTCCACCGCACAAAGCGAGGAGTGCCACCAGGAGGCGACAGAGTAGTTAGACAGGCCGGTCAGCAACAAACAGGAAGACGAAGTATCAGAAGTCACAGCAAAGCACGAGGTCAGAGACAAGCCAGAGATCGGAACCAGACAGGAGCGCGGGATCCAAAACATGAGACAAAAGTGTCAAGTGTCAAAGCCAGACTGGAAACATAGTAACAGAGATGGAAAGCAGGAGGCAGGGTTCAAACACTGTAGTAAACCACCAAACACACACTAAGTCAGGGACAGGGTACGAGTAATCAGAGGCAGAAGGATCACAAGGGTATATGGGTCAGCTGCTCAAGCCAGGGACTGGAACTATCACTGACATATACTACCAGGAATGACACCATGCCACCAATTAATAGCCACCCACGAACCAAAGAGAGGCAGGAAAGGTTAACCCCACCATAACCAAGCCGGGGAAGGAAATGCAAGAAGCAAAACCCTGACCTGGATCATGACAAGAAGAAGGAGAAAAAAAGTCTTCATATTCTCCATTGTGCATGGAAAATGGACTGTGCTCACGTCATACGTGTGCAGTCCAATGTTTTCCACAGACTTATTGACTTGCATGGCCGAGTGTGATCCAAATATCGGATCAATCTGGGGCATGCAGCAAATTTTTCCTTGGACAGTCTCTGTCCGGGGAAAATACCAAAGATGTGCACGGCCCCATATACAAACATTACCTGACTAGATAACACTTACATCCAACACCTTTTCCTGACTCCAGACCAGAAGGGGGAGCTCTATACCTAGATTCAGGTGAGCTGCTCGATAAGTTCTGGCCTGGAGGAGGGGTCAATCAGTCAGTGTCTGGAACAGAGGGGAGAGGAGAACAGTAAAAGAACCTGGGGAGTGGAGCTGCGACCAAGCTCACCCCAGAGTACAGCGCTAGAAGCCAGATGCTAGTGTCCATGGCTGATGGGTACAATAGTCCCAGCAGCTAAATATGGCGGGCAGGGGATTACAGGTCTCCTGGCCCAGCAGACACCCAATGCACAGCAGCAGACCAGAGCCCAGAGTCGCCATAAAGGTGCGACACCTGAAATTGGCTCAAGTTGCCTGCCATACGGGCAAGTACTTCAGAACAATAAGGAACAGAGGACTGAGCATAGCTTTAGGAAGCAAGGACCTCAGAGGACAGCGCAGTAAGGAGGCCTCAAAACCCATCTGGCTTAGTGAATCCTAAGTTGCTTCCAGGCTCCCTGGATCTTCATTGTCATCTGTAACTAGTGCCTTGGCCTACACTTCAAACCGTGAGTAAAAGTGTGGAAACTGAACCCTGCTGTTGCCCATGCAACCTGCGCAGGAAAGACCATAGCAGCCAGCAAGCCCCATTACAGCCGATCATCATGAAGCAGCCACTTGAACTGGTAGCTTTGGATCACGTAAAGTTGACTCCGAGTAGGACTGGCTACACCTATACTCTGACCATAGTGGACCATTACTCAAAGTTCCTGGTAGTCGTGCCTGTCAAAGACCAAACCGCAAAGACAGCAGCCAAAGTGTTTCAAGAACACTTTTGTCGACCGCACGGTTACCCTGAACAAGTGCTCACTGACCAAGGCCCAGCCTTTGAAGTCGAAGTGTTCCAGGAGTTCTGTAACCTGTACGGCTGCAAGAAAATCAGGATGACACCGTACCATCCGCAGACAAATGGCATGTGCGAGAAAATGAACCAGGTGGTAATTGACCTGTTGAAGACCTTGCCCCTGGAAGAGAGAAACCTGTGACCAGAGAAGTTGCCAGACTTGGTAGATCTATACAACCATATCCCGGTAAACTCTACCAACTGCACTCTGGCCTACCTAATGAGAGCGAGACCTTGCAAATTACCCATTGACTTAGACATGGGAGTCTTAACACCTGACAAAACATCACCAGATGCAGACTGAATACAGAGCGGCAGCAGCAATAACGCAAAGTGCACGAGTGCGTGGAATAAAGTTTGTCCCAAGCCAGGCAGAGACAGGAAAAGAGCTACAACCAACAAGCGATGGCTACTCCTTTAGTACCGGGAGAACAGGTTCTCAAAAGAAAGAGGAGGATGCACAAACTTGATGATCAGTGGGAGGCTGAACCATACATCGTCATGACTTCAGACTTTGATAATACCAAGGTATGGCTCATCAGTAAGGATGGAGGAGAAACCTCAGCAGCAGTGTAGAGGCATCATCTGAAGGTATGCCCTGACCAATTGAGAAACAAAGAGGAAGAACAAGATGCGGTCGGCAGGCGCGTCAAAACAACGCTTTCGCATACATCTGCATACATCCGCATGTCCTGCTTACCCAATGTTAAAGATAGGTATGCAGGACGCATGCAGAAGTATGTGGAAGTAGGCAGGGCTTAACAGAGGACGTACGTGTAGCGCCCCAGAGTCCTGGTTCGCTGCAGTAATGTTAATCTTCCACCAGGGGGAGTGATGTTACGTCTGAAGGCAATGAAGGAGATCTATTGTCCAGGTATCACAGCCACACACACACTTCACACTCCAGCCACCAGGGGGAGCAAAAGGTTCTATGTATTAGGCCACTCCTCACATTAGGGTAAAACTGGTAGTTGGAGGGAAAGTTAGGGAGTTCCTGGCTGGGGACTGAGGAGGAAAGGTCTCCAGGTCGAGCTGGCTGGAGTGATCTCCAGTCAGATCCAGACTGCGGTCTGAGGAGGACGAGGGTACATGGAGCTGCGCCTGCATCCCATGCGGTAGCATCCCAGGAAAGGACACGAAGAGAATTGTGCTGTAGTGAGTGAAAAAAGAAGTCATAGCAACAGGAGTGAAACATCAGAGGGAGACCAGCTAGAAGCAGGCTGCCTCTTTCTGAAGCGCAGATCCGGTAGCCAGAACACCGAGGGAGTAAAGAGCTCTATGCCGTTACTTCAGAGACTGGCAGGACAGTTAATTCCACGTTAGCTGCCCGACCTTAATACCTAAGAAGACACGGTGGCAACTTGTGGGGGCCAGGGCGTCTCTAGGGTCCCTATAAAAAGCCTCAGGCCATCAGTCATACGGGTTTGTCCTATCCACACCAGCTGGGGGACAGAGAGGAGTAATAACAGTGAGGACCTTATTGGAGCTTATGCAAGTAGGGACCTACTATGTTACTGTGCGCTAGGGAAAGGCTATTGAATTCTTCCTGGATAAGGGGACTCAGACTGGCCGGACTCTGCCTATCCTGTGGTCCTTACCCTGGACTGTGGATGCTGAAGCCTTCAGTAAAGGTAGAGACTGCACCCTTGTGTCCTCGTTATTCACTGCGCCTTGCACCATCCACCATCCACCATCTACACTCTGGGAAGCCCTGGGGACATACTTCACCTGTGTGAAGGTATACCATCTAGCTGCCATAACATCACTCCAGTGGACCCCTAAGCAGCGTCGGTCACCCTGACCGAATACCACAGGTGGCGTCACGAACACTATCCTATAAACTGTTGTCCTTTTATTGGACGCCCCTCAAAGGGCCACGGACCGGGTCTAGCCACCGTGACATCCCCACCGACTACAGAAGGGCCCGGATCTGACTACCCCGCTGTCCTGATGTGGGGGCGCTCCATACGTAGCCCTCTGCAAAGCCCCCGAATGCTAATGAGAACTTAGCTTTACACATATTTTCCCCTATTCCCATTGTTCTTATTTTATGCATCATCCTTTTGTGTGGCACTGTATCAAAAGCTTTTGAAAAGTCCATATACACCACGTCTACTGCACTTCCTTGGTCCAGTCCAAAACTTACCTCTTCATAGAAGCTTATCAGATTAGTCTGACAGGAATGGTCCCTCGTAAACCCATGTTAATATTGGGTCATGAGGTTATTCTTCTTCAGATATTCCAGCATGGCATGTCCCCTTTTTGAATATTGGCACCACATTTGCTATACGTCAGTCCTGTGGTACAAAAGAATGTTGATTCTCGGAAAGTCCATAATTCCCTCTAGTATCTCATCCATTGGAAGGGATAAGGACTGGAGGAGAGATTCTGTGTACAATGAAGGCTGATCATTTGGTCAGTGCCTTCCATCGTAGATTTTTTGGCAATTCTGAGGGTCTGGCGGTCCCCCTAGATGGAAGTACTGTCATGATTCCACCACTCACTGTGTCCTATAGACTCTGTGAATGACAGCTGTACCGCCCTATGGGATTGAGGGCTTACTGAGCTGCCCAACCAGAGGCAGAGGCAGGGCCGGCTCCAGGTTTTTGAGGGCCCCGGGTGAAAGAGTCTCAGTGGGCCCCCCACTTTAACACGATTCATGATGCACAGATACAGCAGAGAAATATAGGTATAGTACAATGCCAGATTTCACTTCTTACATGAGTGATAGCTATTGTAAATTCTACAATACCATACAGCAGAGGGGCTTTATATAAGTCAACCCCCTATATGCAAATTTTTATGACCTACTCCCTCTTCCGCAGTTACCAGTAGGCATTTTATTGTTAGCTGAACTTGCTGCAAAGAAAAAACTGCATACATTGAATATGACAATTTTTTTTATGGAAAACTTTTTAAAGTAAACATTAGAAAGTATTAACGTAGAACATTTGTAAAAGTTCAAAATGGGTACCATATAGCACAGCCACATAGTATATAGCACAGCCACATAATATATAGCACAGCCACATAATATATAGCACAGCCACATAGTATATATCACAGTCACCTAGTATATAGCACAGCCACGTAATATATAGCACAGCCATGTAGCATATAGCACAGCCACGTAGTATATAACACAGCCCATGTAGTATATAACACAGCCCACGTAGTATATAACACAGCCCATGTAGCATATAACACAGCCCACATAGTATATAACACAGTCATGTAGTATATAACACAGCCACGTATTATATAGCACAGCCACGTAGTATATAACACAGCCACATAGTATATAGCATAGCCACGTAGTATATAGCACAGCCACGTAGTATAACACAGCCCACGTAGTATATAACACAGCCACGTAGTATATAACACAGCCACGTAGTATATAACACAGCTCCGTAGTATATAATACAGCCCCGTGACATAGTATAACACAGCCCACGTAGTATGTAACACAGGCAGCCCACGTAGTATATAACACAGGCAGCCCACGTAGTATATTGCATAGCCAGCCATGTTGTATATAGTCTACAGTCCCAGCATCACTCAGATGCCATACTGTAGGTCTGTTTTGTGTCGGACTACAAGTCCCAGGCAGGCTGCATCCCCCCGCAATGCTTTGGGTCAGACCAGGCAGGAAGGAAGACTCACTGCTTCACTTTCACTGTAATGTCACAGTCGTCACTCACGAGTCACGCCATCGCCATCGCCCCTGACCGTTGTGGACACAGGGTGCACCCGTCACGTGCACTGAGTGCTGCTCGCTGCTGCGCTGGACCTGGATGGTGGACCCGGACCCGCCATGTCGCGACAATCTGTGTGTGAGCGAGGATGTAGGATGACGAGCTAGTCCTCACTCTCATCCGGAAGTGACGACCACCGGCCCGGAAGTGACTCTTTGTATCCCCATGGTGAGTATTATTGCAGCTGCGCAGTGTCAGTCCCGACTCCCAGAGCTCTGTGTACTGCACCTCCTACTGCCGGGGATGACAGCTTCAGCTCCGCCTCCAAGTCCAGGCTGGGAGTTGACTATGTAGTGACAGTCAAGCACACTAGCACAGGGAGGGATGTAGTCCGGCTTCGGGGGCCCCAGGAGCGCATGATGCGGATCAGTGTCGGCATCAGTGTCTTACCGTTATGGGCCCCCGTCTCACCAGGGCCCCGGCACTTGCCCGGGTGCGCCGGGTGCTGACGCCGGCCCTGGGCAGAGGTGTGAGTATTGTGAATGACACTTCAGCTGTCCTATCTGGCTGTGTCTGAGGGATTTTCTCCATTCCACCTATTCTGGATAAGTACATCGCTATTTATCACTCTCACAACTGTGCTGTCAGACCATTTCCAATTGTAGCTTTGCTCAAGTGCTGTGTGTGTGTTTGCTCTGTGCTCTGAGTTGTATTCTGATCTCCATTACAGACCTTGGATTTACCTTCGACCATCCATTTGACTTTGTCTTAATCCACTACCTTCCTGATACTCTGACTTCGGACTGTTATCTGACTACGCTTTTGTCATTTTCTTTTGTCTATTACGAGCCCTCTTGGTACTGACCCCAGACCGCTTGACTATCCTGCCTCATGGTAAATCACTAGCGTGACATTGAGTAGTGACTAGCATCACATATATGCAATGTGGAGGTGTCTTGTCCATATAGTGTATAAATGATTTGACAAAACTTGAAAACGTGCCAGGAACACATAGCACTTACTAGCATTTTCTACATAGAAATTATGACTTTGTAAGAAGGTCTACACGATGGCTGTCCTTGGTTGTCCTTTTGGCCTACTGTTCCTTTAATACAGACAGAGGCCAATTTAAGGAGCAGGCAGTGCAGTGTGTAAGAGAGGGAGGCCTCATTAACCCCTTACAACCTTCCATCCCTGTGGCCTGCTCTGTGCCTCACCACTACTTTAATGAGCCTCCTGACCACAGACTCAATCAAAGCCATATGTGGGCTCCATAAGAAGGGGGAACGACCCACAAGATAATTCACGTGTGCCTACCCCCCTTTTTCTAAGCTATAACCCTGGTGCCGGCTTTACTCATGTGGCTCAGGGACGCCTGGGAGAGGAGTCTGCAATTACATTGAGTTCTGAGTGCTGTGGTCAGGCTTTAAGAGGGGGAGAGATATCTGCTTCTGTTTGCATATCCTTTGGTTCTCCTATATGTCTATATGGCACTTTCCACTACTGTGCCAGTGCCTGTACCCACATCTTGTCTTCTATTCCATTTAGGTTTATGCTTCCCAGCACAATGAAATGCATATTGCATAAGTCTAAATTATTCTAATCACATTTTCCCTATAATCTTGATAGCACTGCTTGCGGCTCTTATAAACTGCGAAACTCAGTAGCCGCTAAAAGGAATACTCTGAGAGCGTAGATAATATATAGTTTCACTGTACTCGAAAACTGCACCTGTTAATTTAGGAATATAACTAAGGTCCTACTAGAGTAGGGGTGCACAACCTGCATCAGGGGGGCTTCATGCGACCCACGATGCCATTCTGCCCAGCCCCCAACCATATGGACAGAAAAATGCTAGTCTGACAGGTTAACTATATTATATGTGAGCAGCCACATACAGAAGAGCAGTGGCAGCAGCTGAGCGGCAGGGACTGGCAAGTGCTAATGGTGCCCAGTGTGGACATCTCTGGATGCCTCTTACATCAGGAGATAGCGGTCTATAGACCAGTTTTGCAGTCCAGAAAGAAGAACGATAATTAGACAGATGGCCTCAGTGTCTGCGGCTCCACCGTAAAGAAACCTTCAGCACTAGATTGAAATAAAGTTGAAAAAAGTTGTTTATTGAGCAAGTCTTTTAGAGACAGATTTAATTACTACCAATGTTTTGGTCTTTGCCAAGGTTATCTGTACAAAATATAGAAACATAAATGATAATAGAAATCAAGACACTACGCATCATCCTGTCTCAAGGCTAGAAACCTAAATAATGTACAGATATTTAACATTGTGCTAATTTCCCAGTACTATAAGAAAGAGAGGTACTGTAGTATTAAAAAATAAAATGAAATTGACGCACATCGGGTCAAGTGTGCCACAGCTATCATAAAAGAGCATAAACAAGTGTGAGGTGACTCACAAAGATATTGAAACTGTGAAAGGATATTAAAGAATGGAAAAACCAAAGCCACAATAGGTCTAAATATGGTTTCCTGTCCAGGTTCTCATCAATAGGAAAAGTGATATCTGTGGAGATGTATATAGATCAAGTAAGAAAAATGGAGAAGCCGCAAGGGTAAAACCAGACATAGAAACAACGACCATTTATTCAGCAATCATAATTACCTGTCCCATAGTGTGTTAAGTTGTGAAGGTGAACCATGTGTTACAGCTTGTGTTACAGCTTGTGCTTCATGAAGCAGAGAGAATTAAGTAAGAGGAAAGCCAAAAGGGGCGGCAATAGAGTAAGAGGAAGACCGGAAGGGGCGGCAATAGAGTCAGAGGAAGACCGGAAGGGGTGGCAATAGAGTCAGAGGAAGACCAGAAGGGGCGGCAATAGAGTCCTTAAATTAAAAGAGAGAAGCCTTCTGGATCTATAAGTTTCAAACATTGGAACCCTTAGGGCTCAACAGAAAATATGAGATTTTTTATTAACATCTTATTTCTGTATAGGATATCGTTGGTCTCCATTGTACCTTATGTTATTCTTAACCTCTGGTTATTCACATACATTTCTTTATTTTACGGGTCATCTAGTGTTCCATCAGGTATACAGCAATACTAATTTGCATGGATATGCCCTTCATACTTACTTTCTCTTTGTATATCCCTTTATTAATGTTTCCCATTATTTTACCACCAACTATTTCATCTCCTTTTTTCCCCTTTCCCTCTCCTTTTAATTTTATTTTTATTAGATTTTATTTCTTTTATTTCTCTCTTTTTCTTGTATTTCATTATTTTTTCCTTTTGTGGTATATTGTCCTCCCTAATTCCCTGTATTTCCCATTTTTTCCTGCTTCTTTAACACTTTTTCTACCTATCCGCTGTCTATGTCATCTTATGTCTTAGAGCTATGTACGTGTATCATCTCGTCCTCCTTAGGGTAAATTCAGACACTTTTTGAAGACGATTTAGAAACAAATTTTACTGCAAAATTCACATTAAAATATTACTTCAAATACTCTGCATAAGCTTCCCATTTTTTTTGCTGGAAAATGTTCAAAATAATGTGAAAAACATAGCACTGAGTGCACTAAAGGAGCTATTCCCAGGATAATCACTCGTAAACTCATTCAGAGAGTATGTGACGCAGTTCATGATGTGGATTTAGGACCGGAATCTATTTCTAAATCTTGGTCAAGAAAACTCTGAACTTGCGAGAGTGCTGATTGGTGGAGTTAAGAGTCATATAAGTATTTGCACCTATCAGACATTTATATTGATATTAATATACATTTTCAATATACCATAAACGACAGAAGGTAATGTCCCTTTAACTTTTTGGATTGGTTCAGTATGAGAACGTGGCCCTTGGGCCAAAATAGGTTGTGCACCCTGTAATAGAGGTTCCCCAACCATGGAAATTCCATCAAACAGCACCACATACCTCAGCATACCAGACACCACATGTATTATTTTAAAAGTCACCTTAGCATATATTGATCATATATACTGGAGCTTTCAAGCAGATATCACAGTGTAAGGGGTTATCCAAACTAGACAAGCCCCAAAAATAATAATAATAACCAGCTAATCAGCTACTGTTATAAATAAACCGTATGGCCACTTGCACACTTTGACTATTTGGTGAGTTTTTTACCTCAGTATTTGTAAGCCAAAACCAGGAGTGGGTGATAAATACAGTAGTGGTGCATATGTTTCTATTATACTTTTCCTCTAATTGTTCCACTCCTGGTTTTGGACTACAAATACTGAGGTAAAAAAACTCACCAAATACTGAAAATGTGAACGTGGCCCAATGCAGACCTTCAGATACAAGCAACATTGCAGTGCTCCGAACCACAGTCACTGGGAAAAAAGATAATGAAAAGGCCCCCCAAAGCGCTTAGCTAGGGGGACACATGGGGGCACAGGCCCATTCATTACGGTCTATTTCTTGTACTCCATTCCCCCCCTTTTCGTTCCTCCATATTGGGCTCTCCAACTCCCCCCTCTTCTCTATTATTGCTGTGATTTGAATGGTACTTACCTATCTTTAAAGTCATCTACAGGTCTCCAGCAACTGCCAGGAAAAAACGCGGGAAGAAGGGGCCATTGGTTTGAGCGGGAAGAAACTTTGATTTGATTGGCTCAGGACTGAAAAGTGCGGGAAAATCAAAGGTTTATTTATTTATGAATTCTTAATGGATTTAAGCATTTGATTTTAATTGGTTATTAAAGTAGTTGTTATTGGTAACCCTTAATAAATATTGCGGCCTATTTTATCCAATGAATTTGTCTGTGTCTTTTATTTTAGTTAGATAGTGGTTCTATAACGAATTGGACCTTGTGCCTCCATGTATTTTGGGTCAGAGCTAGTACAGATCTATAAAATTTAGGTCCGAGATATCTACTATGATTTTTATTGGGGTTGCAGCTGTAATATTATAGAATAGCATAGCTATGTGGCGGTGAAGGAGTTAAGGATGATCTTGTGGCATCTAATGTTCCCTGTAGGTGCAGAATCTTAGCTGCCGACATCCATCTCTCTCCCTCCTTCCTCCCCAGTCCGACCACACACCAGAAGACATCATAAAAAATGACTTTAAATACAGCCACCTCTCTCAGCCTTGTTATTTATAGTACATGGGCCTGGAAATGAGATAATTACACGAGACGAATGTCTCTGGTCAGTGGGAACATCAGGCTTCCTCCCAGCCACCCGCTGGCCAAATCCAGTCCTCTAATTAGCCTGACGGCGGCTGCACTATGGCAGAACGGATTGCCAATGACCAGGACAGACAGATCTGAACAAGGAGGATACCTGGGCAGTCAATTGGAGCCTGGGCCCACCAATAACATTGACTCTGGGGGTGCACTATGAAGCTATATGCAAGCATTGCCCAGTGAAAACATCCTCCATCCATTTGAATTAAGAGATGGCTGTGTTGAGCGTGCAGCCACATCTCCACTGAAGCATATGAAGGATGCAGTGGAGGGGGAATTGGTGGACCCCCATCCACCTAAAAAGTGAATAACCTAGAGATTGCATTTATGGCACTTTTCATGATAAATGTTCTGCACTTTTCATGATAAATGTTCATACAGCGACAGGTGGCCTGCCTGTATATAGAGCATGAAGTGTATTGTGCCAAGCTCATGTAAGGGATTGAGGACCAAACACTGCACAGGGGACCCCAGGGGATTCATCTATTAGCATGTGGGCCAATCTGAATCTGAACTAAGGGGAATGTATAAAGGCGTAGTTGTAACGTGGCACGGGGCGGTAGCCATGGGCGAGGTATTCATCTTTCATTCCCTGACACACTACATGAAGATGGGGATCTTGGCTGGGTGTGTGGACTTTTTCTACGAGGGGCATTATGCCCTTGCAGGCCGCCTGATGCCGGTAACTTCACCATGACCAGATGGTGAGAGGTTCACTGAGGGAAACCACCAGCCAAAAATAAACAGTTTTTACTGAACTGTAACTTGATGGGAATTATAGTGAGTGAATACCTTCATGAATGCTTCCTTTTAAACATGGTGTATCTTCACACATGGTCTCTCTACCTCTCTCCAGGCTTACTTGTTTCTGTCTCCATATTCCTCCACCATCACCACAACCTAGCAGAGTACTACAGTCCAGTAAGTGAGAGTCCTGTCCTCAACCCGCGGTTCCATGTCCTTTTTCCCCTTAAGGAGAGCTACTGTGCCACTATGCTCGTTACTTAGCTTATATTCACACTAAGATGCCCGGAATGCTGTCTCCCATCACATTGAGGGTTATGTACTATTATGATGAACAACTTATCACATATGGTGATCAAATATCGGTAAGAAAGAGATCACTAAATAGTACTTTTATATAAAATTACGCTTTTATTGATTAACCTTAAAAAACAGGAAATTTCATTAAAAAAGGGTACTAGGTCCTATGATGAGGGACTTCATTACCATAGGGTATTCCAACCTACTGGCTG
The DNA here is from genome assembly GCF_032444005.1 of Ranitomeya imitator. NCBI lineage: Eukaryota > Metazoa > Chordata > Amphibia > Anura > Dendrobatidae > Ranitomeya > Ranitomeya imitator. Next base: position 726,247,050 of record NC_091284.1, on the reverse strand, counting down.
AATGAATAATGAAAGATATATCACAAAATGCTTAAGCAAAAATTCCTCATTCACATGGGGTATATGCAAATGCCACTAATAAACCTCCTTGGCATTCCTTCATAAACAGACATATCTGTATTTATCTCCCTGTGCCGGTAAGTATTTAAAGGTGCAATGACAAAGCTCAAACAATAATGAATATTAAACTGTATTACTACCTGATGGGCAGCCACATGGAATCCTCTCGGCGTCCCTCTGCCCCGACGCGCGTTTCGCACTGCTTCTTCAGCTTCTCAGATGGCTGACACCTTGGAACTACCACCCTGGACACTCTATTTGTATTAGGTTCCCTGTTCCTTCCTGGCCCGTTACCTCTCTGAGCTGAAAACTTGGAGGCCATAATGCTAGGCATCCAGTCCCAGGACTCATCTCCACTGTATCACTCTGTCTTTCTGTGTTTTTTCCTCGTCTCTACTCCAGATCTCGCTATCCACTGCCTCGGTCTCCACTCACATCTGGGACACACATGTCACACGGCGCTGCTGGCTAGTCAGACCTTAGGTCTACTTCCATTGGAGGCTCAGCTCTATCTGTCATCCTCAGCTCTATCTGTTGTCCTGACAGGAAACTATCTCTGTCCCATCATTTTAGCCACTCCAACTCTGGGATAGTCTCAGCTATTATCTCTAAAGGTACCGTCACACATAACGATTTCTTTAACTATATTGTTGCTTTTTGTGATGTAGCAACGATATCGTTAACGAAATCGTTATGTGTGACAGCGACCAACGATCAGGCCCCTGCTGGGAGATCTTTGGTCGCTGGGAATGATCAGGACCTTTTTTTTGGTCGCTGATCACCCGCTGTCATCGCTGAATTGGCGTGTGTGGCGCCGATCCAGCGATGTGTTCACTGGTAACCAGGGTAAATATCGGGTTACTAAACGCAGGGCCGCGCTTAGTAACCCGATATTTACCCTGGTTACCATTGTAAATGTAAAAAAAAAAACAGTACATACTAACATTCCGGTGTCTGTCACGTCCCTCGCCGTCAGCTCCCCGCACTGACTGTGAGCGCCGGCCGTAAAGCACAGCGGTGACGTCACCGCTGTGCTCTGCTTTACGGCCGGCGCTCACAGTCAGTGCGGGAAGCTGACGGCGAGGGACGTGACAGACACCGGAATGTGAGTATGTAGTGTTTTTTTTTTCACATTTACAATGGTAACCAGGGTAAATATCGGGTTACTAAGCGCGGCACTGCGCTTAGTAACCCGATGTTTACCCTGGTTACCCGGGGACCTCGGCATCGTTGGTCGCTGGAGAGCTGTCTGTGTGACAGCTCCCCAGCGACCACACAACGACTTACCAACGATCACGGCCAGGTCGTATCGCTGATCGTGATCGTTGGTAAATCGTTTAGTGTAACGGTACCTTAACTCTCTCTACTGTCGGGCAGAACGCAACACTGTCACCAATAACACATCACAATACACATTAGACATTACAACAATATGCGTTTCTTAAAGGGACAACATGGGCAACACTTCCATCTTCTTACACGCAATCATGGCATAACACTTCAGAAAGAGAGAGAATTTTCTTTTGCTACAATAGGAATGAATCACACTTCCAATTTTAGCAAAAAAAAAACCTGGTAAGAAAAAATGCACAGCTAAGAAAATGATGAATTAGTAGGATGTATGTTTTACAGCCTTACACGGGATTTGTGCGGTATGTGCCCTAAGTGCAGACTGTAGGGGAAAAAAATCTTTGTATACCTCTGTATGAAATCAGAGGTGCACATTGGTATAATATGGGGTGCTTTCTATTGATGCTATATTGTGGACACATACTAAAGAGATCCATCATACTGTGCTGTTTTATATAAAATACTGCACAGTTTTATCTCTGCAAATACTGTATATTATTTCTGTTATTATTAATACATTAAGTCAATTTTAGACATAGTCCCAAGAACAAACAGTTTTCTTGATAAGAACCCTTCATGTCCATAATAGATATTGAAGGGTTTGTCCACTACAAGGCACAGATTTGCTGCAGAGTGAGCTTTCAATCAAAGTGTTGGGGCGTCCTCACAGCCCAGGGCCGGCATCAGCACCCGGGCAAGTGCCAGGGCCCTGAGCAGGCGGGGGGCCCACTCGCAGTCAGGGACACCAGCCCACTATGGGGGCCCGCTGCCAGTGCACGTGAGCGGGCCCTCAACTTGCTCAGGGCCCCGTTACTTGCAACACTTACCTCTCCACATTGCTCCTCTGCAGCATCTTCAGTGGCTTCTGTCTCTGTGATGATTCAGGTCGGAAGGCATGATGATGTCACTACAGTGCACACTCTGCTCTGAACAGTCAGTGCAGAGAGCCAAAAGATGGCAATGCTGAGGAGTCGGGAACTTTGGCCAGAGAGGAGGGGTGAGTATTTTATTTTCTAATTATTTTATATTTGGAGCAATATATGGGGCCCGTTCTGCATGCATTATATGGGGCCCCTTATGTATGGAGCATTATATGAGGCCCTCTATATACTGTATGGAGCATTGTATGGTGCCCATTATATTTGCAGCAATATATGGGGCCGATCATATACTGGAGCATTATATTGGGCCCATAACATACTGGAGCAATATATGGGGCCCATTCTGAATGGAGCATTATATAAGGCCCATTATGTATGGAGCATTATATGAGACCCATAATATACTGTATGCAGCATTATATGGGGCACATTATATATGGAGCTATATATGGGGCCCATTATATACTGGAGCATTATATGTTGCCCATTCTGTAAGGAGCATTATATGGGGCTCATTATACTGTATGGAGAATTATATGGGCTCATTATACTGTATAGAGAAATATATGAGGCTCATTATTCTTTAAGGAGCATTATATGGGACCTCTTATACTGTTTGGAGCATTATATGGGTCTCATTATAATGTATGGAACAATATATGGGTCTCATTATATATGGAGCAATATATTGAGCCCATCATATACTTGAATATTATATGGGGCCTATTATACAGTGGGGCAAAAAAGTATTTAGTCAGTCAGCAATAGTGCAAGTTCCACCACTTAAAAAGATGAGAGGCGTCTGTAATTTACATCATAGGTAGACCTCAACTATGGGAGACAAACTGAGAAATAAAAATCCAGAAAATCACATTGTCTGTTTTTTTAACATTTTATTTGCATATTATGGTGGAAAATAAGTATTTGGTCAGAAACAAAATTTCATCTCAATACTTTGTAATATATCCTTTGTTGGCAATGACAGAGGTCAAACGTTTTCTGTAAGTCTTCACAAGGTTGCCACACACTGTTGTTGGTATGTTGGCCCATTCCTCCATGCAGATCTCCTCTAGAGCAGTGATGTTTTTGGCTTTTCGCTTGGCAACACGGACTTTCAACTCCCTCCAAAGGTTTTCTATAGGGTTGAGATCTGGAGACTGGCTAGGCCACTCCAGGACCTTGAAATGCTTCTTACGAAGCCACTCCTTCTTTGCCCTGGTGGTGTGCTTTGGATCATTGTCATGTTGAAAGACCCAGCCACGTTTCATCTTCAATGCCCTTGCTGATGGATGGAGGTTTGCACTCAAAATCTCACGATACATGGCCCCATTCATTCTTTCATGTACCCGGATCAGTCGTCCTGGCCCCTTTGCAGAGAAACAGCCCCAAAGCATGATGTTTCCACCACCATGCTTTACAGTAGGTATGGTGTTTGATGGATGCAACTCAGTATTCTTTTTCCTCCAAACACGACAAGTTGTGTTTCTACCAAACAGTTCCAGTTTGGTTTCATCAGACCATAGGACATTCTCCCAAAACTCCTCTGGATCATCCAAATGCTCTCTAGCAAACTTCAGACGGGCCCGGACATGTACTGGCTTAAGCAGTGGGACACGTCTGGCACTGCAGGATCTGAGTCCATGGTGGCGTAGTGTGTTACTTATGGTAGGCCTTGTTACATTGGTCCCAGCTCTCTGCAGTATATTCACTAGGTCCCCCCGCGTGGTTCTGGGATTTTTGCTCACCGTTCTTGTGATCATTCTGACCCCACGGGGTGGGATTTTGTGTGGAGTCCCAGATCGAGGGAGATTATCAGTGGTCTTGTATGTCTTCTATTTTCTAATTATTGCTCCCACTGTTGATTTCTTCACTCCAAGCTGGTTGGCTATTGCAGATTCAGTCTTCCCAGCCTGGTGCAGGGCTACAATTTTGTTTCTGATGTCCTTTGACAGCTCTTTGGTCTTCACCATAGTGGAGTTTGGAGTCAGACTGTTTGAGGGTGTGCACAGGTGTCTTTTTACACTGATAACAAGTTTAAACAGGTGCCATTACTACAGGTAATGAGTGGAGGAAAGAGGAGACTCTTAAAGAAGAAGTTACAGGTCTGTGAGAGCCAGAAATCTTGATTGTTTGTTTCTGACCAAATACTTATTTTCCACCATAATATGCAAATAAAATGTTAAAAAAACAGACAATGTGATTTTCTGGATTTTTTTTTCTCAGTTTGGCTTACATTGTTGAGGTCTACCTATGATGTAAATTACAGACGCCTCTCATCTTTTTAAGTGGTGGAACTTGCACTATTGCTGACTGACTAAATACTTTTTTGCCCCACTGTATATGGAGCAATATATGGAGCTCATTATGTATGGAACAATATATGGGGCTCATCATACTGTATGGAGCATTATATGGGCTCATTATACTGTATGGATGAATATATGGGGCTCATTATTCTTTATGGAGCATTATATGGGGCTTCTTATACTGTTTGGAGCATTATATGGTGCTCATTATAATGTATGGAGCAATACATGGGGCTCATTAAACTGCATGGTGCATTATATGGTGCCCATTATACTGTATGTAGCAATATATGGGGCTCGTTCTACTGTATGTAGCAATATATGGGGTTCATTATACTGTACGGAGCATTATATGTGGCTCATTATACTGTTTGGAGCATAATATGGGGCTCATTATACTGTTTGGAACAATATACTGTATATGTGGCTCATTATTCTTTATGGAGCATTATATGGGTCTCATTATACTGTATGGAGCATTATATGGGGCCCATTATACTGTATGGAGAAGTATATAGGGCTCATTATGCTGTATGGAGCATTATATGGGGCTCATTATACTGTATGTAGCATTATGTGGGGCTGATTTATACTGTATGGAACAATATCTGGTGCTCATTATACCGTGTGGAGCATTATATGGGGCTCATTATTCTGCAAAGGACCCGTACGGGATCCGTAGAAGTGCTGATTGCACGACACGGCCGTCGTCCTCCTGCACTCCCCGCACCCTCGCTATTTCTCATTATGTGTTTGAGATAATCTGCACTTTGGATTAAACACATTGAATCAGCAAACTGGTGAGTGCCGCTGTCTTCTAATCTTTCGTTATGATATTGAGTAAACACTATCATCCAATTAATTGTGGGGTAACACTAAAAATCTAAGAACCATTTTATAAACAGATCACAGCCCATCATCGCCTGAAATTTGGTTGGTTGGAATATTTTGAGGCCAAAAGTGGGACCAATGACTTATCATCCTGCATGTGAACAAGCCCTCACTGTTTTACTTGCGGCACTTCTCTAAATAGAACCAACAAATCAATGATACATTTATGAGCCTAAAGGTACCGTCACATTTAGCGACGCTGCAGCGATCTAGACAACTATCCCGATCGCTGCAGCATCGCTGTGTGGTCGCTGGAGAGCTGTCACACAGACAGCTGTCCAGCGACCAACTATGCGAAGTCCCCTGGTAACCAGGGTAAACATCGGGTTACTAAGCGCAGGGCCGCGCTTAGTAACCCGATGTTTACCCTCGTTACCAGCGTAAACATAAAAAACAAACAAACACTACATACTTACATTCCGGTGTCTGTCCCCCGGCGCTGTGCTTCTCTGCACTGACTGTGAGCGCCAGCCGGAAAGCACAGCGGTGACGTCACCGCTGTAATCTGCTTTCCAGCCGGCGCTTACATAGTGCAGAGAAGCACAGCGCCGGGGGACAGACACCGGAATGTAAGTATGTAGTGTTTGTTTCTTTTTACGTTTTCGCTGGTAACCAGGGTAAACATCGGGTTACTAAGCGCGGCCCTGCGCTTAGTAACCCGATGTTTACCCTGGTTACCAGTGAAGACATCGCCGATTCAGCGATGTCTGCGGGAGTCCAGCGACGAAATAAAGTTCTGGACTTTCTGCTCCGACCAACGATGGCACAGCAGGATCCTGATCGCTGCTGCCTATCAAACTCAACGATATCACTAGCCAGGACGCTGCAACGTCACGGATCGCTAGCGATATCGTTCAGTGTGAAGGTACCTTAATACATATCAGCCTCATGGTGAAGTGTGTAAAAAAAGTGTAATCAAATGACAAAACCTCGTTTGCATAAAAAGATTAGGCTAGGTTCATATTGCGTTAATGTGACCGCGCTAACGGACAGCGTTGCACGGCGAAATTAACGCCGTACAACGCATCCGTTAGCGCGCCCATTAACAGCAATGGGGATGCGCATCACTAGCGTGTGCCATTTTCGGCACGCGCTAGCGATGTGCCGGTGTTTTGTGGCGCGCCGCGGACGCTGCTTGCAGCGTCCGCGGCGCGCCCGAGGTCCGTTCCCCGCTCTCTCAGATCTCTGATCAGAGATCTGAGAGAGCGGGGACTTTTAACGCGACCCCATAAAACAACATTGCGTTAGCGCAATCTGCTAGCGCTAGGCGCTAAACGGATTGCACTAACGCGGAGAACAGGACATTAGTCACCAACATAGATTCCAGACCAATGACAATTCTTCCACTTGTTCAACTGGTTCTGCAGCTTGGTCAGAAATGGTGGATCATTGTGAGTTTTTCATTGTACCCTGGACAGCAGGGTGAGCTTACATGGAAGCCATGAATGTGCTTTAGGGCAGACTCACAAAAACAGCATGAAGCTGCTGAACAAGTCTGTGTAAGAAGATCAACGTATGGTAATGAAGGACTTAATGCGTTAATCATAATCTTGTAAATGTCTGCCTGCAAAGACCTCACCAGGGAACTGTTCTTGGAAAGAAGAATATTTATAACAGGAATGGCTTTCCAAAGCCTGGAACAGCTCATCTACGTAGAAGAAAAACATGGATATCTCCGTAATAAGATACCAGATTATGTAAATCAAGGTATCACTTTATTCAGCTTCCTATGACCTACATGTCCATATAGAAAGCTTAGGAGGGTTGATCCTACTGACAGATTCACTTTAATGCAACACTAGAGAAGAATCCACACATGGATGATGCATGTATTAACTGGACTTCTCACCAGTCATCAGAAAATCCATGTTTAATTTTAAGATATGATATTTTTCAAAAGTATTTTATTTTTTATTGTCCAGTTTTAAGATCTCCGCCTTATATCAATAAATGGTAATTCCAGCCTGTATACAACTGGAGGGGACAATTTATTCCATCTACTCCAGCAATCGTCTGTGAGCTGAACACCACAACAGTGCAAATTCTATCCAAGACTCCAAACTGATAGGAAAAACCCCCACTAAGGTACTGGGAACTAGTAATAGGACTAGGTCAGGGAATGATTTTAGATTCTTAAAGTAATTTCATATAGAAGTGACAAATCAGGGAAAAAAAAATTAAGGATTTTTTTTTTCAATATCCCATTATATCGACAGAAGAATAAAAAAGGAAGAAAGGGAGGGAAAACTTAAAGCACAAAAATAAAAAAATTAATGGTCATGGAAGAACTAAGCACTAATGTACAAGAAACTAAAATGGTACATATGTAAGGAGGAAGACCAGGCTGCGGGTACCTGCTTGCCGGGTCTGGAACTGTTAAGGCTGTTTCCCGGGGGAAGAGATGAGGAGCCGGAACAACCTGATGACCCGAGGAGGCAGGGTTACATAAAAATAAAAGCGCACAGCAGCAGCGAGTTTGGTGCCAACCCGGAGCAGCGCGTAGTCTCGCAAGAGGCGTGCTCTATCCCCCGGGTACCGGAGTTGCGACAAGCCTCATTGGTTGCGCCCCGCCGTCTGCAGAGGGACTGCTGCGCTGAGAAGTGCTGTGCGCTCAGTGACTGCAGGAGATAGAGGTGTTGTGCGCTCTGCAACCACCACAAAGAGAGCTGCTGTGCATTCTGCAGTAGCCAGAGAGAGTAGGGTGGTGCGCTCAACGACTGTGAGTACCGCGCACGTGAGAAGGCAGGAGAACCGAGTCCTAGACGGACTCCTGCAGCTTTCCCTGCCACTTGCTCCGCAACCATTTCCATTGAATTCCAAAGGTGCTGCGGCCTTGTTTGCTCCAGCCGATAAAATTCATGAACTACAGGCTCAGTGGAAGGTGCCAGCAGAAGACGGACCACTGTTACCAGCAGCACCTTCCTGGACAAGCACCACACCAGCCGTTGTTGGCGCTACAGACTTTCAAGTATTTTCTGCAGCCTGAGGAACTTCTGACACAGATAAATGTACAAAAGAACTGCAGTTACTTTATACATTCACTCTGCATATCCTCTGCAATAGAACTGTTTGTTTCCTTGTTGTAACCCTTCATCTCCCTGCGAGGAGTAACCCCCTGTTAATTAAAACTGTTAAAATTGTTAACCTTTGCTCTGCCTCCTGTCTGTCACTGCATCCAGCAACCTGCTTACACATAAACAAGGTACACATCACGGCCTCAAGAAAGCAAATCAAAAAGTTATACAATAAAGAATGTCGAAATGGGAAAAGAAAAATTGTCTTGTCCCTAAAGCAAAAACTGGAATTACATTGTACCTAGTCAGTTCTATACATATGTAAGGAGCTACATAAACAGCAATTTACAGGTGCATCTCACAAAATTAGAATATCATCAAAAAGTTAAGTTATTTCAGTTCTTCAATACAAAAAGTAAGACTCATATATTATGAGTATTGGTACTTGAGAGCACTTCATGCTTCCATCTGTCGACAAGCTTTTTGGAGATGGAAATTTCATTCTCCAGCAGGACTTGGCACCTGTCCACACTGCCAAAAGTACCAATACCTGGTTTAAAAACAACAGTATCACTGTGCTTCATTGGCCAGCAAACTCATCTGACCTTAACCCCATAGAGAATCTATGGGGAATTGTCAAAAGGAAGATGAGACACCAGACCCAACAATGCAGACGAACTGAAGGCTGCTATCAAAGCAACCTGGGCTTCCATAACACCTCAGCATTGCCACAGACTGATCGCCTCCATTGATGCAGTAATTGATGCAAAAGGATCCCCGACCAAGTATTGAGTGCATTTACTGAGCATACATTTCAGTAGGCCAACATTTCTGATTGTAAAATAATTTTTTCAAGCTGGTGTTTTAAAGTATTCTAATTTACTGAGATAATGACTTTTGGGTTTTCGTTGACTGTAAGCCATAATCATCAACATTAACAGAAATAAACACTTGAAATACATCACTCTGTTTGTAATGTCTCTATCTAATATATGAGTTTCACTTTTTGTATTGAAGAACTGAAAGAAATTAACTTTTTGATGATATTCTTATTTTGTGAGATGCACCTGTATTACCCTACTTACCTTAACCCCTTACCGGCATCGGACGTACTATACCGTCCGATGCCGGCTCCCCTGCTTTGATGCAGGGCTCCGCGGTGAGCCCGCACCAAAGCCGGGACATGTCAGCTGTTTTGAACAGCTGACATGTGCCCGTAATAGGCGCGGGCAGAATCGCGATCTGCCCGCACCTATTAACTAGTTAAATGCCGCTGTCAAACGCAGACAGCGGCATTTAACTACCGCTTCCGGCCGGGCGGCCGGAAATGACGTCATCGCCGACCCCGTCACATGATCGGGGGTCGGCGATGCTTGTGAATGGTAACCATAGAGGTCCTTGAGACCTCTATGGTTACTGATTGCCCGTCGCTGTGAGCGCCACCCTGTGGTCGGCGCTCACAGCACACGTGCAATTCTGCTACATAGCAGCGATCAGCAGATCGCTGCTATGTAGCAGAGCCGATCGTGCTGTGCCAGCTTCTAGCCTCTCATGGAGGCTATTGAAGCATGGCAAAAGTAAAAAAAAAAAGTTTAAAAAAATTTGAAAAAAATAAAAAAACATAAAAGTTTAAATCACCCCCCTTTCGCCCCAATCAAAATAAATCAATAAAAAAAATATCAAATCTACGCATATTTGGTATCGCCGCGCTCAGAATCGCCCGATCTATCAATTAAAAAAAAGTATTAACCTGATCGCTAAACAGCGTAGCGGGAAAAAAATTCGAAACGCCAGAATTACGTTTTTTTGGTCGCCGCGACATTGCATTAAGATGCAATAACGGGCGATCAAAAGAACGTATCTGCACCGAAATGCTATCATTAAAAACGTCATCTCGGCACGCAAAAAATAAGCCCTCAACCGACCCCAGATGATGAAAAATGGAGACGCTACGAGTATCGGAAAATGGCGCAATTTTTTTTTTTTTTTTTTTTTTTTTTTTAGCAAAGTTTGGAATTTTTTTTCACCACTTAGATAAAAAATAACCTAGTCATGTTTGGTGTCTATGAACTCGTAATGACCTGGAGAATCATAATGGCAGGTCATTTTTAGCATTTAGTGAACCTAGCAAAAAAGCCAAACAAAAAACCAATGTGGGATTGCACTTTTCTTGCAATTTCACCGCACTTGGAATTTTTTTCCCGTTTTCTAGTACACAACATGCTAAAACCAATGATGTAGTTGAAAAGTACAACTCGTCCCGCAAAAAATAAGCCCTCACATGGCCAAATTGACGGAAAAATAAAAAAGTTATGGCTCTGGGAAGGAGGGGAGCGAAAAACGAACACGGAAAAACGAAAAATCCCCCGGTCATGAAGGGGTTAAAATCCCTTTTCGATGTCAAAAGCAGTGGAGCCACATAGAATAGAAATCTTGCTTTTTTCCTGGAGCTGTTTACACAGCCTATGTCCAAAGCCCTATAGACAGAATACAGGCTGCCAAAAACTCCTTTTCATGATTTTTAGTGCAGAGTTTCTACATACTGAACATGTTTTTCGCCACTTCTCTGTGGACTCATCAGTTGCAAATATTTTGTTTTCAAAATTTAGAATTTCCATTCCGCCCGTTCTGTCCACACACACACTTTATGGAAGCTGTGACTATAAAAATAAATGGCTGCGTATGTCAATGATAAATTATGGATGAAGGTGTAAGAGAGAACTGTATACCATTACCATATAAAAACAGAATGCATTTATGTCCCATATTTTGCAGGTCAGAGGAGAAATATTTTCTCTCGTGATCCAAGGGAATGTTACCTCCTACTGGACAAACAGCTGCACTGAGCAGGAGATTCCGAAGTCTAGGAGCGTCTTTGAAATGACACGTTGTGTCCATGCTGTACTGCACTGCTCCGCCAGGTCAGGGGAAAAGAAAATGTTAGAAGGAATTAATAGAAATAAAATTGCTGAATTGGCCGAAATGGACAAATATTTGTCTCTGATATGTTTGAGGACAGCATATAAACACTATTTTCTTCTCCAAACTTGCAGAGTAAACTAGGATCTGGATCCTTGTAAATGTAATAATGAAAAAAACAAGACAAATATATTTCAAAAAAATAATGGCTATTTCAGGAATAAACTAGGATTTGAAGGTGTTACAACTCCCCTACAAAAATCGAAAAAACAATATTCAAACATTGACATACAAAATATGGAAGCAAACAAGAAATCAGTTATGTGAATATTAAAGAGGGCTTTTTTTAGGTTTAAGATATTGATGACCTATCTTAACCCCTTCCCGACCTTTGACGCCACATAGGCGTCATGAAAGTCGGTGCCAATCCGACCCATGACGCCTATGTGGCGTCATGGAAAGATCGCGTCCCTGCAGATCCGGTGAAAGGGTTAACTCCCCCTCGTGGCTACGATCGCTCTGATTGGCTGTTGAAAGTGAAACTGCCAATCAGAGCGATTTGTAATATTTCACCTACTATAACGGGTGAAATATTACAATCCAGCCATGGCCGATGCTGCAATATCATCGGCCATGGCTGGAAATACTAATGTGCCCCCACCCCACCGATCGCCCCCCCAGCCCCCCGATCTGGCCGGTACACTGCTCCGGCTCCCCTCCATCCAGTGCTCCGCTCCCCCCCGTGCTCTTGTCCGCTCCCCCCGTGCTCCAATCACCCCCCCGTGCTCCAATCACCCCCCCTGCATTCCGATCCACCCCCCCTGTGCTCCGTTCCACCCCCCCGTGCTCCGTTCCAGCCCCCCCGTGCTCCGTTCCACGCCCCCCGTGCTCCGTTCCACGCCTGCCGCGCTCCGATTCCCCCCCTGTGCTCCGATCCCCCCCCCTGTGCTCCGATCCCCCCCCCCGTGGTCCCCCCCCCACCCCATCATACTTACCGATCCTGCCGGGGTCCCGTCCGTCTTCTCCCTGGGCGCCGCCATCTTCCAAAATGGCGGGCGCATGCGCAGTGCGCCCACCGAATCTGCCGGCCGGCAGATTCGTTCCAAAGTGCATTTTGATCACTGAGATAGATTATATCTCAGTGATCAAAATAAAAAAAATAATAAATGACCCCCCCCCCCTTTGTCACCCCCATAGGTAGGGACAATAAAAAAATAAAGAAATTTTTTTTTTCCACTAATGTTAGAATAGGGTTAGGGTTAGGGTTAGGGGTAGGGGCAGGGTTAGGGCTAGGGGTAGGGTTAGGGGTAGGGTTAGGGGTAGGGTTAGGGTTAGGGCTAGGGGTAGGGTTAGGGGTAGGGTTAGGGTTAGGGGTAGGGTTAGGGTTTCGGTATGTGCACACGTATTCTGGTCCTCTGCGGATTTTTCCGCTGCGGATTTGACAAATCCGCAGTACTAAACCGCTGCGGATTTACCGCGTTTTTTTCTGCGCATTTCACTGCGGTTTTACAATTGCGATTTTCTATTTGAGCAGTTGTAAAACCGCTGCGGAATCCGCACAAAGAAGTGACATGCTGCGGAATGTAAACCGCTGCGTTTCCGTGCAGTTTTTCCGCAGCGTGTGTACAGCGATTTTTGTTTCCCATAGGTCTACATTGAACTGTAAACTCATGGGAAACTGCTGCGGATCTGCAGCGTTTTCCGCAGTGTGCACATACCTTTAGAATTAGGCTATGTGCACACGGTGCGGATTTGGCTGCGGATTGGCTGCTGCGGATTCGCAGCAGTATTCCAACAGGTTTACAGTACCATGTAAACATATGAAAAACCAAATCCGCTGTGCCCATGGTGCAGAAAATACCGCGCGGAAACGCTGCGTTGTATTTTCCGCAGCATGTCAATTCTTTGTGCGGATTCCGCGGCGTTTTACACCTGTTCCTCAATAGGAATCCGCAGGTGAAATCCGCACAAAAAACACTGGAAATCCGCGGAAAATCCGCAGGTAAAACGCAGTGCCTTTTACCCGCGGATTTTTCAAAAATGGTGCGGAAATATCTCACACGAATCCGCAACGTGGGCACATAGCCTTAGGGTTAGGGTTGGAATTAGGGTTGTGGTTAGGGTTGTGATTAGGGTTATGGCTACAGTTGGGATTAGGGTTAGGGGTGTGTTGGGGTTAGTGTTGGAGGTAGAATTGAGGGGTTACCACTGTTTAGGCACATCAGGGGTCTCCAAACGCAACATGGCGCCACCATTGATTCCAGCCAATCTCGTATTCAAAAAGTCAAATGGTGCTCCCTCACTTCCGAGCCCCGACGTGTGCCCAAACAGTGATTTACCCCCACATATGGGGTACCAGCATACTCAGGATAAACTGCGCAACAATTACTGGGGTCCAATTTCTCCTGTTACCCTTGTGAATCTAAAAAAATGCTTGCTAAAACATCATTTTTGAGGAAAGAAAAATGATTTTTTATTTTCACGGCTCTGCGTTGTAAACGTCTGTGAAGCACTTGGGGGTTCAAAGTGCTCACCACATATCTAGATAAGTTCCTTGGGGGGTCTAGTTTCTAAAATGTGGTCACTTGTGGGGGGTTTCTACTGTTTAGGCACACCAGGGGCTCTGCAAACGCAATGTGACGCCCGCAGACCATTCCATCAAAGTCTGCATTTCAAAAGTCACTACTTCCCTTCTGAGCCCCGACGTGTGCCCAAACAGTGGTTTACCCACACACATGGGGTATCAGCGTACTCAGGAGAAACTGGACAACAACTATTGGGGTCCAATTTCTCCTGTTACCCTTGGGAAAATAAAAAATTCTGGGCTAAATAATTATTTTTGAGGAAAGAAAACGTATTTATTATTTTCACGGCTCTGCATTATAAACTTCTATGAAGCACTTGGGGGTTCAAAGTGCTCACCACACATCTAGATAAGTTCCTTTCGGGGTCTAGTTTCCAAAATGGGGTCACTTGTGGGGGGTTTCTACTGTTAAGCCACATCAGGGGCTCTGCAAACGCAACGTGACGCCCACAGAGCATTCCATCAAAGTCTGCATTTCAAAACGTCACTACTTCACTTCCGAGCCTCGGCATGTGCCCAAACAGTGGTTTACCCCCATATATGGGCTATCAGCGTACTCAGGAGAAACTGGACAACAACTTATGGGGTCCAATTTCTCCTGTAACCCTTGGGAAAATAAAAAATTCTGGGCTAAATAATTATTTTTGAGGAAAGAAAACGTATTTATTATTTTCACGGCTCTGCATTATAAACTTCTATGAAGCACTTGGGGGTTCAAAGTGCTCACCACTCATCTAGATAAGTTCCTTTGGGGGTCTAGTTTCCAAAATGGGGTCACTTGTGGGGGGTTTCTACTGTTAAGCCACATCAGGGGCTCTGCAAACGCAACGTGACGCCCACAGAGCATTCCATCAAAGTCTGCATTTCAAAACGTCACTACTTCACTTCCGAGCCCCGGCATGTGCCCAAACAGTGATTTACCCCCACATATGGGGTATCAGCGTACTCAGGAGAAACTGGACAACAACTTTTGGGGTCAAATTTCTCCTGTTACCCTTGGGAAAATAAAAAATTGCAGGCTAAAAGATCATTTTTGAGAAAATAATTTTTTTATTTTATTTTCATGGCTCTGCGTTATAAACTTCTGTGAAGCACTTGGGGGTTCAAAGTCCTCACCACACATCTAGATTAGTTCCTTTGGGGGTCTAGTTTCCAAAATGGGGTCATTTCTGGGGGATCTCCAATGTTTAGGCACACAGGGGCTCTCCAAACGTGACATGGTGTCCGCTAATGATTGTAGCTAATTTTCCATTTAAAAAGCCAAATGGCGTGCCATCCCTTCCGAGCCCTGCCGTGCGCCCAAACAGTGGTTTACCCCCACATATGGGGTATCAGCGTACTCAGGACAAACTGGACAACAATATTTGGGGTCCAATTTCTCCTATTATCCTTGGCAAAATAGGAAATTCCAGGCTAAAAAATCATTTTTGAGGAAAGAAAAATTCTTTTTTATTTTCATGGCTCTGCGTTATAAACTTCTGTGAAGCACCTGGGGGTTTAAAGTGCTCAATATGCATCTAGATAAGTTCCTTGGGGGGTCTAGTTTCCAAAATGGGGTCACTTGTGGGGGAGCTCCAATGTTTAGGCACACAGGGGCTCTCCAAACGCGACATGGTGTCCGCTAACAATTGGAGCTAATTTTCCATTCAAAAAGTCAAATGGCGCGCCTTCCCTTCCGAGCCCTGCCGAGTGCCCAAACAGTGGTTTACCCCCACATATGAGGTATCGGCGTACTCGGGAGAAATTGCCCAACATATTTTATGATCCATTTTATCCTACTGCCCATGTGAAAATGAAAAAATTGAGGCGAAAAGAATTTTTTTGTGAAAAAAAAGTACTTTTTCATTTTTACAGATCAATTTGTGAAGCACCTGAGAGTTTAAAGTGCTCACTAGGCATCTAAATAAGTTCCTTGGGGGGTCTAGTTTCCAAAATGGGGTCACTTGTGGGGGAGCGCCAATGTTTAGGCACACAGGAGCTATCCAAACGCGACATGGTGTCCGCTAACGATGGAA
The DNA here is from genome assembly GCF_032444005.1 of Ranitomeya imitator. NCBI lineage: Eukaryota > Metazoa > Chordata > Amphibia > Anura > Dendrobatidae > Ranitomeya > Ranitomeya imitator. The sequence continues at coordinate 726,231,030 of NC_091284.1, read as the reverse complement.
ATAATTTTTCATTCAAAAAGTCAAATGGCGCTCCTTCCCTTCCGAACCTTACCATGTGCCCAAACAGTGGTTTACCCCCACATGTGAGGTATTGGTGTACTCAGGAGAAATTGCCCAACACATTTTAGGATCCATTTTATCCTGTTGCCCATGTGAAAATGAAAAAATTGAGGCTAAAAGAATTTTTTTGTGAAAAAAAAGTACTTTTTCATTTTTACGGATCAATTTGTGAAGCACTTGGGGGTTCAAAGTGCTCACTATGCATCTAGATAAGTTCCTTGGGGCGTCTAGTTTCCAAAATGGGGTCACTTGTGGGGGAGCTCCAATTTTTAGGCACACGGGTGCTCTCCAAACTTGACATGGTGTCCGCTAAAGAGTGGAGCCAATTTTTGATTCTAAAAAAGTCAAATGGCGCTCCTTCCCTTCCAAGCCCTGCCGTGCGCCCAAACAGTGGTTTACCCACACATATGAGGTATCAGCGTACTCAGGACAAATTGGACAACAACTTTCGTGGTTCAGTTTCTCCTTTTACCATTGGGAAAATAAAAAAATTGTTGCTAAAAGATAATTTTTGTCACTAAAAAGTTAAATGTTCATTTTTTCCTTCCATGTTGCTTCTGCTGCTGTGAAGCACCTGAAGGGTTAATAAACTTCTTGAATGTGGTTTTGAGTACCTTGAGGGGTGCAGTTTTTAGAATGGTGTCACTTTTGGGTATTTTCAGCCATATAGACCCCTCAAACTGACTTCAAATGTGAGGTGGTCCCTAAAAAAAATGGTTTTGTAAATTTCGTTGTAAAAATGACAAATCGCTGGTCAAATTTTAACCCTTATAACTTCCTAACAAAAAAAAATTTTGTTTCCAAAATTGTGCTGATGTAAAGTAAACATGTGGGAAATGTTATTTATTAACTATTTTGTGTCACATATCTCTCTGGTTTAACAGAATAAAAATTAAAAATGTGAAAATTGCGAAATTTTCAAAATTTTCGCCAAATTTCCGTTTTTATCACAAATAAACGCAGAATTTATTGACCTAAATTTACCACTAACATGAAGCCCAATATGTCACGAAAAAACAGTCTCAGAACCGCCAGGATCCGTTGAAGCGTTCCTGAGTTATTACCTCATAAAGGGACACTGGTCAGAATTGCAAAAAATGGCAAGGTCTTTAAGGTCAAAATAGGCTGGGTCATGAAGGGGTTAAGGATATTTCATCAATATCAAATTGGTGGGATCTGAACAAAACAGTTATAATATCTGTAATGTTATGTAAAGTGCATGTAATGTATGACTTTTTCCTAATTGCTATGTAAGGCACTGACTTACTGCACCTGCATTTTACTATAACCGTTTTGCTCTGGTTATGCACTTTATTAATTTGTCTATGATAACTTGTACTATACGCAGGGCCGGGTTTAGGAAAAGTGGGGCCCTAGGAAAAAGTTTAAAATGGGGCCCCAAATGCTAACATATTGCACATCACACAGAAGCATTTCTGTTGTATTTACATGCGCTGAGTTCAGGCCGCTAAACGAGTGTGATCGACAATATTGAAGTCGTTCGCTTGTTTCCCGGCCTCTTTACACCAACTGAGAAAGAATGATGGGAACTGAACAATCACAATTAGATCAATCTGTCCCCATACAGTATCATGTTATCAGCAGGACATCTACAGTTTACATCGGTGATGTGCTGCTGAGAACAATGATTTTTGTTCCGGCATAAACAATCCAATCATTTGATGAATATGCAGCATTTTGCTTGTTTAGTATAATACACCCCATAGTCCTCCACATAGTATAATGTGCACCACAGTCCTCCATATTGTAAAATGCACACCCCATAGCCCTCCATATAATATAATGTGCCCCATAGTCCTCCATATAGTATAATACAATCCCCATAGTCCTCCATATAGTATAATACACTCCCCATAGGAGTGCCCAAAGGGCAGCATGGTGGCGCAGTGGTTAGCACTGCAGCCTTGCAGCGCTGGGGCCCTGGGCTGTAATCCCACCCAGGACAACATCTGCAAAGAGTTTGTATGTTCTCTCCGTGTTTGCGTGGGTTTCCTCCGGGTACTCCGGTTTCCTCGCACATTCCAAAGACAGGGGACAGTGATGATAAAGTGTGCAAAACTGTAAAGCGCTGCGAAATATGTTAGCGCTATAGAAAAATAAAGATTATTATTATTATCATAGTCCTCAATATAGTATAATACACTCCCTATAGTCCTCCATATATTAAAATACACTCCTCAGTCCTCCATATAGTATTATACAGTACCCATAGTCCTCCATATAGTATAATAGACTCCTCATAGTCCTCCATATATTAAAATACACTCAGTCCTTCATAAAGTAAAATACACTCCTCATAGTTCTCTATCTAATATATAATTGCCTAGAATACTACTTCCTGCAATTTGTGCCAACTTCCTGTCCGGAGCTAATGTCCGGAGCTAATGTCCGGAGATAATGTCCGGAGCTAATGTCCGGAGATAAGTGACGTCAACAGTGTCCAGTGTCTGATTGGTTGCCGCCTGCTGCGAGCGACCAATCAGAAACGTGCCGTACTGTGACACACTCCGCCCGCCATTTTGGTGTGATTTTTGAATTTTTACCTCACAGCAAGTTTCTACTGCGTGGAGGCGGGCCCAGTGACGTTGCTCTTCAAGCTCCTGTCGAATTTCGTCAAAAAAATTATAATACCATTTACCAAAACTATATATATTTAGTTGTGAAGTGGTTCAGTGACATTTTCACACCAATTTTGAACTTTTGTTTGGTGTTTTCTCCATATACTGCCTATTATTTTTGTTCTTTCTTACTATTATTTATTAATTGTATTATTCTTACATTTGAATAAATAAAGTATATATGGATTCTAGACTCCCGATTCTTTAGAATCGGGCTGCCATCTAGTATAGTATAATGACCCGCCATAGTCATCCATGTAGTACTATTCACTTACCATAGTATAATGCACCCCATAGTTCTTCATATAGTATAATGTATCCCCCATAGTCCTTCATACAGTATAATGCAGCCCACATATAGTATAATGCTGCCATCCCACAAAGTATAATGGTGCCACCCCTTAGAGTATAATGTAGCCCTCTGGGTATAATGCAGCCCCGCCATACAATATAATGTAACCCCCATAGAATATAATGCAGCCCACTCATATAGTACAATGCAGCCCCCCATAGGGTATAATGCAGCCCCCCATAGAATATAATGTACCCCCTCATAGAGTATAATGAAGCCCCCATACAATATAATTTAGCCCCCATAGAATATATGCTGCCTCCCATAGAATACAATGTAGCCCCCTCATAGAGCATGATGCAATCACCCCTCATAGAATATAATACATTTAATACATAGAATAAATGTAATACATAGAATATAATGTAGCCCCCCAGAGAATATAATACAGCCCACCTCCCCATAGAATATAATGTAGCACCAAAGAGTTTGAAGCAATCCTCCCCCATAGAATATAATACAGCTCCCCATAGAATATAATACAGCTCCCCCGTAGAATATAATACAGCCCCCATAGAATATAATACAGTCCCCCATAGAATATAATGTAGGCCCCCATAGAATATAATATAACCCTCCCCCAGAGAATATAATACAGCCCTCCCCCAATAGAATATAATGTATCCCCCCATAGAATCTAATACAGCCCACCTCCCCATAGAATATAATGTAGGCCCCCCATAGAATCTAATACAACCCACCTCCCCATAGAATATTGTAGGCCCCCATAGAATCTAATACAGCTCCCCATAGGATATACTACAGCCCCCACATAAAATATAATACATAGAACATAATACAGCCCCCCATAGAATATAATGTAACCGACCCCCCCTCACTCATTCATATATTTTTGTTAAAAAACCACAATCCTCACCTCTCCTCATGCCCCGCGCTGCTCCCGACTCCAGTCTCAGCAGCTGGAGTCTGCCCGGCACAGCAGGTACGTGATGATGTGACGTCATCGCGCACCCGCAATTTCAGAGGCAGAGGGGAATGATGGGAGAGGGAGCGACAGCTGACGCTCTCCTCCATCATTGCATTGAACTGTACCTGTGTCTTAGACGCCGGTATAGTTGAATAAGTCAGTGCTGGTAGGGGGGAGCAGTCGGCAATGGCGGGGGGAGTCGGCGCTGGTGGCAGCTGACTGGCTGGGGGCCCCTGGCAGTTGCCTGGTCTGCCTGCTGCTAATGTCGGCACTGACTATACGGTATATAAGAAACTTATATATGTGTGTTTTTAATATTTTACAATATTTTATAGTTTTATCTATTAATATTGTTTATATGTATCTGATTGAGATAGTATACTAACTATTATGATTTTATCAAAGGTTATTATATCATACTTACCGTTGTATTTCTGTGTGCTGCTGGTCCGATTGCTGGTCCTGGTGTTCCTTTGTGTGGACTCGGTTGCTTCGATTCTTTGGTGTTGTGGAGAGGATCGAGCGAATCTCTTGTGGAACTTCTTTGGACGTGGGCCCGGATGTGGAGAAATCTTCTTCACCTTTTTTCTTCTTTTTTCTTTTTTTATTCTTTTTGTACCTATAAGGAAATTGGACATTTAAATATATTTACTGCATATTCTTCAATAATAGTATATATATAGTGGTTATAAATACATATTGGGCCATGGAAGTGCTAGAGATTTAATAACAATTTTTGATATATTTTGTAATATTCATAGTTCGGTGATTAGAAATCTCATCATATAGTCTATATTTTCATTTCTTCCATTTTATATAGTTATAGATTTATAGAGCCATTTTTTTGTTTTTTATTTATATATATATTTTTGGATGAGTTTTCGGTACTTGGGCAGCATTATTTGATTATGTGTAGTAATTTTTATAAGTTTATTATTATCAGCTGCAATGTATAGATGTCCCCTTATGATATAGTAATCATTTCTAGGTTATATTGCCCCTCGCCCCCCTTTTTTTGTATTAGTGATCTGATATGGGAGCTAGTATTCAATTGTGCATATAGTTCCGCAGCATCATAATGAGAGGATGCGAGGAACAGGATTCTATCCATAGACGGACATCTGCGGGCAGATACCATGATCATATGATGTGGTGTTCATTAGTGTGATAGTGGGATCATAATAAATATATAATTTTTCCCCTATACAGCTTTATCATCTCTGCCCCTTATTAATCTTTTATATATATACACTTGCTATTTTGGTAGGTAGTTCCGGTTCTGTGTGCTCATGCCGCATCTTATGTTGTGCGCATGCGCCGCCGGGACCCTGTGGCCATGGCTGCTACGTCTCCGTGCCCTTGGCAACGCCAGGTACACATCCTGTGCGTCCGATCACGTGACGTGGCCGCTTGTGACTTCCGGGTAACTTGGGCGGCGCATGCGCCGCTTGCACTACAGCTGCGGGCATCGGCGTTTCAATCAATGTGGGCAATATATAAACCCCCCAGATACCAATAGACAATTACACCCCCTGACGAAGGAGTTTAGCGTCCGAAACGCGCGTTGGGGTGCACCATACACTATCTGGCGACCAGTCCATCTAGCCCATATACCCTAAAGTAAGTGGCTTTATATGTGAACTATTGCACCTTATTTAAGAGAGTCTTTTTTTGCACTTTATGCAGTTGCACTTTCTCTTTAGTTTGCACCTTTATTGCTCTTATTCTTGGATGCACATTGTTGCACTTTATTACGAATTTTTATACACACAATTTAAAAAAAAATTTTTTTCTTTTTTCTTTTTTCACTAAAAACCCCCTTTTTTTCATAATAAGTCCTTACGGGTACTAATATAGTTATATAATAGGTCAGCCAAATAGGTATGGGCACTAATTGATATTACATACATATATATTAAATGATATGGTTTTTGTTTTTAATAATAAAATATTTTTCATGTATACCATGCAATAAATAAAATATGAATTATTTACATTCGTTGCTGTGAATGATTTCTTGGGCTTAAACATGTTATAAGCACGACTCTTTTCAGCTCTTTTGTAGTGTTGTACTACGTTGTTGACACACTTTGGTTATCCTGGGTATCGTGATTTTGGGTTTTATATATCTATATATTTATTATTTTATTTTTTGTGGTACCTCAGTGTAACTAGTGTGTTTTACTAAAACCCCCATAGAATCTAATACAGCTCCCCATAGGATATACTACAGCCCCCACATAGAATATAATACATAGAACATAATACAGCCCCCCATAGAATATAATGTAACCGACCCCCCCTCACTCATTCATATATTTTTGTTAAAAAACCACAATCCTCACCTCCCCCTCATGCCCCGCGCTGCTCCCGACTCCAGTCTCAGCAGCTGGAGTCTGCCCGGCACAGCAGGTACGTGATGATGTGACGTCATCGCGCACCCAAAATGTCAGAGGCAGAGGGGAATGATGGGAGAGGGAGCGACAGCTGACGCTCTCCTCCATCATTGCATTGAACTGTACCTGTGTCTTAGACGCCGGTATAGTTGAATAAGTCAGTGCTGGTAGGGGGGAGCAGTCGGCAATGGCGGGGGGAGTCGGCGCTGGTGGCAGCTGACTGGCTGGGGGCCCCTGGCAGTTGCCTGGTCTGCCTGCTGCTAATGCCGGCACTGACTATACGGTATTTACCTAAACTGATCCTCTTTCCAAAAAGGTTATTTTACCAGGTGTGCATCCTTATTTTTATCCTTATGTCTATGTGTGTTTTTAGCGGATAACTTTCATCATTGTTTTGTTACCCCTGTTACTACCTGTTTTCAATAAAACATTTGTTGTTATCACTACTTTGTGTTCAGGGACTGCCCTGGTCTTTTTTCTCCCCCTCTTTTCTCATGTATTGCGCACTGACTGTCCCCCTTCACCTAATATAGTCCAGTCCTTTGGGGTCTTTTCGCTTTCACAATGCAGATTATATTAACATAATTATGTATGTCCATCTATAGACCCAGTATTTTCCCTTGTTCTATACTCTTGTATATTTTTTATAAACATTTTCTATCTTTCTGGATTTAATATATAAATGTAATCGCTCTGTTCCTCTTGTTCTGTAAACCGCACCACTGAAGGCATTCGCTGCTTATAACGGGCATCCAATCGGCCTGTATAAATATTCGGTAGTGGCAGCTAGTAATTATTTTGTTAATGCAGAGCTGGCAGTATAGGGGTATATACATCTATTCCGTGCTTTGGAATCGGTGGCGTATATACCATACTCTCACTGTTGGTTTCCCAATAACCAGCCTAGTAATGGATGCAGCCGCATCCTCACCCATCACTCATCACTCAATTGTGTAATTGTCCTGATGGTTTAAGGCACCAGTGTTGCATTTCCATGACATATTGGTGATGTGAGTGATCTCTCCAGTGTCATCTGTGACAAAATGGTAAAAAAAGTGGGATCTGCATGACACCCCCGACTGTGTATCCGTGACAAGGACAAAGTCCAATCCCATTAATGTTGGGATCAATGGGGCCATCTGACAGGTCTGGCAATGCAGTGTAACTTCAGTTATGAATAAAATGTGATCAAACCCCAATTTATCACTATTGCATTGAAACGCTAACATGTTCCAATTATTATTTGTATCTCCCTATATCACATTTGTGTACATGATTGAGGTACCAAAAATATGACAACATTCAGGCAAGAGAACTTTGGAAAGGTAACTAACCATTTTCATATATTTGGGAATCTAAGCATCAAAAGGCATCTGTCTTCCCCTGTGTGCCATAGGACTAAATGCCCCCATTAGAACCCACATTGTGCTTTGGGCTCCTGACATTCCCTGAATGTGTGCATGAACAATTGGTACATGCTGGCCCAAGCACCTCATTGCACTTGAACTTGACCTTGTTACTAAACTTTCCTAAGTAACTAAACACCAGGAACTGAGTCCCTTTTCTAACCTTACTAACCTTAATAATCTTTATTTTTATATAGCGCTAACATATTCCGCAGCGCTTTACATTTTGCACACATTATCATCACTGTCCCCGATGGGGCTCACAATCTAAATTCCCTATCAGTATGTCTTTGGAATGTGGGAGGAAACCGGAGTGCCCGGAGGAAACCCACGCAAACACGGAGAGAACATACAAACTCTTTGCAGATGTTGTCCTTGGTGGGGTTTGAACCCAGGACCCCAGCGCTGCAAGGCTGCTGTGCTAACCAATGCGCCACCGTGCTGCCCCAACCTTCTCCCACTGTGGGCTAGTCCCAAATATTAACTGAATCTTATACCTATACTTCGCGCTAACAACAGTTACTATCCTATATCAGTTTGTACTAAGCCTATTCTTATATTATGCCCTATACCATTGCCATGCAATATGCATATTATACTGCTCATTGCTATATTAACAGTCCGTTTACAATATAAACCAAAACCACTGTCAATAGTGACAGCGACATCGCAGGGCATCGTAGAAGCAGGGAGCTCCCTTTATGCTCACATTGGCAGAATGTGATGTGATTGCATTATTGTCAATGGTCTCTATGGTGATCCCAGGAAGATCATGCTGAGAGCACAAACTGACATGCCTCCTCCCTGCATGTCAGACGCTGATCTAATGCTCTGCAATGCAAAAGCATTTTGGAGTATTAGATCAGTGATCTATCAGTGTAAAGTTGATATTCCATCCTGGGACAATGTAAAAAAGTTTTTAAAAAAGTTTAAAAAAATGTTACAAATATTTTTAACCCCTTTACCCCCAAGGGTGGTTTGCATGTTAATAAACAGGCCAATTTTTACAATTCTGACCACTGTCACTTTATTAGGTTATAACATTGGAACACTTCTATGGATCCCGGTGATTCTAACATTCTTTTCTCATGACATATTGTACTTCATGATAGTGGTGAAATTACTTTGATATGACTTGCATTTTTTTGTGGAAAAAAATGGAAATTTGGAGAAAAATTTGAAAATTTCGCAATTTTCCAACTTTTAATTTTCAAGCCCTTAAATCACACAAAATACTTTATAAGTAACATTTTTCCCATGTCTACTTTACATCAGCACAATTTTGGAACCAAAATTTTTTTGTAAGGGAGTTATAAGGGTTAAAAGTTGACCAGTGATTTCTCATTTTTACACCATTTTTTTTAGGGCCCACATCACATTTGAAGTCACTTTGAGGGGTCTATATGATAGAAAATACCCAAAAGTGATACCATTCTAAAAACTGCACCCCTCAAGGTGCTCAAAACCACATTCAAGAAGTTTATTAACCCTTCAGGCGCTTCACAGGAATTTTTTGAATGTTTTAAAAAATTAACATTTAACTTTTTTTCACAAAAAAATTACTTCAGATCCAATTTTTTTTATTTTTCCAAGGGTAACAGGAGAAAATGGACCCCGAAAGTTATTGTGCAATTTGTGCTTAGTATGCAGATACCTCAAATGTGGGGGGAACCACTGTTTGGGCGTATGGCAGAGCTTGGAAGGGAAGGAGCGTCATTTGACTTTTCAGTGCAAAATTGTCTGGTATTGAGATCAGATGCCATGTCGCGTTTGGAGAGCCCCTAATGTGCCTAAACAGTGGAAACCCCCCACAAGTGACATCATTTTGGAAAGTAGACCCCCTAAGAAACTTATTTAGATGTGTGGTGAGCACTTTGAACCCCCAAGTGCTTCACAGAAATGTATAATGTAGAGCCGTAAAAATAAAAAATCATATTTTTTTCACAAAAAATGATTTTTTAACCCAATTTTTTATTTTCCCAAGGGTAAAAAGAAAAATTGGACCCCAGAAGTTGTTGTGCAATTTGCCCTGAGCATGCTGATACCCTATATGTGTGGGTAAACTACTGTTTGAGCGCATGGCAGAGCTCGGAAGGGAAGGAGCACCATTTGACTTTTCAATGCAAAACTGGCTGGAATTGAGATGGGACACCATGTCGCATTTGGAGAGCCCCTAATGTACCTAAACAGTGGAAACCCCCCACAAGTGACACCATTTTGGAAAGTAGACCCCCTAATGAACGTATCTAGATGTATGGTGAGCACTTTGAACTCCCAATTGTTTCACTAAAGTTTATAATGTAGAGCTGTGAAAATAAAAAAATCTATTTTTTTCCACAAAAATTATATTTTAGCCTGCAATTTTTTATTTTTCCAAGGGTATCCGGGGATATTGGACCCCAAAAGTTGTTGTGCAATTTGTCCTGAGTACGCTGATACCCCATATGTGGGGGGGACTGCTGGTGGCAGCGTGTATGAGCGGGTGTGTTGCCTGGGTCAGTGTGTGATTTATGCTCCCATTACAGCATAGGACAGAGGTTGAATGTTGGACTGAGAGTGGGGAGATAGATTAACCCTTGCAGGCACAACCCCAAGTCACGTGCTTAGAACGGGCACGTGACTAATTAGTTACACCACGGAGTAGGGATCCGTGACATACAGTATATATTTTTTTATCTTTTGTACATTGTCCCATGGTGGGAGATCACTATATAGTATCAGATCGCTGATCTGACACTTTGCACAGCACTGTGTCAGATCAGCGATCTGACAGGCCGTGTAAGAGGCTTCTCAGCGCCTACTCTCAGCAGGCACTGTGAAACCACTTTCCTGCAGGACCCGGAAGGACGCCACAGCCATCTTGGATCCGGGGGCCTGCAGGGAGGAGACCCTCGGAACAATGCAATCACATTGCGTTGTTCTGAGGGTCTCAGGGAAGCACGCAGGGAGCCCCCTCCCTGCGCGATGCTTCTCTATGCCACTGGAACGCTTCGATCTTGTTTGATCACAGTGTTCCGCGGGTTAAAGTGCCAGGAGCAGTCATAATCCTGGCACATAGTGCTGGGTGTCAGCTGTGATAATCAGCTGACACCCAGCCGCGATCGGCCGCGCTCCCCTCGTGAGAGGGGCTTATCGCATGTGACATACTTTTCCATCCATGGGAATTAGGGCCCAACCCACATGGACGGAATAGTATGTCTGATGGCAGAAAGGGGTTAAAAAATTCACAAAACTACAAACAAAAAAAGAAAAAAATATTAATCCAATAAATACATCAATTCATGTAAAAACAAAGTACACATATTTGATATCGCTGCGTTCAGAACGACCTGACCTATAAAACTGTCCACTAGTTAACCACATCAATGAACACCGTTAAAAATAAAAAACAAGGCAAAAAATGATGCTTTATCATCATACTGCCAAACTTATAATAAAACGCAATCAAAAAGACATAAAAATAGTATCTCTGAAAATGTCATCTTGTCTCACAAAAAATAAGAAGCGAATACAGCTCCATCAGAGGAAAAATAAAAACATTATAGCTCCCACAATTAGTTTTTCTATAAAATAGTTTTTACAAAACTGCCAAAATCTAAAAAAAAACTATATAAATGTTGTATCCCTGTAATCCTACTGACCCAAAGAATAAAGATGCCATATCAATTTTACCACATGCGGAACGCAATTGAAACAAAAAACAATTCCTGAATTGCTGGTTTTTGCTCATTTTGCTGCCCAAAAATCGGAATAGAGAGCAATCAAAAAATGTCATCCGCCAGAAAATAGTATCAATAAAACCGTAAACTTGTCCTGCAAAAAGAAGCCCTCAGATGACTCTGTTGGCAGAAATATAAAAAATTCTAGATATCAAAATATGGCGATGCAAAAACTTGTTTCGCAATAAAAAGCGTTTCTTAGTGTGTGACAGCATTCAAAACCCCATATAAATCTGCTGTCTCTGTATTGCACTGACCTGTATCACCTAATCATTTATACCACACAAGGAACATCATAAAAAATAAAACCAATTCTTCACCTGATGTTGATTTGTTCATTCTGCCTCCCAAAGATCGCAGAAGGGCTCGTCTCACATTTATCCTGCAATGGAGGCACTGTGGACGCCACCTGGCCTTTGATCCGGCGGTGTCCGTATTTTTAGGAGTGCATAAAAGGACAGTTGACCACAGTTTTGTGCACTTCTGAAAAGAAGGACACTGCTGAACAGAGGCCAAACAGAGTCCAGAGTAACTCTGCTACCGCATTATAGTGAATGAATACCTTCAGGGTTTCATCTAAATCATGTCACTCAGAGATTTACATGTAAACTCTGATGTAAGTCCTCATCGTAGAGCGTTAGATAAATGTGATCCCAAATGTAAAATGTTCTCTACAAAAGCTTCAACTCCATCCACAAAAAAAAGCAAGTCCCTGTTCAGCTCCATCTGTTATGGACTGACCTGGTTTGGAGTAGTGATATTGCAACCACTAGGAGAAGCACTGGCAGGTAGCATAGTCCAGAATAGCCAAGGAGTTGGTTACACAGGAACAGCAATGTAGTTTGAAGGAATAAGCAGGAATCGTGGTCAAGGAAGCCAGAGGTTGTTACCAGGAACAGCCATGTCATTTGAAGGAATAAGCAGGAATCATTGTCAAGGAAGCCAGAGGTTGTTACCATCAGCGGCAATGCTGTTTGAAGGAATAGCAGGTGGAAGGAAGTTTGACTAGAGGCTGGTAGCTCAACAATCATGCAAGGAAAGGAGAGCAAGGTCAGGTGTAAATGTGCACTTGACCTGATACCATCCCACTTCATCCCAAAACTCGCCACAGTCTTCATCCCAACCCTAACCCATCTCTTCAACCTATGACTAACAACTGGTGTTTTCCCCTCAATGCCTCAATCACACCTATCCTCAAAAAGCCCTCTCTTGACCCATCCTCTGTATCTAGCTTTCACCCTATATCACTTCTCCCCTTTGCCTCACAACTACTGGAACAAGACGTCTATCTTTTACTGTCTTCCCATCTCTCTTCCTGTTCCCTCTTCGGCCGCTTACAATCTGGCTTCCAGTCACACCACTCCACTGAAACTGCCCTAACTAAGGTCACCAATGACCTATTAACAGCCAAGAGCAAGCAACACTACTCTGTCCTCCTCCTCCTGGACCTCTCCTTTACTTTTGACACAGTGGACCATTCCCTATTACTACAGACCCTCTCATCCCTTGGCATCACAGACATGGCCCTATCCTGGATCTCGTCATACCTAACAAACCGGACATTCAGCGTCTCCCACTCACACACCACCTCCTCATCTTGCCCCCTATCTGTCAGAGTCCCGCAAGGTTCAGTTCTAGGGCCCCAGCTCTTCTCCATTTACACCTTAGGCCTGGGACAGTTCATAGAATCTCACGGCTTTCAGTATCACCTCTATGCTGATGACACACAGATCTACATCTCTGAATCAGATATCACCACCCTACTAACCAGAATCCCTCAATGTCTGTCCGCTATTTCATCCTTCTTCTCCACTAGATTTCTATAACTTAACATGGACAAAACAGAATTCATCATCTTTCCCCCATCTCATGCGACCCCCCCCCCCAATGAGCTTATCCATTACAGTAAATGGCTGCCCACTCTCCCCAGTCCCACAAGCTTGCTGCTTCGGGGTAATCCTCAACACTGATCTCTCCTTCAAACCACATATCCAAGCCCTTTCCACTTCCTGTCGCCTTCAACTCAAAAATATTTCATGGATCCGTACATTCTTAAATCGAGAATCTGCAAAAACCCTAGTCCATGCCCTCATCATCTCCCGACTTGACTACTGCAACCTCCTACTCTGTGGCCTCCCCTCGAACACTCTCGCACCCCTCCAATCAATCTATTCTAAACTCTGCTGCCCGACTAATCCACCTGTCCCCCCGCTATTCCCCGGCCTCTCCCCTCTGTCAATCCCTTCACTGGCTCCCCATTGCCCAGAGACTCCAGTACAAAACCTTAACCATAACATGCAAAGCCATCCACAACCTGTCTCCTCCATACATCTGTGACCTTGTCTCCTGGTACTTACCTGCACATAACCTCCGATCGTTACAAGATCTCCTACTCTACTCCCCTCTTATCTCCTCTTCCCACAATCGCATACAAGATTTCTCTCACGCATCACCCCTACTCTGGAACCCTCTACCACAACATATCAGACTCTCGCCTACCATCGAAACCTTCACAAAGAACCTGAAGACCCACCTGTTCCGATAAGCCTACAACCTGCAGTAACCACCGATCGACCAAACCGCTGCACGACCAGCTCTACCCTCACCTATTGTATCCTTATGAATCCCTTGTAGATTGTAAGCCCTCGCAGGCAGGGTCCTCTCTCCTACTGTACCAGTTGTGACTTGTATTGTTTAAGATTATTGTACTTGTTTTTATTATGCATAATCCTTCTCACATGTAAAGCACCATGGAATAAATGGCGCTACAATAATAAATAATAATAATAATCATGCAAGGAAAGTAGAGCAAGGTCAGGTGTAAATAATGTGCAATCAGGATGAGCCAATCAGGAACTCAAGGTGGAGACATCAGCAACAACATAGGTACAAGTATTTGGGCTGTCCAGTGAGCCAAATATCTCAGATGGAAGAGCTGTCGTCTGGTGCACAGGAGCTGCTGGGTCTGAATCCTGACACCGTCATCTGTTAATGTAAAAATAGAGGGTTCCCACGTTACTGGGAGTACAAATAGTGCAAAGGCTCTGGAAAAGCGCTATAACTCCTCACCTCCCAAAAGAAATTCAGTAAATTCTACACTCCCAAATCCAATTGCCCAATTGTGCCTAAACCACATTTAGCATCCACATGTTTGACATTTCTGTAACGATGACAGCCCTCCTAATTTACAGGTGCATGTCTCCAGAAGCATGAGCCTGGCACTGCAACGTACTGGTGACTGCAATGTACTGGGTACTACAATGGCAGTTTGCAATTTTCACTTAGCAACATCCACTGCTGCTTGTTTCTGGAAACCACCAATGGAGTCAAAATCATCACTACTGTAGATAAAATCCCAAATGGGTATAATTTCCAAAATGGGGTGAATTCATGGGCAGATTTTGCTCTTCTACCACTTTGGGGCTCTGTATATGGAGTCCACATACTAATCTAGCAAAATCTGCCCTTCAGGAGGAAAATAGCACTCCTTCCCTAGGCTCGCTGTATGGCTAAGCAGTACTGTACTGTCACATATTTCCACATTCAGCAGAAATTGTGGGACAAATTTTGGTGCCATTTTTACCCATTTTCCAGTATGAAAATGTAAAATCTGCAGCTAAAACTAAATTTTGATGGTAAAAATGTAATTATTTTTTCTTCACTGTCCAATGGTATAGAATTATGTGATCAATGCACCCATAGAAGAATTAATTGAGAAGTGTAGTTTTTTTTAAATGGGGTCACTTATGGCAGGTTCTGCTGTTCTGGCACCTCAGGGGCTCTACCAATGTGACCTGGCACCCTCAAACCAGTCCAGCAAAATCTGAACTCCAATATGGCGCCTCTTCTTTTCTGAGCTTTGCACTGTGTGTAGTTTTTGACCAGATATGAAGTATTAGTGTACTCAGGAGAAATTGCACAACAAATTTTGGGGGACATTTTCCCCTGTTAACCTTGTGAAAATAAAAAATTGGGGATAATAGTACATGTTTGTGGGAAAAAAAATCGGATTTTGTTATTTTCATGGCTCAACGCTATAAACTTCTGTGAAGCACCTGAGGGTTCAAGGTGCTCAACATACATCTAGATAAGTTCCCTGTGGGGTATGTTTTCCAAAATCTGGTCACTTGTGGGGGATTTCTACTGTTTAGGCACATCAGGGGATATCCAAACGCGACATGGCGTGCACCAACAATTTCAACAAATTTTGTATTCAAAAAGTCAAATGGCGCTACATCCCTTCCGAGCTCTTTCATGTGCCAAAACAGTAGTTTTCACCCATATATGGGGTATCGGCGTACTAAGGCGAAATTGAACAACAAATTGTATGGTGCCATTTCTCCTGGTATCCTTTTGAACATGCAAAATTTGGGGCTAAAACATCTTTGAGTCATATATATGATTTTTTTTTATTATCACTGCTCAACGTTATAAACTTCTGTGAAGGACCTGGAAGTTCATCGTGCTCATCACACATCTAGATAAGTTCCCTGAGGGCTCGAGTTTCCAAAATGGTGCTGCTTGTGAACTGTTTCCACTGTTTAGGCACATCGGGGGCTCTCCAAATGCGACATGGAGTCATCTATTTATTCCAGGAAATTTTACATTCAAAAAGTGAAATGGCGCTCCTTCACTTCCAAGCTGTCCCGTGCACCAAAACACAAAGGTTTGGTCTGAAATGCACGTCGGGGTTCCAGCTTCACACATCTCATTCAGCACATCACTTCTTTTGGTATGTACCCCCCTTGTAATGGTCATCATATAAAATCCTGTATTACCTCTCCTATTCAGTCTAGACAGGCTTTGTAATTGCGTATAGCTCCATTGGAACTTCTACCTATTATTACCAAGTATTTAATATTATGAGTGGGCATATATAAAAATATTTATATATACACACTACTGTTCAAAAGTTTAGGGTCAGCCAGTCAATTTTGTGTTTTCCATGAAAACTCATACTTTTTATTAATCAAATGAGTTGCCAAATGAATTTAAAATCTAGTCCAGATATTGACAAGGTTCGAAAAAAAGATTTTTATTTTAAATAATAATCACATTACCTCCACCATGCTTGACAGATGGCGTCACGCACTCTTCCAGCATCTTTTCATTTGTTCTGCATCTCACAAAGGTTCTTCTGTGTGATCCAAACACCTCAAACTCGGATTCATCTGTCCATAACACTTTTGTCCAATCTTCGTCTGTCCAATGTCTGTGTTTTTTTTGCCCATATTAATCTTTTCCTTTTATTAGCCAGTCTCAGATATGGCTTTTTATTTGCCACTCTGCCCTGAAGGCCAGCATCCCAGATCGCCTCTTCACTGTAGATGTTGACACTGGCGTTTTGCATGTACTATTTAATGAAACTGCCAGTTGAGGACCTGTGAGGCGTCGATTTCTCAAACTATAGACTCTAATGTACTTGTCTTGTTGCTCAGTTGTGCAGCGGGGCCTCCCACTTCTCTTTCTACTCTGGTTAGAGCCTGTTTATGCTCTCCTCTGAAGGGACTAGTACACACTGTTGTAGGAAATCTTCAGTTTCTTGGCAATTTCTCGCATGGAATAGCCTTCATTTCTAAGAACAAGAATATACTGTCGAGTTTCACATGAAAGTTCTTTTTTTCTGGCCATTTTGAGAGTTTAATGGAACCAACAAATGTAATGCTCCAGATTCTCAACTAGCTCAAAGGAAGGCCAGATTTACAGGTTCTTTAATCAGCCAAACTGTTTTCAGCTGTGCTAACATACTTGCACAATGGTTTTCAAGGGTATTCTAACCATCCATTAGCCTTCTTTACACAGTTAGGAAACACAAAGTACCATAAGAACACTGGAATGATGGATGTTGTAAATGGGCCTCTATACACCTATGAAGATATTGCATTACAAACCAGATGTTTGCAACTAAAATAGTCATTTACCACATTAACAATGTATAGAGTGTATTTCTGAATCATTTAATGTTAGCTTCACTGGAGAAAACTGTGCTTTTCTTTCAAAAATAAGGAAATTTCTGAGTGACCCTAAACTTTTGAATGGTAGTATATATATATATATATATATATATATATATATATATATATATATAAGATAAGCATCCCGTTTGAGATCTAGCTACTTGCTTATCTTATACCCATATATGTGTATGCACCCCTCATTAAAGGGAATCTGTCACCCCAAAATTCCCCTATAAGCTAAGGCCACCGGCATCAGAGACTTATCTACAGCATTCTATAATGCTGTATATAAGCCCCCGATGTCATCTGAAAGATAAGAAAAACAGGTTATATTATACTCATCCAGGGGTGGTCCCGGTGCGTTCCGGTCCGATGGGCATCCCATCTTCATACGATGACATCCTCTTCTTTGCTTCCTGCCATGGCTTCTGCGCAGGTGTACTTTATCTGCCCTGTTGAGGGCATAGCAAAGTACTGCAGTGCACAGGCCCCGGGAAAGGCCAGAGAGGCCCGGCGCCTGCGCACTGCAGTATTTTACGCTGCCCTCAACAGGGCAGATAAAGTACGCCGCAGCAGGAGCCGCAGCAGGAAGCAAAGAAGAGTACGTCATCGTATGAAGATGGGAGAACCCGCGACGCCCATCGGATCGGACCACATCGGGACCGCCCCTGGGTCAGTATAATATAACCTGTTTTTCTTATCTTTCAGGTAACATCGGGGGCTTATCTACAGCATTACAGAATGCTGTAGATAAGCCCCTGATACTGGTGGCCTTAGCTTATAGGCGAATTTTGGGGTGACAGATTCCCTTTAAGTTTATACTGGCACCTAGCACTTTATATTTATGAATTCTACCTATGCTTCTTTATGGTTACTAATGGTACTATTTGCACCTTAAAAACTTATACTCTCATGCTTTTGATACAGTTGATACCATTCCCCTTATAAATATTGTTTGCTGTATTATATGTAACTCAATTTGATGTGTGCGCTTCTGTCCCATCACTTGCCCTCATACTTGTTTAATAAAGGCAACTTTTATTATAACTCTTCAGTCCTGCTACTTCAACATACTTTTTAACTGTTCCTTGGTCTTTTCCTTTTTTGGGGTCCAGTTTTCCTGTTACCCTTGCAAAAATACAAAAAATTAGGTATAAAGTAACATTGTTGTGAAATAGTTATGTTTATTTTTTCCTTCCACATTCCATAAATTCTTGTGAAGCAGCTGAAGGGTTAATAAAATTCTTAAATGTGGTTTTGAGTACTTTGAGGGGTGCAGTTTATAGGATGGCAAAATTTGGGATATTTTCACAAAGAAATGCTAGTCACGTCGAACAAATTTTACCACTACCATTAAGTACAATATGTCGTCATGAGAAAACAATCTCAGAATTGGTGGGATCCATTGAAGCGATATAGAATTATTACCATATAAAGTGACACTGGTCAGAATTGTAAAATTTGACCTGGTTAGGAAAGTGAAAACAGGCTTTGGAGTGAAGGGGTTAATTGAGAGGCTTCCTGTTCAGAATCGTTATATTTTCACCAGAAGACGAAAACGAGCTCTCTGGAGTATCTGCCACTATTCTGGAATAGAAAAACTTTGACAGCAGCATTTGAATAAGGATAGTTGCCTGTGATGTGACTGTTGGGTACTGATGGGTTGCGATGGCAGATCAATGCCTGCTGAAGAACCCATTTGTTGCTGTTTGGCTTCTGTGTAATGCTCAATTACAGGCTGTGCTTCATAAAAGACTGTGGCCCCTATTCATCAAGACTTGCGATTTTCACGTTGTTCTTGATGAGGAGGCATGCTGGAGTCAGATGCTTCTAATTCAGTAAGAGGAGGAGGAATCTTAATAAATCAGGAGCATCTGATAAGTGGTGTGCACCTCTGTATACACCTTGCCACAAATCTCACTCCATTTGGGGACTGTGACCCATTAATTTGTCGCAGCTGGGTAAAATAGCGTGAGAAAATTGCAAAATATTAGCTCAACATTGTGTTGCACCAAAATTTTGCAACTTTTCAAAGCTTTTTACATCTGTTGTAATTGCCTTGTGACTAGGGACCTGTGTCTTATATATTGCAGTATAGTAGTACTCTATATAGAAGAAGTGATCAGACAATTGCATTTTTAACTCCCCTAGAAGGTCTTAAAAAAAAGTTTAAAAAAATATACAGTACAGACCAAAAGTTTGGACACACCTTCTCATTTAAAGATTTTTCTGATTTTTCTGTATTTTCATGACAATGAAAATTGGAAATTCACACTGAAGGCATCAACACTATGAATTAACCCATGTGGAATTATATACTTAATAAAAAAGTGTGCAACAACTGAAAATATGTCTTATATTCTAGGTTCTTCAAAGTAGCCACCTTTGCTTTGATGACTGCTTTGCATACTCTTGGCATTTTCTTGATGAGATAAAAAATAGAAGATTTTTTTCTAGGACATTTTCACAATGCAAAGAATTCTGTCAAAGCAAAAACCCCCAAAACAATGCCAGAATTGTGTTTATTGCAGGTTTATATTACATTTTTCTTCTAAGGCAGCAGAAAAGCTAGAATGAGCCGTGGAATCCACTATTTAATTTGGGTAAGCACAAATATAACAGCTTCATCTTAATTCAATATTGATTCTCATTTCTTCAGACTAGGTAGATCTGTCTAAAGTGCTTGGCCGACTACTAATACCCAAGAACTTCCAGCCTTGCAGGGGTTAAGTGCTTGATCATGTAACAAAGATTGGACAAATGATCTTACCATGAAGTCATTTTCTCTCCTACCGCCAAAAGAATCCATTAATCCCATACAGAGGTTTGTGGGGTAGAGGATGGGGATGGAGTTAGGCCAAGAAAATATGTATTTGTCTACAAAGCAAAAATTTATGTAAATGCATTGTGGAACATTTTAATGGGGGGAACTGCATATGTGGGTTTGGATATGAAGATGAAAATTCACTGTTAGGATAAGTTGCTTATGTTGAACAAAGCTGGTAAGAGAGATGGAGATCAAAAAACGAATATTTTCTAAGGGAAATATATTGGTCCCCATCTAGCCAGGTACAATCCACAGAAAGTAAGGTAAAATTAAGAACTTTAGATCATCAAGGAAAAATAACTGTCAACATAAAGAATGTAATAGTATGTTTTTTAATAGTGAAGTCATATCACTTTTACTATAATCATAAAATATGTACTCTAAAGCACATACATCTGACATTTGGGCAAAATAGTAAAAATCCCCCGATTTTGGAGACTTAATGTATATTGAGGTGTCCAGACAGTTTCAATCACAGACTTCATGAACTGGATTAATATAAAATATATCCTTTAATAAATAATTTAAAAAAGTTAAAGACTTAAACACGAAGATCAATAGTAGTTCTTCAAACTAAAAAAAAGACCACCATACACATTAAAGTAGGCCAAACCTGGAAATATTGGTGGGACCAGCTGACAGTCTAATTTTTATGTGGATCCTCCTGACTCTCTCAACAATGATGTCTAGAGAGATAAAGATTAAGCAGTATGAATTCAAACTGTGATGCTGAGTCACTTTTCACGGACAAGCCGTGAATCGAGGCATTCCGAGGTCAAGAGCTAGGATAGTGCATAATAATCAGAGGGAAAAGACAGAGGCATAGTCAGGTAATGGTCCGAGGTCAGAATACCAAGAAGATAGCGTATCAGAGAAAAGGGGCTAGGCAAACGGATGGTTAAAACGAGGTTAAAGGTCTGGCAGCAATAGATCTACATGCAAAGTGCAAGGCAAAGAGAAACAAACCACACTAATCTGAAGCTATAACTGACAGCCAAGTTAAGGTACCTTCACACTGAACAACTTAACAATGATATCGCTAGCGATCCGTGACGTTGCAGCGTCCTGGATAGCGATATCGTTGTGTTTGACACGCAGCAGCGATCTGGATCCTGCTGTGACATCGTTGGTCGCAGCAGAAAGGCCAGAACTTTATTTCGTCGCTGGATCTCCTGCAGACATCGCTGAATCGGCGTGTGACGCCGATTCAGCGATGTCTTCACTGGTAACCAGGGTAAACATCGGGTTACTAAGCGCAGGGCCGCGCTTAGTAACCCGATGTTTACCCTAGTTCCAAGTGTAAATGTAATAAAAAAAAACACTACTTACTTACATTCCGGTATCTGTCCCCCGGCGTTCTGCTTCCCTGCGTTCTGCTTCCCTGCACTGACTGAGTGCCGGCTGGCCGTAAAGCACAGCGGTGACGTCATTGCTCTGCTTTACGGCTGGCGCTTACACAGTGCAGGGAAGCAGAACGCAGGGAAGCAGAACGCCGGGGGACAGACACCGGAATGTAAATATGTAGTGTTTGGTTTTTTTTACATTTACACTGGTAACCAGGGTAAATATCGGGTTACTAAGCGCGGCCCTGTGCTTAGTAACCCGATGTTTACCCTGGTTACCCGGGGACTTCGGCATCGTTGGTAGCTTGAGAGCTGTCTGTGTGACAGCTCTCCAGCGACCACACAGCGACGCTGCAGCGATCGGCATCGTTGTCTAGATCGCTGCAGCGTCGCTAAAGGTGACGGTACCTTTAAGTAGATGAGTAATAATTAGGAACTGAGAACACCTGACGGAAGGTCAGCATCTCCCAGTCACAGATTGGATGGCTGAGCTGTCAATCAAAACACAGACAGTTCAGCACACCCCTGCACCAGACTGGATAACTGAGCTGTTAATCACTGTGTACAGGACACACTAGGGGGTGGAATCGCGACACAAACACTCCCATCCTTTGTTCTCTTGAGGTGTCTGGTGGTATGGGCTCTGCTGGTGAGGAGGATTCTATAAACTATAGGGCAGAGTGAGCAGTATTGACCAGAGGTGATGGTACAGAGGAACGGGTCTTGACAGTCAGCAAGTGTAGCAGCAAAGATAAGATTTGATCCAGCTCACAGGACACCAACTTGCAGGTAAAACATTGGGCTTCTTTATTCCAATTCATTAAAAGCAATAATACAATGCAAGGATAGTAGTGGTATTATGTCCATGATGAATGGAAGTTGGGGGAACACAGGGGAAGAATGTGTAGAACCAGACAAGTTTTGAGAGTGGCACACGTGTTCTCTTGCCCTGAAGACAATTTTGGCTGCACCACGGCTATCGTGTGTGATAGACGTGGTGCAGCCAAAATTGTCTTCATGGCATGAGAACATGTCCCTATATCGCCCTATCTGCACTTGTGCCTGAGTGAGTCCAGCTATTTCTGCCCGTATTTGATCTAGGACAAGTTATCCATCCTGAATGTGTTGGAGCTCCGGTGATGAAGGGGAGTTCACCGTCACAATCCAGAGGTCTCCTTGCTCTACCTCCAGCTGTACAGTCTGAGTTACTACTATCTCTTCTGTGAACTGTGATGTCCCGATCATCTAAATTGATGCAGCATACAGGAACGGTCCCATCGCGCACAATAGCCAAGGTACGTGCCACCAAGAATCCTGAGGGAAGTTGCTCCGAGAAAGAAGGCTTATTTTGGATCTCGACTCCTTCCAATGGGATGCGAGCTCGGATGGGCAAAGTGAGCACTGTTTGTGCGGGTGGTAGAATGAGTTTGGAAGAAGCGGGAACGATCAGTTTTCCTTACACTCCTTCACGGCAAGATTCCTGAGCTTGAGCTGCACGCACTAACTGATAGAATACTCTTTTTTTGAGGAGTATGTGGACTCCATTGCTTCAGAGTCTCATTAGAGGGCGTTACGTCGGCGAATACTCACCTGTCCATCTCCTGCCTCCGATGGGGTCCCTCGCCGCTTCTCGCCTGTCTTCTCAGGCTTGCGGCACGTCAGCGCTTCGTGCATGCACGGTCGCGCTGTTCTCGCCGCTAAGCCCTCTGGGAGGTCATGACCTGCTGGCTCCGCCCCATCATGGTGGCGTCTGCACAGGTAAGATGCCTGATTATATTTCGCGGTTACGCAAACCTTACTGCTGGCATACCCTCCTTGGTCCCTGGCTCCCATTCTCTGCTCGCTCTGCCCTGTGCCTTCGTCATACCTGCCCTGTGCCTCAGCCATACCTGCCCTGTACCCCAGCCATACCTGCCCTGTGTCTCAGCCGTACCTGCCCTGCGCCTCAGCCGTACCTGCCCTGCGCCTCAGCCGTACCTGCCCTGTGCCTCAGCCGTACCTGCCCTGTGCCTCAGCCGTACCTGCCCTGTGCCTCAGCCGTACCTGCCCTGTACCTCAGCCGTACCATCCTGTGTCTCACCCATGCCTACTCTTTGTCTCTCCTGTACCTGCCCTGTGTCTCTGTCGTATCAGTTCAGTGTCTCTGCCATACCTGCCCAGTGTCCACTCGTGCCTTCCAGTTCCGTTTACCCCTGCTTGTTATTACCTTTTTCTTTCCTCTCTTCCAGCATCGTGCCACTGCTCCGTCTCTGGTCCTCCTGGTCCCATCTACTACCCATATTCCATAAGAACCCATTTGTCCTCTGTTCTCATCCACCATCTTCATACCCCAGTCTCTTCTATCTCTTTATTTATCCTTAGTCGCCCTTTGGCTCCAGCCGTTTTGGTTCCATCCCTCTTGGGCCTGTCCCTAAGGCTCCATGCAGAGGTGTATCTAGCTCCTCCTGCACCCTGGGCAAAAGATCAGTTTGGCGCCCCCCCCCCCCCTCAGATTTCTGCCCCCTATAATCTCCTCAGATTTCTTCTGCCCCCATAATGTCCTCAGATTTCTTTTGCCCCCATAATGTCCTGATTCCTGCCTCCATCCCCTCCCTTCCCGGGTGCAGTTGCATGTGGTGGAGAAATCTGAGGAACATATGGGGGGATGGGGGCAGAAATCAGGACATTAGGGGGGGCAGAAGAAATCTGAGCACATTATGGGGGCAGAAATCACGACATTGCACCCATCCAGCCCCCTGGCCTTGTTTCAGTCCTCACATAGTAGTATATAGCACAGACCACATAGTAGTATATAGGACAGCCCAAACAGTAGTATACAGCACAGCCCACACAGTAGTATACAGCACAGCCCACATTGTAGTATACAGCACAGCCCACGTAGTATATAGCAGCCCACGTAGTATATAGCAGCCCACGAAGTATATAGCAGCCCAAGCAGTATATAACACAGCCCACGTAGTAAATAGCAGCCCACGTAGTAAATAGCAGCCCACGTAGTATATAGCAGAGCTCATGTAGTATATAGCAGCCCACGTAGTATATAGCAGCCCACGTAGTAAATAGCAGAGCCCACGTAGTAAATAGCAGCCCATGTAGTATATAGCAGAGCCCATGTAGTAAATAGCAGCCCACGTAGTAAATAGCAGCCCACGTAGTATATAGCAGCCCACGTAGTAAATAGCAGACCACGTAGTAAATAGCAGCCCACGTAGTATATAACAGCCCGCGTAATATATAGCAGAGCCCACGAAGTAAATAGCAGTCCACGTAGTATATAACAGAGCCCACATAGTAAATAGTAGCCCATGTAGTATATAGCAGAGCCCACAAAGTAAATAGCAGCCACGTAGTATATAGCAGCCCACGTAGTATATAGCAGAGCCCATGTAGTATATAGCAGCCCATGTAGTATATAGCAGCCCACGTAGTAAATAGCAGCCCACGTAGTATATAGCAGCCCACGTAGTATATAACAGAGCCCACATAGTAAATAGCAGCCCACGTAGTATATAGCAGCCCACGTAGTATATAGCAGAGCCCATGTAGTATATAGCAGCCCACGTAGTATATAGCAGCCCATGAAGTAAATAGCAGTCCACGTAGTATATAGCAGCCCACGTAGTATATAGCAGAGCCCACGAAGTAAATAGCAGTCCACGTAGTATATAACACAGCCCACATAGTAAATAGTAGCCCATGTAGTATATAGCAGAGCCCAAAGTAAATAGCAGTCCACGTAGTATATAGCAGCCTACGTAGTATATAGCAGAGCCCACGAAGTAAATAGCAGTCCATGTAGTATATAACAGAGCCCACATAGTAAATAGTAGCCCATGTAGTATATAGCAGAGCCCACAAAGTAAATAGCAGCCCACGTAGTATATAGCAGCCCACGTAGTATATAGCAGAGCCCACGAAGTAAATAGCAGTCCACGTAGTATATAGCAGCCCACGTAGTATATAGCAGAGCCCACGAAGTAAATAGCAGTCCACGTAGTATATAGCAGCCCACGTAGTATATTGCAGAGCCCACGAAGTAAATAGCAGTCCACGTAGTATATAGCAGCCCACGTAGTATATAGCAGAGCCCACGAAGTAAATAGCAGTCCACGTAGTATATAACAGAGCCCACATAGTAAATAGTAGCCCATGTAGTATATAGCAGAGCCCACAAAGTAAATAGCAGCCCACGTAGTATATAGCAGCCCACGTAGTATATAGCAGAGCCCACGAAGTAAATAGCAGTCCACGTAGTATATAACAGAGCCCACATAGTAAATAGTAGCCCATGTAGTATATAGCAGAGCCCACAAAGTAAATAGCAGCCCACGTAGTATATAGCAGCCCACATAGTATATAGCAGAGCCCATGTAGTATATAGCAGCCCATGTAGTATATAGCAGAGCCCATGTAGTATATAGCAGCCCACGTAGTATATAGCAGAGCCCATGTAGTATATAGCAGCCCATGTAGTATATAACAGCCCACGTAGTAAATAGCAGCCATGTAGTATATAGCAGCCCATGTAGTATATAGCAGAGCCCACGTAATAAATAGCAGCCATGTAGTATACAGCAGCCCACGCAGTATATTAGAGCCCATACCTTGTCCTCCCAGCCAGGCTCTGCATCCCCCCAGCCCCCGCAATCCTTTGCTCCAGGTGCTGCACAGTGCACACTTCCTGTTTAGCGATGCACGGCTCATTCTCCGGGCACTGGACGGGGTCGGAAGTCACTGCGTATTGTAGGGATTTCACTCACTCGGGTGCGACGTCTGAGACTCAGGAGGCACGTTTCTTGAAAAGTTCATAGGGTTTATTGCATCATAAACCACGGGGCGAAATAACAGAAAACAAATAGCCTTTGGCTCAGGAAAAGAAAAACAAATGTCCAGTCCTTCCGGCTCAGTCCTGGAGCCTTGACACACACAGGAGGGTTTCACCTCCTCACATATCTATCTGTGTTAAGCATTAGGCTTTCTTTTATATGTCTAACCACACCCAGAACCCATCACATGACCAGACATGTGGTTGTGACATCACCACAGGTCCTGAAACACATATAGGTAGCTATGGTTACATCACAGCAGCAAGCCATCTATAAGACACATATCTCCCATCGATTAGACATCCTTTAGCCACGCTACATACCTCCCCCCTCTGCCTAAAGCCGTGGGGCTTGGCACTTTCCCCCACTAGACAAGGGATTCTTGACAGGGCATCAGCATTACCGTGCAGCTTTCCGGCCCTATGTTCCACATGGAAACAGAAGTCCTGCAGGGCTAAGAACCAACGGGTGACCCTAGCATTTCTAGCCTTCGTTTCCCTCATCCATCTAAGTGGGGCATGGTCGGATATCAGTCTAAATTTACGTCCCAGCAAATAGTACCGTAATGTGTCGACTGCCCATTTTATGGCCAAGCACTCCTTTTCAACGACTGAGTAGTTCTTTTCAGACGAGGACAGCTTCCTACTCAGATAGAGAACAGGATGCTCCTCTCCATGTAGTTCTTGGGAAAGGACTGCTCCCATCCCAACATCTGAGGCATCTGTCTGAAGAATAAACTCTTTCTTGAAGTTTGGGGCCATCAGAACGGGTTGCTTACATAAAGCCTCTTTCATTTCTTGGAAGGCTTAATCTGTTTCTTCGGACCACTTAACCATTACTGATTTTGTCCCTTTTAGCAGGTCAGTCAGAGGCTCCGCCATTGTGGCGAAGTTTGGGATGAACCTCCTGTAATATCCCACGATTCCCAGGAAGGCTTTAACTTGCTTCTTGGAAACTGGTTTTGGCCATGTTTGAATTGCCTCCACTTTACTGATTTGGGGTTTTATTTCTCCATGACCCACTATGTATCCAAGGTACTTAGCCTCTTCTTTACCCAATGCACACTTCTTCGGGTTTATTGTAAATCCGGCCTCTCTTATAGCATCAAACACCGCTTGGACTTTCTCCAGATGACTCCCCTTCGTCAAATCCAAGGTGGTTATGTACCTGGCGGGCCCAAGCCTTTCGATGAGCTCATCAACGCGGGGCATGGGATATGCGTCGAACTTGGAGACCTCATTCAACTTCCGATAGTCGTTGCAAAATCTCCACTCCCCATCAGGTTTTGGGACCAGGACAATTGGGCTCGACCAACCGCTCTTGGATTCCTCAATGACTCCAAGCTTCAACATACGCTCCACTTCCTTGGAGACTATTTCTCGACGGGCCTCAGGAATTCTATAGGGCTTCACGTTCACGCGCACATGGGGCTCTGTCAGGACCTCATGCTCTATGACCTTCGTGTACCCAGGCAACTCGGAAAACAGGTCCCTGTTTTTCTGGAGTAACTCCCGGCATTGCTGTTTCTGGGACTCCGATAGCGTCTCCGCTATAGTAACCGCTCCAACCTCATCTTCTGGGTTGCTTAACAATGATGGAGTTACTGTCGGCTCTCTATCTTGCCACGGCTTGATAAGGTTGACATGGTATACTTGGAATGGTTTCCGTCTTCCTGGTTGGTGAATTTTATAGTTTACTTCACCAAGTTTCTCGATGACCTCATATGGCCCTTGCCATTTGGCCAAGAACTTACTTTCCACCGTCGGAACCAACACAAGAACTCGGTCTCCCGGATTGAACGGCCTCACTGTTGCAGACCGGTTGTAGACCCTGGCCTGAGCTTCTTGTGCCTGGAGGAGGTGTTCTTTCACGATAGGCATCACCTTTGCAATCCTCTGCTGCATCAGGGCCACATGCTCAGTGATGCTTCTGTGGGGCGTGACTTCGGCTTCCCAGGTTTCCTTGGCTATATCCAGGAGTCCTCGCGGATGTCGGCCATATAGAAGCTCAAATGGTGAGAACCCTGTGGAGGCCTGTGGAACTTCACGAATGGAAAACATCAGATAGGGTAAGAGACAATCCCAGTCTCTACTGTCTTTCTCAATAGCTTTTCTCAGCATGCTCTTCAGAGTCTTGTTAAATCTCTCAACAAGGCCATCTGACTGGGGATGGTACACCGTGGTGCTCAACTGGGAGATTTTCAGGGCTTTGCATAACTCCCTCATCACCTTGCTCATGAAAGGTGTACCCTGGTCAGTCAGGATCTCCTTCGGCAGACCTGTCCGGGAAAAGACATGGACCAACTCGCGGGCTATGCTCTTTGAGGAAGAATTTCTCAAGGGAATTGCCTCAGGATAGCGTGTGGCATAGTCCAGGATGACTAATATATACTGATGGCCCCGAGCTGATTTAACTAAGGGACCGACCAAGTCCATGGCAATTCTCTCGAACAGTACCTCAATAATGGGCAGTGGCACAAGGGGGTTCCGGAAATGAGGAGTGGGAGCAGTTAGCTGACATGTAGGGCAGGACCTGCAATAGTTCACTATTTCCCGGTGACACCCAGGCCAATAGAACCTCTGCACAACCCGTTCCTGCATTTTTTCCACCCCTAGGTGTCCACCCAAGATGTGTGAATGGGCCATGTCCAACACCTTCCGTCTATACGGACCCGGCACTACCAACTGCTCTACCAACTCCTCCCTTATTTTCGTGACTCGGTACAACAACTCCCCACTCATCAGAAAATGGGGAAATCTTGTGTCTGCCCCCGGCTCCTGTACCACCCCGTCAATAACTGTGACATTATTAAAGGCTTCCCTCAGAGTGGGGTCCCTATGTTGGGCAGTCCCAAAATTTTCACCGGATACCTCTAACTCCAGAATGTCAGATGCAGGGGACACTTCCTCCTCATCTCCAACCAGGACACAAAAAGGAAACCTGTCTGACTCTGGGTGTGGCGACACCTTTCCAGGGTTCATTGGTTCCCTACTCTTGCTAGGCAGCCCAGAACCTTTCCCCCACAAATCCCAAAACAAACAGAAATCCCGGCCAATAATTATAGGGTGCAACAAGTGCTGAACGACGCCGACTATGTTGGACTCAGTGCCACGTGCCGTTTCAATGTCCACCCTGGCCATAGGGTAGTCCTTTGCATCACCATGTATGCATCGCACTCCGACCTTCTTTCCTGGGAGCAGGTGGAGAGGAAAAGTGGCCCTCACCAGGGTCACTAGGCTCCCCGAGTCTAACAGTGCCGTTACTGCTCGACCGTTCACCTTTACGGGACACGCTTGAGGTCCCTCGTTGGATGGAGAGTTCACACTACAGGCTGGATACGCATAGTATGAACAACGGCGTCCCATGCTGCAGTCCATCTGCTCAGTGGTCTGGGAACAACGGGCAGCTATATGTCCCGGCCCGTGGCACCTCCAACAAATAATATCACCCGTAGGGACCTTGGGCACCACCTCCCCCGCCCTTTGTGACCTTGGACGCACCACCCCTTTTTGGGACTCAGATCCCTTCTGGGACCCCCAGTACGGCATGGGCTGCCTCCCGAAGGAGCCTTCCAACCCTTGGTATCTCTCAACCAGTCCGATCAGCTCGTCGACATTCTGGGGATCACCCTGGGCAACCCAAGACTGTATAGGCCTTGGGAGGGAATGGACAAACCGATCCATCATCACCCGTTCTACCATCTGTGCAGGTGTAGATGACTCTGGCTGCAGCCATTTCTGGACCAGGTGCAACAGATCAAACATTTGGGAACGAGGTGGTTTGTCCCGGTGATAGGCCCAGCAGTGAACTCGCTTTGCCCTGACAGTCAGTGTCACCCCCAAACGTGCGAGAATCTCGGCTTTCAATTTGTGATACTCCTTGGCATCCTGCAAGGTCAAATCATAGTACGCCTTCTGGGGTTCTCCCGTCAGGTATGGCGCCAGTACCTCTGCCCACTGCTCTGGCGGAAGTTTTTCCCGCTCAGCGACCCTCTCAAACACCGTCAGGAAGGCCTCAACATCATCCCCGGGAGTCATTTTTTGCAACGCGCGTCTTACCGTCTTCCGAACGTGGGTGTCATCAGCCAGACCTAGGGTTGGGGCGCTCGTCTTGCCCTGGATGGCGGTTGCCAGAAGCTGCATCTGCTGCCGTTGCTCCTGCTGGCTCTGTTGTATCTGCTGCCGTTGCTCCTGCTGGCTCTGTTGTATCTGCTGCTGGTTCTGTTGAATCTGCTGCATCAACAGCCTGTTGCTCTCTTGCTGCGACTGGAGCAAGTGTTTCAGCAGGTCCTCCATTTTCTCCGGCAAAGCTTGCTGGCTTACCACAGACTTGACCCAGGACATCCAATAACAGACTCTTCGTCTCCGCTGGGAATGCTGCCCGCACGTCTACCGCCAATTGTAGGGATTTCACTCACTCGGGTGCGACGTCTGAGACTCAGGAGGCACGTTTCTTGAAAAGTTCATAGGGTTTATTGCATCATAAACCACGGGGCGAAATAACAGAAAACAAATAGCCTTTGGCTCAGGAAAAGAAAAACAAATGTCCAGTCCTTCCGGCTCAGTCCTGGAGCCTTGACACACACAGGAGGGTTTCACCTCCTCACATATCTATCTGTGTTAAGCATTAGGCTTTCTTTTATATGTCTAACCACACCCAGAACCCATCACATGACCAGACATGTGGTTGTGACATCACCACAGGTCCTGAAACACATATAGGTAGCTATGGTTACATCACAGCAGCAAGCCATCTATAAGACACATATCTCCCATCGATTAGACATCCTTTAGCCACGCTACAGTATCCATGGTGACGCATTGTGGGCAGCTCTCGTCTCCAGCAGCTGCGAAAGTCCCAGAGCTCTGTGCCACCTCCTCTTCTAGCCTGCACCTCGGGCCGCAGATGCTTGCCTCAGGGGCAATGTTTGAGAATTCCGCGGACGGGGAGCCTCCTCCTTGGACCACCGCATCAGGTGGCCTGCTGGCGCCCCCTTGTTGGCTGCGCCCGGGGAACATGCCCCGGCTGCCCCCCCTGGATACGCCACTGGCTCCATGTATAGTGGGTGGTCCCATCAGGTCCGCTCGCCCTTGGGGGCTCTGGAACTATAACCAAAAGGGTCTTCTTTTGGGTCTTGCCTTCGAGTCCTGATAGAGGGCTCATTGATGAGGAGACTCCCGAATTCTTTCAAAACGTTCATCCCTAGAGTGACTATATGTCCGCTACTCACTTCTCCCTGGGTTAGTACCACACCCTTTCGTCCCAGATCTTTTCCACAAATGGAGATTTGCATCCATGCCACCCCTGCGACTGGGATGGGAAATTGGTTGGAAGCCATCAACTTTATCACTGGGCCCCACTCAGGCCACCTTGCTTCAGGAAAATGTCACCGGAAGTAAGTTTCTGGCATCGTTGTTACCTGTCAACCCGTGTCCACCAGGTAGCGCACTGCACAACCATCAAAGTCAGCCCAAACTAGAGGACACGCTGACGCTAGACTCGTGGGACTTTCACTAGTCCTCTGCATCTGTTCTGGCTCTGGGCGGCATCTCCCCGGCTTGGAGCCTGTTAGTTTAATGGACGAAGGGGGGGAACTCTTCCCCAAAGTGTACACTCCCACCAGGGCCGTATTTGCCACTAAGCATGCGAGGGCACGTGCCTAGGGAGGCGACATTGCGGGGGGCGGCACCTGAGCAAGGTGTGTTTTTTTTTTTTAAGTCCCGGCCCGGGTCAAAAACGTGCCCCACGGCCCCGCCCCCCCTTCCCCGCCTCCGAGTCCCCCCAGGCCCCCACCTCCGAGTCCCCCCACCTCCAAGTCTCCGAGTCCCACCCACCCTCCCTGAAGACGATACTCACCTGCTCCAGCGATGCCTGGTCTCAGCGTCTGTAGCGCGTCCTGAGTGAGCGGTCACGTGGCACCGCTAATTAAGGTCATGAATATGCGCATATTCATGACCTTAATTAGCGGTACCACATGACCGCTCACTCAGGACGAAGGCGCTGCGGCGCCGCGGGACAGGGCCGGAGCCGGAGGGATGTCGGCGCGGCGTGTGGGACAGACAGGCAGCTGACAGGAGAGTATGAGGGACGGGGGGCAGGGGGAGGGTGGGAAGCCACCCGCGCCATGCAAGATGGCCAGGGAGAAGGATCGGGGAGGGAGTGGAGAGATAGCCATGCAGATGGAGGGAGGGATGGGGGGGGAATTATGAGCCATCAGCCAAGCATAGGGAGGGAGGGGGTGGAATTATGAGCCATCAGCCATGCATAGGGAGGGGGAGGGGGAATTATGAGCCATGCATACAGGAGGAGGGGAGGGGGATATGAGCCATGGCCATTATACAATATGGAGCATCATGTGGGGTCATTATACAGTATGGAGCATCATGTGCGGCCATTATACAGTATGGAGCATCATGTGCGGTCATTATACAGTATTGAGCATCATGTGGGGCCATTATACAGTATGGAGCATCATGTGCGGTCATTATACAGTATGGAGCATCATGTGTGGCCATTATACAGTATGGAGCATCATGTGCGGCCATTATACAGTATGGAGCATCATGTGCGGTCATTATACAGTATGGATCATCATGTGTGGCCATTATACAGTATGGAGCATCATGTGGGGTCATTATACAGTATGGAGCATCATGTGCGGCCATTTTACAGTATGGAGCATCATGTGTGGTCATTATACAGTATTGAGCATCATGTGGGGCCATTATACAGTATGGAGCATCATGTGCGGTCATTATACAGTATGGAGCATAATGTATGGCCATTATACAGTATGGAGCATCATGTGCGGTCATTATACAGTATGGAGCATCATGTATGGCCATTATACAGTATGGAGCATCATGTGCGGTCATTATACAGTATTGAGCATCATGTGTGGTCATTATACAGTATTGAGCATCATGAGCGGTCATTATACAGTATGGAGCATCATGTGTGGTCATTATACAGTATTGAGCATCATGTGCGGTCATTATACAGTATTGAGCATCATGTGCGGCCATTATACAGTATGGAGCATCATGTATGGCCATTATACAGTATTGAGCATCATGTGCGGCCATTATACAGTATGGAGCATCATGTATGGCCATTATACAGTATTGAGCATCATGTGCGGCCATTATACAGTATGGAGCATCATGTGTGGTCATTATACAGTATGGAGCATCATGTATGGCCATTATACAGTATTGAGCATCATGTGCGGCCATTATACAGTATTGAGCGTCATGTGTGGCCATTATACAGTATTGAGCATCATGTGCGGTCATTATACAGTATGGAGCATCATGTGTGGTCATTATACAGTATTGAGCATCATGTGCGGTCATTATACAGTATTGAGCATCATGTGGGGCCATTATAAAGTATGGAGCATCATGTGTGGCCATTATACAGTATGGAGCATCATGTGCGGTCATTAAACAGTATTGAGCATCATGTGCGGCCATTATACAGTATGGAGCATCATGTGTGGTCATTATACAGTATTGAGCATCATGTGCGGTCATTATACAGTATGGAGCATCATGTGCGGTCATTATACAGTATTGAGCATCATGTGGGGCCATTATACAGTATGGAGCATCATGTGCATTCATTATACAGTATGGAGCATCATGTATGGCCATTATACAGTATGGAGCATCATGTGCGGTCATTATACAGTATGGAGCATCATGTATGGCCATTATACAGTATGGAGCATCATGTGCGGTCATTATACAGTATTGAGCATCATGTGTGGCCATTATACAGTATTGAGCATCATGTGCGGTCATTATACAGTATGGAGCATCATGTAGGGCCATTATACAGTATGTGGAGCACTGCGTAGCCATTATACAGTATGGAGCACTGCGTGGCCATATTTTTTTGGTTTTAATTATTGTATATGAAACAGTGTGATCAGCAGTGCTAAATGGGTGTGGTTGGGACTTGGATATGGGTGTGATTAGTTGTGAAATGGGTGTGGTCAGAGGCGTGGCCCAAAATTTGCCACGGCGCACTACGTGCGCCGCAACCTTTAGACCTTTTTCCCTTCTTCAAAAGTTGAAGCATTTCCCAGAACACAACAAGTACCGCAAATCCCATAGGGAATGAATTAAACCAAAACGCAGTGTTGCCGTAAGTGATCCGTTACGCGGCAGATGCAGAAAAACTGCCTGATCTGCTGCAAAAGGCGACTTTCACATCAGCGATTCTTGCCAAAGTCACTGCGGATAGTGTCATACTCACCAATGGGGGAGGCAGCACTAAAAGTGCCTAGGGCAGCAGAAACTCTAAATACGGCCCTGACTCCCACGCTATATGTCCACTCTCGCCACAATTAAATCAAGTGACAGGTCTCTGCCTACGAAGCATTCTAGTGTCACAGTGGGACTCTGAGCCTTCCCTGTCCCCTGAAGCATTTGTGGCAGTCTCTGACTTCTTTTTAACATCAGCCAATTCTCCTTTAACCCCTTTGAGACGAAGCCTGTTTTCAACTAAATGACAAGGCCAATTTTTACAATTCTGACCATTGTCACTTTATGAGGTTATAACTCTGGAACGCTTCAACGGATCCCGGTGATTCTGGTGTTTTCTTATGACATATTGTACTTTATGAGAGTGGTAAAATTTATTTGATATGACTTGCATTTATTTGTGAAAAAAACAGAAATTATGTGAAAATTTCAAAAATGTCGCAATTTTCAAACTTCTAGTTTTTATGCACTTAAATTAGAGAGTCATATCACACAAAATAGTTAATACATAACATTCCGCACATGTCTGCTTTACATCAGCACAATTTTGGAAACATCATTTTTTTTGTTAGGAAGTTATAAGGGTTAAAAGTTGAGCAGCGATTTCTCATTTTTACAACAAAATTTGCAAAACCATTTTTTTAAGAACTACCTCACAATTAAAGTGACTTTGAGGTGGCCTATATGACAGAAAATGCCCAAAAGTGACACCATTCTAAAAACTGCACCCCTCAATGTACTCAAAACCACATTCAAGAAGTTTATTAACCCTTCAGGTGCTTCACAGGAATTTTTTGAATGTTTAAAAAAAGAACATTTAATTTTTGTTCACAAAAAATTACTTCAGATCTAATTTGTTTTATTTTACTAAGGGTAACAGGAGAAATTGGACCACAAAAATTGTTGTGCAATTTGTTCTGAGTATGCAGATACCCCATATGTGGGGGTAAGCCACTGTTTGGGCACACGGCAGAGCTCAGAAGGGAAGGAGCGCCCTTTGACTTTTCAATACAAAATTTGCTGGAATTTAGATCGGACGGCATGTTGCATTTGGAGAGCCCCTGATGTGGCTAAACAGTGGAAACTCCCCACAAGTGATGTCATTTTGGAAAGTAGACCCCCTAAGAAACTTACCTAGATGTTTGCTGAGCACTTTGAACCCCCAAGTGCTTCACAGAAGTTTTATAATGTAGAGTCGTAAAAATAAAAATCATATTTTTTTCACAAAAATGACCTTTTCACTCCCATTTTTTTATTTATCCAAGGATAACAGGAGAAATTGGACCCCAAAAGTTGTTGTGTAATTTGTCCTGAGTATGCTGATACCCCATATGTGGGGGTAAACCACTGTTTGGGCGCATGGAAGAGCTCAGAAGGGAAGGCGCGCCGTTTGACTTTTCAATGCAAAATTGGCTGGAATTGTGTAGCGCCCCAGAGTCCTGGTCGTTGCAGTAATGTTGTTTTTCCACCAGGGGGAGTGATGTTACGTCTGAAGGCAATAAAGGAGATCACCTTACCAAGTATCACAAACCACACAACACACTTCACACTCCAGGCCACCAGGGGAGCCATGCTTCTATCTATTAGGGCACTCATCACAATTAGGTAAAACTGGTGGTCTGGACAGAAAGGAATCAATGTCACCATTACACACTGAATGGGAAACCACTGGGTAAATCTGACAGGGAGAAGGACTTGGGGATCCTAGTTAATGATAAACTTACCTGGAGCAGCCAGTGCCAGGCAGCAGCTGCCAAGGCAAACAGGATCATGGGGTGCATTAAAAGAGGTCTGGATACACATGATGAGAGCATTGTACTGCCTCTGTACAAATCCCTAGTTAGACCGCACATGGAGTACTGTGTCCAGTTTTGGGCACCGGTGCTCAGGAAGGATATAATGGAACTAGAGAGAGTACAAAGGAGGGCAACAAAATTAATAAAGGGGATGGGAGAACTACAATACCCAGATAGATTAGCGAAATTAGGATTATTTAGTCTAGAAAAAAGACGACTGAGGGGCGATCTAATAACCATGTATAAGTATGTAAGGGGACAATACAAATATCTCGCTGAGGATCTGTTTATACCAAGGAAGGTGACGGGCACAAGGGGGCATTCTTTGCGTCTGGAGGAGAGAAGGTTTTTCCACCAACACAGAAGAGGATTCTTTACTGTTAGGGCAGTGAGAATCTGGAATTGCTTGCCTGAGGAGGTGGTGATGGCGAACTCAGTCGAGGGGTTCAAGAGAGGCCTGGATGTCTTCCTGGAGCAGAACAATATTGTATCATACAATTAGGTTCTGTAGAAGGACGTAGATCTGGGAATTTATTATGATGGAATATAGGCTGAACTGGATGGACAAATGTCTTTTTTCGGCCTTACTAACTATGTTACTATGTTACTATGTATATAATCTAGCTGCCATAACATCACCCCAGCGGACCCCTAAGCAGCGTTGGTCACCCTGACCAAATACCACAGGTGGCGTCACGAACACTATCCCTTTAACCCCTTCCCGACCTTTGACGCATACGCTGCGTCATGAAAGTCGGTGCCATTCCGACCCATGACGCAGCATATGCGTCATGGAAAGATTGCGTCCCTGCAGATCGGGTGAAAGGGTTAACTCCCATTTCACCCGATGTGCAGGGACAGGGGGAGTGGTAGTTTAGCCCAGGGGGGGTGGCTTCACCCCCTCGTGGCTACGATCGCTCTGATTGGCTGTTGAAAGTGAAACTGCCAATCAGAGCGATTTGTAATATTTCACCTAAAAAAATTGTGAAATATTACAATCCAGCCATGGCCGATGCTGCAATATCATCGGCCATGGCTGGACACACTAATGTGCACCCACCCCACCCCTCTGATCGCCCCCCCAGCCCCCCGATCTGTGGTCCGCTCCCCTCGGTCCTGTGCTCTGCTCCCCCGTCCTCCTGCCCGCTCCCCCCGTGCTCCAATCACACCCCCCGTGCTCCAATCAAACCCCCCCGCACTCCGATCCCACCCCCCGCACAGCGATCCCCCCCGTGCTCCGATCCACCCGCCCGCACAGCGATCCCCCACTCCGTGCTCCAATCCACCCCCCCCATGTTCCGATCCACCCCCCGTGCTCCGACGCCCCCCCCCCGTGCCCTGATCTCCCCCCCTTATACTTACCTGGCCTCCCGGGGACCGTCCGTCTTCTTTCCTGGGCGCCGCCATCTTCCAAAATGGCGGGCGCATGTGCAGTGCGCCCGCCGAATCTGCCGGCCGGCAGATTCGTTCCAGAGTGAATTTTGATCACTGAGATAGGTTATATCTCAGTGATCAAAATAAAAAAAAAAGTAAATGACCCCCCCCCCTTTGTCACCCCCATAGGTAGGGACAATTAAAAAAAAATATATTTTTTTTTCCCCACTAAGGTTGGGGTAAGAACTAGGGTTAGGGTTAGGGGTAGGGTTAGGGGTAGGGTTAGGGGTAGGGGTAGGGTTAGAGTTAGGGGTAGGGTTAGGGGTAGGGTTAGGGTTAGGGGTAGGGTTAGGGTTAGGGGTAGGGTTAGGGTTTCGGTATGTGCACACGTATTCTGGTCCTCTGCGGATTTTTCCGCTGCGGATTTGATAAATCCGCAGTGCTAAACCGCTGCGGATTTATGGCGGATTTACCGCGTTTTTTCTGCGCATTTCAATGCGGTTTTACAACAGCGATTTTCTATTTGAGCAGTTGTAAAACCGCTGCGGAATCCGCAGAAAGAAGTGACATGCTGCGGAATGTAAACCGCTGTGTTTTCGTGCAGTTTTTCTGCAGCATGTGTACAGCGATTTTTGTTTCCCATAGGTTTGCATTGAACTGTAAACGCATGGGAAACTGCTGCAGATCCGCAGCGTTTTCCGCAGCGTGTGCACATACCTTTAGAATTAGGCTATGTGCACACGGTGCGGATTGGCCGCTGCGGATCCGCAGCAGAGTTCCATCAGGTTTACAGTACCATGTAAACATATGGAAAGCCAAATCCGCTGTGCCCATGGTGCGGAAAATACCGCGCGGAAACGCTGCGTTGTATTTTCCGCAGCATGTCAATTCTTTGTGCGGATTCCGCAGCGTTTTACACCTGTTCCTCAATAGGAATCCACAGGTGAAATCCGGACAAAAAACACTGGAAATCCTCGGTAAATCCGCAGGGAAAAATGCAGTGCCTTTTACCCGTGGATTTTTCAAAAATGGTGCTGAAAAATCTCATACGAATCCGCAACGTGGGCACACAGCCTTAGGGCTAGGGTTGGGTTGGAATTAGGGTTGTGGTTAGGGTTAGGGGTGTGTTGTGGTTAGGGGTGTGTTGGTGTTGGGGTTAGGGTTGTGATTAGGGTTATGGCTACAGTTGGGATTAGAGTTAGGGGTGTGTTGGGGTTAGTGTTGGAGTTAGAATTGAGGGGTTTCCACTGTTTAGGCACATCAGGGGGTCTCCAAACGCAACATGGCGCCACCATTGATTCCAGCCAATCATTCAAAAAGTCAAATGGTGCTCCCTCACTTCCGAGCCCCGACGTGTGCCCAAACAGTGGTTTACCCCCACATATGGGGTACCAGCATACTCAGGACAAACTGCGCAACAATTACTGGGGTCCAATTTCTCCTGTTACCCTTGAGAAAATAAAAAATTGCTTGCTAAAACATAATTTTTGAGGAAAGAAAAATGATTTTTTATTTTCACGGCTCTGCGTTGTAAACGTCTGTGAAGCACTTGGGGGTTCAAAGTGCTCACCACATATCTAGATAAGTTCCTTGGGGGGTCTAGTTTCCAAAATGGTGTCACTTCTGTGGGGTTTCTACTGTTTAGGCACACCAGGGGCTCTGCAAACGCAACGTGACGCCCGCAGACCATTCCATCAAAGTCTGCATTTCAAAAGTCACTACTTCCCTTCTGAGCCCCGACGTGTGCCCAAACAGTGGTTTGCCCCCACACATGGGGTATCAGCGTACTCAGGAGAAACTGGACAACAACTTTTGGGGTCCAATTTTTCCTGTAACCCTTGGTAAAATAAAAAATTCTGGGCTAAAAAATTATTTTTGAGGAAAGAAAACGTATTTATTATTTTCACGGCTCTGTGTTATAAACTTCTGTAAATCACTTGGGGGTTGAAAGTGCTCACCACATATCTAGATAAGTTCCTTTTGGGGTCTAGTTTCCAAAATGGGGTCACTTGTGTGGGGTTTCTACTGTTTAGGCACACCAGGGGCTCTGCAAACGCAACGTGACGCCCGCAGACCATTCCATCAAAGTCTGCATTTCAAAAGTCACTACTTCCCTTCTGAGCCCCCACGTGTGCCCAAACAGTGGTTTACCCCCACACATGGGGTATCAGCGTACTCAGGAGAAACTGGACAACAACACTTGTGGTCCAATTTCTCCTGTAACCCTTGGGAAAATAAAAAATTCTGGGCTAAAAAATTATTTTTGAGGAAAGAAAACGTATTTATTATTTTCACTGCTCTGTGTTATGAACTTCTGTGAAGCACTTGGGGGTTCAAAGTGCTCACCTCACATCTAGATTAGTTCCTTTGGGGGTCTAGTTTCCAAAATGGGGTCACTTGTGGGGGGTTTCTACTGTTTAGCCACATCAGGGGCTCTGCAAACGCAACGTGACGCCCGCAGAGCATTCCATCAAAGTCTGCATTTCAAAACGTCACTACTTCACTTCCGAGCCCCAGCATGTGCCTAAACAGTGGTTTACCCCCACATATTGGGTATCAGCGTACTCAGGAGAAACTGGACAACAACTTTTGCAGTCAAATTTCTCCTGTTACCCTTGGGAAAATAAAAATTTGCGGGCTAAAAAATCATTTTTGAGAAAAGATTTTTTTTTTTTATTTTCATGGCTCTGTGTTATAAACTTCTGTGAAGCACTTGAGTGTTCAAAGTGCTCACCACACATCTAGATTAGTTCCTTTGGGGGTCTAGTTTCCAAAATGGGGTCATTTGTGGGGGAACTCTAATGTTTAGGCACACAGGGGCTCTCCAAACGCGACATGGTGTCCGCTAATGATTGGAGCTAATTTTCCATTTAAAAAGCCAAATGGCGTGCCTTCCCTTCTGAGCCCTGCTGTGCGCCCAAACAGTGGTTTACACCCACATATGGGGTATCTGCGTACTCAGGACAAACTGGACAACAACATTTGTGGTCCAATTTCTCCTATTACCATTGGAAAATAGGAAATTCCAGGCTAAAAAATCATTTTTGAGAAAAGAAAAATTATTTTTTATTTTCATGGCCCTGCATTATAAACTTCTGTGAAGCACCTGGGGGTTTAAAGTGCTCAGTATGCATCTAGATAAGTTCCTTGGGGGGTCTAGTTTCCAAAATGGGGTCACTTGTGGGGGAGCTCCATTGCATAGGCACACAGGGGCTCTCCAAATGAGACATGGTGTCCGCTAACAAATGGAGCTAATTTTCCATTCAAAAAGTCAAAAGGCGCGCCTTCCCTTCTGAGCCCTGCCGTGTGCCCAAACAGTGGTTTACCCCCACATATGAGGTATCGGCGTACTCGGGAGAAATTGCTCAACAAACTTTAGGATCCATTTTATCCTATTGCCCATGTAAAAATGAAAAAATTGAGGCGAAAAGAAATTTTTTGTGAAAAAAAAGTACTTTTTCATTTTTACGGATCAATTTGTGAAGCACCTGAGGGTTTAAAGTGCTCACTAGGCATCTAGATAAGTTCCTTGGGGGGTCCAGTTTCCAAAATGGGGTCACTTGTGGGGGAGCTCCAATGTTTAAGCACACAGGGTCTCTCCAAACGCAACATGGTGTCCGCTATCGATGGAGATAATTTTTCATTCAAAAAGTCAAATGGCGCTCCTTCCCTTCCGAGCCTTACCATGTGCCCAAACAGTGGTTTACCCCCACATGTGAGGTATCGGTGTGCTCAGGAGAAATTGCCAAACAAATTTTAGGATCCATTTTATCCTGTTGTCCATGTGAAAATGAAAAAATTGAGGCTAAAAGAATTTTTTTTGTGAAAAAATAGTACTTTTTCATTTTTACGGATCAATTTGTGAAGCAGCTGGGGGTTTAAAGGGCTCACTATGCATCTAGATAAGTTCCTTGGGGCGTCTAGTTTCCAAAATGGGGTCACTTGTGGGGGAGCTCCAATTTTTAGGCACACGGGGGCTCTCCAAACTTGACATGGTGTCCGCTAAAGAGTGCAGCCAATTTTTCATTCAAAAAGTCAAATGGTGCTCCTTCCCTTCCAAGCCCTGCCGTGCGCCCAAACAGTGGTTTACCCCCACATATGAGGTATCAGCGTACTCAGGACAAATTGGTCAACAACTTTCGTGGTTCAGTTTCTCCTTTTACCATTGGGAAAATACAAAAATTGTTGCTGAAAAATCATTTTTGTGACTAAAAAGTTAAATGTTCATTTTTTCCTTCCATGTTGCTTCTGCTGCTGTGAAGCACCTGAAGGGTTAATAAACTTCTGGAATGTGGTTTTGTGCACCTTGAGGAGTGCAGTTTTTAGATTGGTGTCACTTTTGGGTATTTTCAGCCATATAGACCCCTCAAACTGACTTCAAATGTGAGGTGGTCCCTAAAAAAAATGGTTTTGTAAATTTCGTTGTAAAAATGAGAAATCGCTGGTCAAATTTTAACCCTTATAACTTCCTAGCAAAAAAAAATTTTGTTTCCAAAATTGTGCTGATGTAAAGTAGACGTGTGGGAAATGTTATTTATTAACTATTTTGTGTCACATACCTCTCTGGTTTAACAGAATAAAAATTCAAAATGTGAAAATTGCGAAATTTTCAAAATTTTCGCCAAATTTCCGTTTTTATCACAAATAAACACAAAATTTATTTACCTAAATTTACCACTAGCATGAAGCCCAATATGTCACGAAAAAACAATCTCAGAACCGCTAGGATCCATTGAAGCGTTCCTGAGTTATTACCTCATAAAGGGACACTGGTCAGAATTGCAAAAAACGGCAAGGTCTTTAAGGTCAAAATAGGCTGGGTCATGAAGGGGTTAAAGACCTTTCCCCCATTTATTA
The DNA here is from genome assembly GCF_032444005.1 of Ranitomeya imitator. Taxonomy (NCBI): domain Eukaryota; kingdom Metazoa; phylum Chordata; class Amphibia; order Anura; family Dendrobatidae; genus Ranitomeya; species Ranitomeya imitator. The sequence continues at coordinate 726,188,280 of NC_091284.1, read as the reverse complement.
ACAGACGTCCCCTAGGGCCACGGACCGGGTCAGCCACCGTGACAACCCTAACGAGAACTGAAGGGCCCGGCTCCGAGTACCCCATTGCCCTAATGTGGGTGCGATCCAATTGAGATCAGACGCCATGTTGCGTTTGGAGAGCCCCTGATATGCCTAAATAGTGTAAACCTCCAAATTCTAACTCCAACCCTAACCCCAACACACCCCTAACCCTAATCCCAACCCAAACCATAACCCTAACCCCAACCCTAACCCTAATCCCAACCCCAACCTTAATTCCAAACCTAACCCTAATCCCAACCCTAGCCCTAATCTCAACCAAAACTTTAGCCCCAACCCTAACCCTAACTTTAGCCCCAACCCTAACCCTAACCCTAATGGGAAAATAGAAATAAATACACTTTTTATTTTATTATTTTTCCCTAACTAAGGGGGTGATAAAAGGGGGTTTGATAATACTATTTATAGCGGGTTTTTATGTTTAGCAGCTGTCACACACTAAAAGATGCTTTTTATTGCAAAAAATTGTTTTTGCATCACCATATTTTGAGAGCTACAATTTTTCAATATTTTTGTCCACTGAGGTCTTGTTTTTTGTGGGACGAGTTGACATTTTTATTGGTGTCATTATCGGGCACATGACATTTTTTGATCGCCTTTTATTCCAATTTTTGGGAGGCAGAATGAACAAAAACCAGCATTTCCTGAATTTCTTTTGGAGGGGAGCGTTTACACTGTTCCGCGTGTGGTAAAATTGATAAAGCAGTTTTATTCTTCAGGTTAATACGATTACAGCTATAGCTCATTTATATCATTTTTTATGATTAGGCGCTTTTACACAATAAAAACTATTTTATAGAAAAAATAATTATTTTTGCATCACTTTATTCTGAGAGCTATAACTTTTATAATTTTCTGCTCATAGAGCTGTATGGCAGGTTGTTTTCAATGGTATCATTTTTATTTACATCCGTCTTTTTTATCGCGTTTTATTGCACTTTTTGTTCGGCGGTATGATGATGCATTGTTTTTTGCTTAGTTTTTTATTTATTTTTTATGGTGTTCACTCAAGGAGTTAAATAGTGGTACAGTTTTATAGAGCGGGTTGTTACGGACGCGGTGATACCAAATACGTGTACTTTATTTGGGGATCTTTAAAAAAAATATTTTTACACATTCTATTTTTTTTTCAACTTTATAACATTGTCCCAGGATGGGACATCACTATATTACATCAGATCGCTGATTTGACACTTTGCACAGCACAGTGTCAGATCAGCAATCTGGCAGGCAGTTAAGGAGGCTTGCCGGCGCCTGTTCTCAGCAGACGCTTGCAAGCCACCTCACTGTAGGACCCGGAAGGACCCCGCGGCCATCTTGGGGTCGGGGTCTCTATGGAGACCATGACAATAACACGATCACATTGCGTTATTCTGATGGAAGCGCGCAGGGAGCCCTGTCCCTGCGTGATGCCCCTCTATGTCGCTGTCACTATTGACAGCGGCAGAAGAGGGGTTAAATGCCCGCAATCTGTGCTAGCACGGATCGTGGGCATTGTTGCGGGGTGTCAGCTGTCACATACAGCTGGCACCCGCATGCGATCGCCGTGGTTCTCACCGTGAGACCGTGGTGATTGCGGTGCCGACAAATGCAGTTCCCGCAGCGCAGTAATAGTACGGCGCATATCACAAAGGGGTTAATAATCAGAAGTTCTCTCTTCAATTATTCCACCCATTGGGGCTTGGTGATTGCATTTACAGACACCTCCCTGCTCCTGACCTTCCCCACCGGGACTGTCACCCCTTGCTCCTGTTCACGCGTGTGCACTTCACTTTCTATCTCAGCAAAAGTCACCCGAGGGTTTACCAGCACACACTCTTGCAGGGTCTGTTTCGTCATTGTGTCCCGCACACCCGTCACTAGAAGGTCTCGCAGTATTATGTTCATAGGTCCTATACCAACGCCATTCTTACTGACAATCGCAGTATGTAATTCCTGCAGTGCGCCATGTACTGATTCATGGTCTCCCCCTCCCTTTGCATGCGACTAAAGAGTCTCTTCCAAAATGTGAAGCACTTTATTTAAACTGTCTCACTCCCTGGGGGTCCACAACATCACTGAGTCTCTGGCTTCTCCATCTAATGCCATTATAGCCACTTCGGCTTCCAATGCAGGGGTGATGGGGTGCATCCTCATCATACCCCTTTTACGCTCAGCCCAACTCCACAACATGGTGTTACTCCCCGTAAACTTTGGTAAATTTTTCAACATTGCCCCCAGCGAGCTACTGGACCTAGGGCCTCCCCCAACTGCTTGGTCTGCCGCCTCCGTGCTGTTGGACTGCATCTGTAAGGTTCTGGCAGGTACGCGGGATGCAGTGACAAGTATGAGGCAGAGCAAGAGTTAACGGGTTTTCTATATATCGTTATCTCAACAGTGAATACTTCACGCAGGCAGTCAGGGATTGTATATATACAGGCCCACAAAGTGTATATGACAATAAAGTAACTACAACGGGTGAAATAAGAGGTTAAATTATCAGTCTCTGGTTCCTGGACGATGGTGGCTGGAAAATCCCACGATGGCGCCGTAGGTGGCGTGAGAAGTCTCTGAGCCGGTTCTGGAGGAAAGTGTAACACAGTCTCTGTACTGCAGCGAAGTATCCTGGTTTTCTTTCACGTGGTCTTGTGATCCTGGAGCGGGGCCCTGAACGGGGAAAGGTCTGCTGAACGGCTGAGGTTAAAACCTACAAGAGAAAAAAGTAAATGAAAACCCTGATATAACTAAGTAAAAAAAGCAAAAATGCATTTAAATAACACAGAGTTTTTAGTAATACTGTTTTTTGATCAAAAAATAGCACAAAAGCCATCCCACCTCGTCACGGTAACTCTGATCGGGACAGTCCTAAACTATCTAATATTAAAACCTTACCATGTGTCAATGTTGACCTCAGTGTGAATAAGGGCAGATGAAAGGATTGCGCCCAAACAGTGAAACACTAGACTAGGGAAGCCTTATATAGTTTCTAGCTCAGAAACAGGGAGGCCACACCCCGGATTGCACAGAATGCAACAATACACAGAAAAAAAAAAAAAACACAAAATTGAGCTTAACTTAAGTTGGTATACATGCAGAGGTAAAACGCATGTTAAAAATGGCCACAAAACATAAAACCTACAAGAGAAAAAAGTAAATGAAAACCCTGATATAACTAAGTAAAAAAAGCAAAAATGCATTTAAATAACACAGAGTTTTTAGTAATACTGTTTTTTGATCAAAAAATAGCACAAAAGCCATCCCACCTCGTCACGGTAACTCTGATCGGGACAGTCCTAAACTATCTAATATTAAAACCTTACCATGTGTCAATGTTGACCTCAGTGTGAATAAGGGCAGATGAAAGGATTGCGCCCAAACAGTGAAACACTAGACTAGGGAAGCCTTATATAGTTTCTAGCTCAGAAACAGGGAGGCCACACCCCGGATTGCACAGAATGCAACAATACACAGAAAAAAAAAAAAAAAAACACAAAATTGAGCTTAACTTAAGTTGGTATACATGCAGAGGTAAAACGCATGTTAAAAATGGCCACAAAACATAAAACCTACAAGAGAAAAAAGTAAATGAAAACCCTGATATAACTAAGTAAAAAAAGCAAAAATGCATTTAAATAACACAGAGTTTTTAGTAATACTGTTTTTTGATCAAAAAATAGCACAAAAGCCATCCCACCTCGTCACGGTAACTCTGATCGGGACAGTCCTAAACTATCTAATATTAAAACCTTACCATGTGTCAATGTTGACCTCAGTGTGAATAAGGGCAGATGAAAGGATTGCGCCCAAACAGTGAAACACTAGGCTGAGGTTGTACAAAGCTTCGGACTGAAGGCCGCAGCTTCACTGCTGCAAGCCGCGTGCAATGCCAGATCAGCGTCACCAAGGGAGTCCGCAGATGTCAGATGTACCGACCGGTCAGTGCTATTGAGGTCGGAGGACATCGGGGAGTTAGTCTCAGGGGATGCACAGTCTGTATGCGTGGGGGATGGCACATTGGAAAACTGGCCTGTCAATTGGAGTCGATCAGCGGAGAGGGAGTCAACCTTCTCCTATAGCACAAGCTGAGTACCCGCCAAAGCCCCGTTCCCGCGCGCAGTCCCTTTTATATCACACCCACCGCCAGCAGTCAGGTGCAAAGGTCTACTCCGGTCAGAAAGTGCTTCCCCTGGCAACAATGGTGACAGTTCCGGCCCAGACACGCAAGAGAGAACTCTATTCAGGTCCATCTTCTTACACATCCTGCTGACTATGCCAAGTGTAAGATACTAGCAGGAACGCGGGATGCAGTGACAAGCAGGAGGCAGAGCAAGAGTTAACGGGATTGGATTTAAGGGTCATAAAGATTTAATTGTTTTGTTTTTCAAGTAAGCTCGTGGATGGTACTGTGTCTCAGAGATCAATGGATCACTGAAATCAATCTTAAACACATGCAATAATTAGTTTTCCAGGTGATTCTAATTATAGGAAACTACTTAAAAATGATGTTCCACATTATTAAGCAGGCCACAGGTTTCAAGCAATATGGGAAATAAAAAAGATCTCTCTGCTACTGAAAAGCGTTAAATAGTGCAATGCCTTGGACAAGGTATGAAAACATTAGATATTTCACCAAAACTTAAGAGTGAACATCATACTGTGAAGAGATTTGTGACTGAAAAAGAGCACAGACAGAGTTCTCGCAGATAAAGGCATAATGAGGAAGGTTTCTGCCAGACAAATTAATTGGATTAAGAGAGCAGCTGCCAAAATACCATTACAATGCAGCAAACAGTTATTTGAAGCTGCTGGTACCTCTGGAGTCCCTCGAACCTCAAGGTGTAAGATCCTTCAAAGGCTTGCTGTGGTGCATAAACCTACTATTCAGCCACCCCTAAACAGTGTTAAGAAGCAGAAATGGTTGCAGTGAGCCTAGACATACATGAAGACTAATTTTCAAACAGTCTTGTTTACTGATGAGTGTCGAGCAACCCTGGATGGTCCAGATGGATGGAGTAGTGGATGGTTGGTGGATGGCCACCATGTCCCAACAAGGCTGCGACATCAGCAAGGAGGTTGAGGAGTCATGTTTTGGGCCAGAATCATGGGGAACAGCTGGTAAGGCCCTTTAAGGTTCCTGAAGGTGTGAAAATGACCTCTGCAAAGTATATAGAGTTTCTGACTGACAAATTTCTTTGATGGTATAAAAAGCAGAAACATGCCTTCAAGAGCAAAATCATCTTCATGCATGACAATGCAGCATTTCATGCTGCAAAGAATACCTCTGAGTCATTAACTGCTGTCGCCATAAAGGGAGATAAATTCATGGTGTGGCCACCATCGTCCCCTGACCTCAACCCTATAGAGAACCTTTGGAGTATCATCAAGCAAAAGATCTATGAGGGTGGGAGGCAGGTCACATCAAAATAGCAGCTCTGGGAGGCTATTCTGACTTCATGCAAAGACATACAAGCAGAAACTCTCCAAAACGCACAAGTTCAATGGATGCAAGAATTGTGAAGGTGATATCAAAGAAGGGTTCCTATGTTAACATGTAGCTTGGCCTGTTAGGATGTTTTGGAGATAAATAGCTTTTTGGTTCAGTGAATGTGACCTCCTAATGCTGCAAATTCCATAAATGAGCATTTTCAGTTCTTCAAAACATTTCAAATGTATAGAAATTCTACTGTGCCTAATAATTTGGAACAGTGCATTTTGAGTTTTTATTCATTTTGGAGATTATACTGTTATCATTGGGAGGTTTCTTCAATAAAATTCGATGTATACTCTAACGGGTGATGACTTTTATTAGACTGACTGTCATTTGCACCAACCATTTAGGAAAATCCGAGAAAAATGTCATTTGCATAATAATTTGGAACATGGTGTAAATATATCGTTATCTCAACAGTGAATGCTCCACGCAGTGAGTAAGGGAATGTAAATATACAGGCCAACAATGTGTATATGACAATAAAGTAACTACAACAGGTGAAAATGTAAGGAGAGGAAGAACCACAACAGGGGTACCTTTCTCACGCTGGCTCCGTAACTGCCTGGGCTGTCACCCATGTTGCAGGGGGGAAGACTTTCATTCCAGGATGAACCCTTACATATGACTGAAGTAGGCAGGGCCGAGAAAAATAGCGCTGCGCGCAGGAAAGAAGCCAGAGCCCGGGTGGGAAAACTGAGTGGTGAGTCGGGTGCTGTGTCCGCTGTGAGGGCAGAACGATCCGTTTACGCAGACCGACTCGACAGTACCCCTGCATACAGGTCCACCGCTGGTGGACGACTAACCAGCAATCCCTCGCTATCCTCAAAGCCTGGAGGTGACTCAGACTTGACGTCGGAGACTGCACCGTGTGTGCGACACCTGGAGAGACAGGCTTTGTTATCCAGGATTAATGTACACCGCGAAGCAAAGTCTTGTTCCGGCGGTTTCACAGTGTTGTCTGTTATGAAAGGCAATTCAGAATCACAATGGACATGGAGGTCAGAGCACATACAGTGAACTGACAATAACCCAAAATAATAGAACGAGCTCTGAGACGTGGTAACTCTGCAGACCGCAATCCCTAAGCCTATCAAACCACAACTAAAGGTAGCCGTGGAGCGCTCCTGACCAGAACCTAGGCGCCTCGTCACAGCCTGAGAAACTAGCTAATCCTGAAGATAGAAAAATAAGCCTACCTTGCCTCAGAGAAATTCCCCAAAGGAAAAGGCAGCCCCCCACATATAATGACTGTGAGTAAGATGAAAACACAAACATAGAGATGAAACAGATTTAGCAAAGTGAGGCCCGACTAGCTGAACAGAACGAGGATAGGGAAGATAACTTTCCGGTCAGCACAAAAAACCTATAAAAACCACGCAGAGGGGACAAAAAGACCCTCCGCACCGACTAACGGTACGGAGGTGGTCCCTCTGCGTCTCAGAGCTTCCAGCAGGCGAGAAAAACCAATTAAGCAAGCTGGACAGAAAAATAGCAACAAAATAACATAAGCAAAACTTAGCTTTGCAGAGCAGCAGGCCACAGGAATGATCCAGGGAAAAAACAAGTCCCACACTGAAACATTGACAGGAAGCATAGATCAAAGCATCAGGTGGAGTTAAGTAGAGAAGAAGCTAACGAGCTCACCAGATCACCTGAGGGAGGAAACTCAGAAGCTGCAGTACCACTTTCCTCCACAAACGGAAGATCCCAGAGAGAATCAGCCGAAGTACCACTTGTGACCACAGGAGTGAACTCTGCCACAGAATTCACAACAGTACCCCCCCCCCTTGAGGAGGGGTCACCGAACCCTCACCAGAGCCCCCAGGCCGACCAGGATGAGCCACATGAAAGGCACGAACAAGATCGGGAGCATGGACATCAGAGGCAAAAACCCAGGAATTATCCTCCTGAGCATAACCCCTCCATTTAACCAGATACTGGAGTTTCCGTCTTGAAACACGAGAATCCAAAATCTTCTCCACAATATACTCCAATTCCCCCTCCACCAAAACCGGGGCATGAGGCTCAACAGATGGAACCATAGGTGCCACGTATCTCCGCAACAATGACCTATGGAATACGTTATGTACGGAAAAAGAATCTGGAAGGGTCAGACGAAAAGACACAGGATTAAGAACCTCAGAAATCCTATACGGACCAATAAAACGAGGTTTAAACTTAGGAGAGGAAACCTTCATAGGAATATGACGAGAAGATAACCAAACCAGATCCCCAACACGAAGTCGGGGACCCACACGGCGTCTGCGATTAGCGAAAAGTTGAGCCTTCTCCTGGGACAAGGTCAAATTGTCCACTACCTGAGTCCAAATCTGCTGCAACCTGTCCACCACAGTATCCACACCAGGACAGTCCGAAGACTCAACCTGTCCAGAAGAGAAACGAGGATGGAACCCAGAATTGCAGAAAAACGGTGAAACCAAGGTAGCCGAGCTGGCCCGATTATTAAGGGCGAACTCAGCCAAAGGCAAAAAGGACACCCAGTCATCCTGATCAGCAGAAACAAAGCACCTCAGATATGTTTCCAAGGTCTGATTGGTTCGCTCGGTCTGGCCATTAGTCTGAGGATGGAAAGCCGAGGAAAAAGAAAAGTCAATGCCCATCCTACCACAAAAGGCTCGCCAAAACCTCGAAACAAACTGGGAACCTCTGTCAGAAACAATATTCTCTGGAATGCCATGCAAACGAACCACATGCTGGAAGAACAAAGGCACCAAATCAGAGGAGGAAGGCAATTTAGACAAGGGTACTAGATGGACCATCTTAGAAAAGCAATCACAGACCACCCAAATGACTGACATCTTTTGAGAAACGGGAAAGTCAGAAATAAAATCCATAGAGATATGTGTCCAAGGCCTCTTCGGGACCGGCAAGGGCAAAAGCAACCCACTGGCACGAGAACAGCGGGGCTTAGCCCGAGCACAAATCCCACAGGACTGCACAAAAGCACGCACATCCCGCGACAGAGAGGGCCACCAAAAGGATCTAGCCACTAACTCTCTGGTACCAAAGATTCCAGGATGACCAGCCAACACCGAACAATGAAGTTCAGAGATAACTCTATTCGTCCACCTATCAGGGACAAACAGTTTCTCCGCTGGGCAACGATCAGGTTTATTAGCCTGAAATTTTTGCAGCACCCGCCGCAAATCAGGGGAGATGGCAGACACAATTACTCCTTCCTTGAGGATACCCGCCGGCTCAGACAAACCCGGAGAGTCGGGCACAAAACTCCTAGACAGAGCATCCGCCTTCACATTTTTAGAGCCCGGAAGGTACGAAATCACAAAGTCAAAACGGGCAAAAAACAACGACCAACGAGCTTGTCTAGGATTCAAGCGCTTGGCAGACTCGAGATAAGTCAAGTTCTTATGATCAGTCAATACCACCACGCGATGCTTAGCTCCTTCAAGCCAATGACGCCACTCCTCGAATGCCCACTTCATGGCCAGCAACTCTCGGTTGCCCACATCATAATTACGCTCAGCAGGCGAAAACTTCCTGGAAAAGAAAGCACATGGTTTCATCACTGAGCAACCAGAACCTCTCTGCGACAAAACAGCCCCTGCTCCAATCTCAGAAGCATCAACCTCGACCTGGAACGGAAGAGAAACATCTGTTTGACACAACACAGGGGCAGAAGAAAAACGACGCTTCAACTCTTGAAAAGCTTCCACAGCAGCAGAAGACCAATTGACCACATCAGCACCCTTCTTGGTCAAATCGGTCAATGGTTTAGCAATACTAGAAAAATTGCAGATGAAGCGACGATAAAAATTAGCAAAGCCCAGGAACTTTTGCAGACTTTTCAGAGATGTCGGCTGAGTCCAATCATGGATGGCTTGGACCTTAACAGGATCCATCTCGATAGTAGAAGGGGAAAAGATGAACCCCAAAAATGAAACCTTCTGCACACCAAAGAGACACTTTGATCCCTTCACAAACAAAGAATTAGCACGCAGGACCTGAAAAACCGTTCTGACCTGCTTCACATGAGACTCCCAATCATCCGAGAAGATCAAAATGTCATCCAAGTACACAATCAGGAATTTATCCAGGTACTCTCGGAAGATGTCATGCATAAAGGACTGAAACACTGATGGAGCATTGGCAAGTCCGAACGGCATCACGAGATACTCAAAATGACCCTCGGGCATATTAAATGCAGTTTTCCATTCATCACCTTGCTTAATTCGCACCAGATTATACGCACCACGAAGATCTATCTTTGTGAACCAACTAGCCCCCTTAATCCGAGCAAACAGATCAGATAACAATGGCAAGGGGTACTGAAATTTAACCGTGATCTTATTAAGAAGGCGGTAATCTATACAAGGTCTCAGCGAACCATCCTTCTTGGCTACAAAAAAGAACCCTGCTCCTAATGGCGACGATGACGGGCGAATATGCCCCTTCTCCAGGGATTCCTTCACATAACTGCGCATAGCGGTGTGCTCAGGCACGGACAAATTAAACAATCGACCTTTTGGGAATTTACTACCAGGAATCAAATTGATAGCACAATCACAATCCCTATGCGGAGGTAGGGTATTGGACTTGGGCTCATCAAATACATCCCGGTAATCAGACAAGAACTCTGGGACCTCAGAAGGAGTGGATGACGAAATTGACAGAAATGGAACATCACCATGTACCCCCTGACAACCCCAGCTGGACACCGACATGGATTTCCAATCTAATACTGGATTATGGGCTTGTAGCCATGGCAACCCCAACACGACCACATCATGCAGATTATGCAACACCAGAAAGCGAATAACCTCCTGATGTGCAGGAGCCATGCACATGGTCAGCTGGGTCCAGTATTGAGGCTTATTCTTGGCCAAAGGCGTAGCATCAATTCCTCTCAATGGAATAGGACACTGCAAGGGCTCCAAGAAAAACCCACAACGCTTAGCATATTCCAAGTCCATCAAATTCAGGGCAGCGCCCGAATCCACAAATGCCATGACAGAATATGATGACAAAGAGCAGATCAAGGTAACGGACAGAAGAAATTTTGACTGTACAGTACCAATGGTGGCAGACCTAGCGAACCGCTTAGTGCGCTTAGGACAATCAGAGATAGCATGAGTGGAATCACCACAGTAGAAACACAGACCATTCAGACGTCTATGTTCTTGCCGTTCAACTCTGGTCAAGGTCCTATCACACTGTATAGGCTCAGGTTTAAGCTCAGGTAATACCGCCAAATGGTGCACAGGTTTACGCTCACGCAAGCGTCGACCGATCTGAATGGCCAAAGACATAGACTCATTCAAACCAGCAGGCATAGGAAATCCCACCATGACATCCTTAAGGGCTTCAGAGAGACCCTTTCTGAATATTGCTGCCAGCGCAGATTCATTCCATTGAGTGAGCACTGACCACTTTCTAAATTTCTGACAATATACCTCTATCTCATCCTGAGCTGACAAAGAGCCAGCAAATTTTTTTCTGCCTGATCCACTGAATTAGGCTCATCGTACAGCAACCCAAGCGCCAGGAAAAACGCATCGATATTACTCAATGCAGGATCTCCTGACGCAAGAGAAAACGCCCAGTCCTGAGGGTCGCCGCGCAAAAAAGAAATGACGATCCTAACCTGTTGAATTGGGTCACCAGAAGAGCGAGGTTTCAAAGTCAGAAATAGTTTACAATTATTTTTGAAACTCAGAAATTTAGTTCTATCTCCAAAAAACAAATCTGGAATAGGAATTCTCGGTTCAAGCAAAGAATTCTGGACCACAAAATCTTGAATATTTTGAACTCTTGCCGTGAGCTGATCCACACATGAAGACAGACCTTTAATGTCCATTGCTACACCTGTGTCCTGAACCACCCAAATGTCTAGGGGAAAAAAAAGACAAAACACAGTGCAAAGAAAAAAAAATGGTCTCAGAACTTCTTTTTTCCCTCTATATTGAGAATCATTAGCACTTTTGGCTTCCTGTACTGTTATGAAAGGCAATTCAGAATCACAATGGACATGGAGGTCAGAGCACATACAGTGAACTGACAATAACCCAAAATAATAGAACGAGCTCTGAGACGTGGTAACTCTGCAGACCGCAATCCCTAAGCCTATCAAACCACAACTAAAGGTAGCCGTGGAGCGCTCCTGACCAGAACCTAGGTACCTCGTCACAGCCTGAGAAACTAGCTAATCCCGAAGATAGAAAAATAAGCCTACCTTGCCTCAGAGAAATTCCCCAAAGGAAAAGGCAGCCCCCCACATATAATGACTGTGAGTAAGATGAAAACACAAACATAGAGATGAAACAGATTTAGCAAAGTGAGGCCCGACTAGCTGAACAGAACGAGGATAGGGAAGATAACTTTCCGGTCAGCACAAAAAACCTATAAAAACCACGCAGAGGGGACAAAAAGACCCTCCGCACCGACTAACGGTACGGAGGTGGTCCCTCTGCGTCTCAGAGCTTCCAGCAGGCGAGAAAAACCAATTAAGCAAGCTGGACAGAAAAATAGCAACAAAATAACATAAGCAAAACTTAGCTTTGCAGAGCAGCAGGCCACAGGAATGATCCAGGGAAAAAACAAGTCCCACACTGAAACATTGACAGGAAGCATAGATCAAAGCATCAGGTGGAGTTAAGTAGAGAAGAAGCTAACGAGCTCACCAGATCACCTGAGGGAGGAAACTCAGAAGCTGCAGTACCACTTTCCTCCACAAACGGAAGATCCCAGAGAGAATCAGCCGAAGTACCACTTGTGACCACAGGAGTGAACTCTGCCACAGAATTCACAACAGTTGTCCCAAATCCAGAAGGGAGAAGAGCGAGTTATCGCCTATGCGAGTCATTCCCTACATGATTCTGAGAGCAACCTGGAAAACTACAGTTCCTTGTAAGCTGGAGTTGTTGGCAATGCATTGGTGTGGGCCATGACGGAGATGTTTGCCAAGTATCTGTCCAGCTCCAAAGTCCATATGCGTACGGATTACAATCCATTGGCCCATTTGGAGAGAGCAAAACTTGGGGCACTGGAACAGCGTAGGGTCGGCCGGATGGCGAAGTTCTGCTACAAAATCACTTATAAGTGAGGAGCACAGAATACCCATGCTGATACCTTTTCCCGAGTGGAGTATGGGAAACCCAGGCCCAACCGTGATGAAGAATTGGAGGCTGAGGAGGTTCCTATATTCAAAGATTCTGCCAGGATGGTGGCAGCCACGTTGGAGCAGGTGCAGACTGCGACTCAAGCCTGTCTACTGGTACAGTCCCATGATGAATGGGTCCGAATACAACAGGAGGATGAAGAACTGGCTCAATTTAGACAATGGGTGTCTTCCAGACAGTTACCCAGTCAGCAAGAGAGAGATGCTCTGTCCCTTGGTGTCCTGCGGATGCTGTGGCACTGGGAAAGTCTACAATTGAGTGATGGGATTCTGTGCCAGAAAGTTCTACTGCCGCGGGAACTGAACGTCACCTGGCAAACGGCGATTCATGAGACACTGCTGTCCCAAGTGGCCACAGAGGCGCACGAAAGGGGGGCTCATTTCGAAACCAGAGAAAACCTTTCAGTGGCTGCAACTGCTGATATATCATCCTCATTTGAAATCTGCAGTGGAAGAAACATTGTCAGAGCTGCGAGATGGCCTAGCCACCTGAACAGAGGACCCCCATACAAGCCATAAGGACGCTGCTCTGCTGGAGTTGCTAATGATAGATTATCTGACCATTGGCCTAGCACAGCAAGGATACGAACATTGCTTAGTGATGGCTGATCACTTCACGAAGTTTGCTGTTGTGACTCCGACGTGAGACCAAACGGCCAAATCGGCTGCCTATACCATCTGTAAGAACTTCACTCAGGTGTACAGGCATCCAAAATGCATACACTCAGATCAGGGTGCCTGTTTCCTTGTAAAATTGATGGAAGAACTACATAGTTTGTATCAGATTGAGAAGACTCGGATGATGCCTTACCATCTCCAAGGAAAAGGGGCCTGCGAGCGGTTCAATCGCACCCTAATCCAGATGTTGAGAACTTTTGGAAGAGGATAGGAAGGCCCGATGGCCTGAATATGTGGCCGAGCTGGTGTGGGTATATAACAAACGAAAACACAGTACCACCGGTTACACGCCTTACACTCTTCTGTTCGGTCATCCAGGGAGGGGATTACAGAACTGGAGCTAGAGCCTGAGGAAAACTACCCACGGATGGGGTGTCTACCTGGGTTTGTGAACATCGACATCGGTTGCAGACCTTGCATCATCTAGTGCAGACCAAGCTCCAAGAACTGGAACATCCCAGAACTGCTCCCCTATGTGGGACCGCTCTGCAAGCTGGGGATCGCGTCCTGGTATGAGAGAGGCGTCGTCGTGACAAGCTGGAGTCTCAGTGGGAGAAGAACCCATACCGGGTGAAACAAAGAGTCGATGCTAGGGGACTTGTATAGGAGACTCAGCCTGAGGGGAAGGAAGGTGCTCCTACTCGCATAGTTCACCGGAACATGTTACGGCCTTGCCTATCAAGAGATCCCAACCCCGAGCAGGAGATACTGGATGCTCCAAATGAAGTTCCAACAGTCCTTGTGAGATGAAAAGGAGGAGTCCGACATCAACAATTCAGGAAAGTATGTCTACCATTCCCTGAGGACAACCTGATTCAGCTGTTTCAATGGAATCTACTACTCCTTCTACTTTACCGTGCTCCGAACGTGCCACCGCAGGCATATCCCCTGTTTGCTACAATCAAGAAAAGTTTGTTTGGCGGCAGATAGTTCAAGGTCTGGAAGGGTGTCGGCAGGAGGTAAAGAAACTCTCACCTGTGGAATGGCGAGCTAAAAGAGAGGGGGAATGTAAGGAGAGGAAGAACCAGAATGGGCATACCTTTCTCACGCTGGCTCCGTAACTGCCGGGGCTGTCACCCATGTTGCAGGGGGGAAGACTTTCATTAGAGGACGCACCCTTGCATGTGACTGTAGTAGGCAGGGTCGAGATAAATAGCGCTGCATGAGGGAAAGAAGCCAGAGCCCGGGCGGGGAAGCTGAGTGGTGAGTGGGGTGCTGTGTCCGCTGTGAGGGCAGAGCGATCCGTTTGTGCAGACCGACTCGACAGTACCCCTGCATACAGGTCCACCGCTGGTGGACTACTAACCGGCAATCCCCCGCTATCCTCCAAGCCTGGAGGTGACTCAGACTTGACGCCGGAAACTGCACTGGGTGTGCGACACCGGGAGAGACAGGCGTCTAGGCCTGTGCTCTGCTACCCAGGATTCGTGTATACCACGGAGTGAATTCTTGTTTCGGTGGTTTCACACGTTGGACTCATTACCGTGCCAGACACACGTGGTCACGGGAAAGTTACTCTCTCCTCACAGACTTTGTCAAGACGTCTTGTGCCGCTGTTGTCAGTGCCACTGTTTGATCCCCGTCCGTCACAGACTTCACCGAGACATCACATGCCGCTGTCGTCGGTGCCACCATTGGAAAACTGAGACCGCTGCACAGAAGACGACTACAGTCTGATAAGTTTCACCTCTTTAATTACTGAACTATCGTTCGTCCCTGTACTAATCTGCCACTCTACCAATTCTGTCTCATTCCCTATTACTACCCTGCAACCTATTACTTAACCTTAACTCTTGATCTGCCTCCGCTCTGTGACGATATACCGCATTCCTGCGATTTCTGCAAAATAACAGGTAAACTTATCAGTCTCTGGTTCCTGGACGATAGTGGCATGAAAATCCCATGATGGCGCCACTGGTGGCGCGAGAAGTCTCTAAGCCAGTTCCGGAAGAAAGTGTAGCACTGTTTCTGTATGGCAACGAAGTATCATTGTCTTCTTTCACGTGGTCTTGTGATCCTGGAATGGGGTGCTGAACGGGGAAAGGTCTGCTGAGCGGCTAAGGTTGTACAAAGTCCCGGACTGGAGGCCGCAGTCTCACCACTGCAAACCGCTTGCAACGCCAGATCAGCATCACCGAGAGAGTCTGCAGATGTCAGATGTACCGACCGGTTAGTGTTGTTAAGGTCGGAGGATAACGGGGAGATAGTCTTGGGGGATGCACAGTCTGCATGCGCGGGGGATGGAATGCTGCAATGCTAGCCTGTCAATTGGCGTCGGTCAGTGGAGAGGAAGTCAACCTTTTCCTGTAGCGCATGCTGGGTACCCGCCAAAATCCCGCTCCCATGCGCGCAGTCCCTTTTATATCACACCCAACCCCAGCAGTCAGGTGCAAAGGTCTACTAAGGTCAGAAAGTTCTTCCCCCGGCAACAATGGTGACAAGTCCCGACAGCTCCGGCCCAGACACGCAAGAGAGATCACTATTCAGGTCCATCTTCCTACATCAACAACAGTCCTCAAAACATAAGATGCACATACACCTTAAATTCACTTTATGGACAAAAGTATTGGGACACCCTGACATTACACCTACAGCAACTTTTATGACATCCTATTCTGAATCCTTTTTAGTATAGAGTAGGTCCCTTTACAGCTATAACAGCTTTCACACTACTGGGAAGGCTTTTTACAAGATTTTGAAATCTGTCTGTGGGAATTTTTGGCCATTTAGCCAGAAGAGAATTTGGGAGGTCAGACACTGATATGAGAGAATTTGGCTCACAATCTCTGTTCTAGTTCATCCGAAAGGTGTACGATGTTGTTGAGGTGATGGTTCTGTGTGGCCAGTCACGTTCTTCCATTCCCCCAACCATGTCTTTATGGACCTTAATTTTTTTACACTGGGGTCATGGGGAACAAAAAGGGCCATCTTTATATTGTTCCACAAACTTGGAAGAATACAATTGTTCATAATGTCTTGTATGCTGAAACATTAAGGTTTGCCTTCACTGGAGCTAGGCCAACCCATGAAAAACAGCCCCCTCACCTAATTTTACAGGCACAATGAAGTCAGGCAGGTAACATGTTCATGGTATACTATTCACCAAATCCAGAATCATCCATCAAACTTCCAGATGGAGAAGTTTGATCCATGACTCCAAAGAACACTGAATCCAGCAGGGACACCTGGCACTGTGCTTGGTTATGTAATGTTTGCATACAGCTGGAGACCCATGCCACGAGACTCCCCGATGCACAGTTTTTGTGCTGATGTTAAAGCCAGAGATTTGGACTCTGCAGTTATGGAGTCGGCAGAGCATTTGCTACTTTTATGAATTTTGCATCTCAGGATTTAGTAATCCCATTCATCCACTTTGCATTTTCTTAACTGATAAAAATAAACTACTTACCCTTATTAACTTTTACTAGCATTCTTACTTTGCAGCAATTTTACACATTTCTGTATTGATTATCATGCAATATTATAACATTATTCTGATCATGGGATCATTGACAGTAATTGTTAAGTCTATGCTATTCATTTCAACGTGCACAGATGTAGAATGGATTAGGATAAAATGCAATGTATTATATATTATACACTTATTTTAAAAACTAGATTGTGGCCCGATTCTAACGCATCGGGTATTCTAGAGTATGCATGTCCCCGTAGTATATGGACAATGATGATTCCAGAATTCGCGGCAGACTGTGCCCATTGCTGATTGGTCGAGGCCTGGCGACCTCGACCAATCAGAGACGCGGGATGTCTACGTCCTTTATGACATCATCGTCGCTGTGCCGGTCGCTGATTGGTCGAGGCCTGGCGGCCTCGACCAATCAGAGACGCGGGATTTCTACATCGATGCTGTGCCCGTCGCTGATTGGTCGAGGCCTGGTGGCCTCGACCAATCAGAGACGCGGGATTTCCTGGACAGACAGACAGACAGACAGACAGACGGAAAAACCCTTAGACAATTATATATATAGATAGATGGTGGCCCAATTCTAACGCATCGGGTATTCTAGAATATGCATGTCCACGTAGTATATTGCCCAGTCACGTACTATATTGCCCAGCCACATACTATATTGGCCAGCCACGTACTATATTGGCCAGCCACGTACTATATTGCCCAGCCGTGTAGTATATTGCACAGCCCACGTAGTATATTGCCCAGTCACGTAGTATATTGCCCAGTCACGTAGTATATTGCCCAGCCACGTAGTATATTGCCCAGCCACGTAGTATATTGCCCAGTCACCTAGTATATTGCGCAGCCACATAGTATATTGTCCAGCCACATAGTATATTGCCCAGCCACGTAGTATATTGCCCAGCCATGTAGTATATTGCCCAGTCACGTAGTATATTGCCCAGTCACGTAGTATATTGCCCAGTCACGTAGTATATTGCCCAGCTATGTAGTATATTGCCCAGTCACGTAGTATATTTCCCAGTCACGTAGTATATTGCCCAGTCACATAGTATATTGCCCAGCCACGTAGTATATTGCCCAGTCACGTAGTATATTGCCCAGTCACGTAGTATATTGCCCAGCCACGTAGTATATTGCACAGTGACGTAGTATACAGCACAGAGCCACGTAGTATATTGCCCAGTCACGTAGTATATTGCCCGTGGTATATTGCACAGCGGCGTAGTATACAGCACAGAGCCATGTAGTATATTGCCCAGCCACGTAGTATACTGCCCAGCAATGTAGTATATTGCCCAGCGATGTAGTATATTGCCCAGCCACGTAGTATATTGCACAGTGACGTAGTATACAGCACAGAGCCATGTAGTATATTGCCCAGTCACGTAGTATATTGCCCAGTCACGTAGTATATTGCCCAGCCACGTAGTATATTGCACAGCGACGTAGTATACAGCACAGAGCCACGTAGTATATTGCCCAGTCACGTAGTATATTGCCTAGCCACGTAGTGTATTGCACAGCGACGTAGTATACAGCACAGAGCCACGTAGTGTACAGCACAGAGCCACGTAGTATACAGCACAGAGCCATGTAGTATAAAGCACAGAGCCATGTAGTATATTGCCCAGTCACGTAGTATACAGCACAGAGACGTAATATATTGCCCAGCTACGTAGTATATTGCCCAGCCACGTATGTAACAGGTTAAAAAATAAAAAATAAACATATACTAACCATCCGAAGAGCCCGTTGTAGTTCCGGCGCTTGTGTGCGGTGCACCCGGCAGCTTCCGGTCCCAGGATTGGTATGAGCGCAGGACCTGTGATGATGTCGCGGTCACATGACCGTGACGTCATGGAAGGTCTTTCTCCCATAGCATCTTTGGAAGCGGAACCTGCCGCTTGCAGTGCCGAGGACAGGACGCGACGGTGTAGGATGAGTATAACGTTTAATTTTTTTTATTATTATTTTTAACCTTAGATCGTTTTACTATTGATGCATACGCAGCATCAATAGTAATAAGTTGGTCACACAGGGTTAATAGCTGCGTAACCGGAGTGCGTTACACCGCGGTCCGGTAACACTGGCATTGACCCTGTGTGAGGGCTGACTGGAGGGGAGTATGGAGCGGGCACTGACTGTCTGCGGGGAGGAAAGAGCGGCCATATTGCTGCCGGACTGTGGGCGTCGCTGATTGGTCGTGGCAATGGTCGTGGGCGTTTTGCCACGACCAATCAGCAACTTGGATTCCATGACAGACAGAGGCCGCGACCAATGAATATCTGTGACAGAAAGACAGACAGAAAGACGGAAGTGACCCTTAGACAATTATATAGTAGAAGGGGTTGTCTACTACTGGACTGCCCCTTTTGAATAACCCCAGTGTTCTAACTAAAATGAAAAGAGCAAGTTTTCCTCTTTTGTCCTGCAGCGATCTCCGGTCATTGTAGATGTCAGCGACGGTCTGATGCAACTGTGAAGGCTGCAGACCATTAGTGACTACTGATAGACTCAGTGCTTATGTAACAAACAATGTCATGCGATCAATGGGGTATGCAGCTCTCGGATCAGACATGTGACACTAATGCTGGAGGTATACGCAGGTCTCAGATCAAATATGCGGCACTAATGCTGGAGGTGTTATGTAGGCAGTGCAGTGACACAGTGTGCCAGCAATCAGAGCACATACAGTGATCTGACAATAACCCAAAAACAATAGAACGAGCTCTGAGACGTGGAATCTCTGTAGACCGCAATACCTGAACCTAACCTAAACACAACTAAAGGCAGCTGTGGATTGCGCCTGAAACTACCTATGCAACTCGGCACAGCCTGAGGAGCTGACTAGCCTGAAGATAGAAAAACAAGCCTGACTTGCCTCAGAGAAATACCCCAAAGGAAAAGGCAGCCCCCCACATATAATGACTGTTAGCAAGATGAAAAGACAAACGTAGGGATGAAATAGATTCAGCAAAGTGAGGCCCGATATTCTAGATAGAGCGAGGATAGCAAAGAGAACTTTGCAGTCTACAAAAAACCCTAAAGCAAAAAACCACGCAAAGGGGGCAAAAAGACCCACCGTGCCGAACTAACGGCACGGCGGTACACCCTTTGCGTCTCAGAGATTCCAGCAAAACGAAATGACAAGCTGGACAGAAAAAGTAGCAACAAAAGCAAAAAGCACTAATCTAAGCAGAGCAGCAGGCCACAGGAAAGATCCAGAAGCTCAGATCCAACACTGGAACATTGACAAGGAGCAAGAAAGACAGAATCAGGTGGAGTTAAATAACAAAGCAGCCAACGAGCTCACCAGAACACCTGAGGGAGGAAGCTCAGAAGCTGCAGTACCACTTGTGACCACAGGAGTGAATTCAGCCACAGAATTCACAACAGTACCCCCCCCCCCTTGAGGAGGGGTCACCGAACCCTCACCAGAGCCCCCAGGCCGACCAGGATGAGCCACATGAAAGGCACGAACAAGATCTGGAGCATGGACATCAGAGGCAAAAACCCAGGAATTATCTTCCTGAGCATAACCCTTCCATTTAACCAGATACTGGAGTTTCCGTCTAGAAACACGAGAATCCAAAATTTTCTCCACAATATACTCCAATTCCCCCTCCACCAAAACCGGGGCAGGAGGCTCAACAGATGGAACCATAGGTGCCACGTATCTCCGCAACAACGACCTATGGAATACATTATGTATGGAAAAGGAGTCTGGGAGGGTCAGACGAAAAGACACAGGATTGAGAATCTCAGAAATCCTATACGGACCAATAAAACGAGGTTTAAATTTAGGAGAGGAAACCTTCATAGGAATATGACGAGAAGATAACCAAACCAGATCCCCAACACGAAGTCGGGGACCCACACGGCGTCTGCGATTAGCGAAAAGTTGAGCCTTCTCCTGGGACAAGGTCAAATTGTCCACTACCTGAGTCCAGATCTGCTGCAACCTGTCCACCACAGAATCCACACCAGGACAGTCCGAAGACTCAACCTGTCCTGAAGAGAAACGAGGATGGAACCCAGAATTGCAGAAAAATGGAGAGACCAAGGTAGCCGAGCTGGCCTGATTATTAAGGCTGCTTTCACACATCCGGTTTTTGGTTTCAGGCTAAATCCGGCAAATTTGCAAAAAAATGGATCCAGTGTAAATTGTGAAAAACTGATGCACTGGATCCGTTTTTTAGCTGGATCCGGCTCTCTGTACTGCGCATGGGTGAGAGAGAGAGATCCCATGCCAGAAACAAAAACAAAGCTTCTGGGCATGCTCAATGTATAAAAAACGGATTTGGACGCCGGAAACGTTCATTCACACATCCGTTCCATGCGTTTATTGCCGGATCCGTCCCTTCAGGCTTTTTTGCCGGACACAAAAAACGTTGCAGGAGACGTTTTTTGTGTCCGGCAAAAAAGCCTGAAGGGACGGATCCGGCACAAAACGAATGAAACGCATGTCCTTCAGGCACAATCCGGCGCTAATACAACTGTATGAAGAAAAAACGGATCCGGCGTAAGAAAAAAACGGATCCGGATTGTGCCTGAAACTGCCGGATTGTGCCTGAAAGAAAAAACCTGATGTGTGAAAGCAGCCTTAGGGCGAACTCAGCCAACGGCAAAAAGGACACCCAATCATCCTGGTCTGCAGAAACAAAACATCTCAGATATGTTTCCAAGGTCTGATTGGTTCGTTCGGTCTGGCCATTAGTCTGAGGATGGAAAGCCGAGGAAAAAGATAGGTCAATGCCCATCCTACCACAAAAGGCTCGCCAAAACCTTGAAACAAACTGGGAACCTCTGTCAGAAACAATATTCTCAGGAATGCCATGCAAACGAACCACATGCTGGAAGAACAAAGGCACCAAATCAGAGGAGGAAGGCAATTTAACCAAGGGCACCAGATGGACCATTTTAGAAAAGCGATCACAGACCACCCAAATGACTGACATCTTTTGAGAAACGGGAAGGTCAGAAATGAAATCCATCGAAATATGTGTCCAAGGCCTCTTTGGGACCGGCAAGGGCAAAAGCAACCCACTGGCACGTGAACAGCAGGGCTTAGCCCTAGCACAAATCCCACAGGACTGCACAAAAATACGTACATCCCGTGACAGAGATGGCCACCAGAAGGATCTAGCCACTAACTCTCTGGTACCAAAGATTCCAGGATGACCAGCCAACACCGAACAATGAAGTTCAGAGATAACTTTACTAGTCCACCTATCAGGGACGAACAGTTTCTCCGCCGGACAACGATCAGGTTTATTCGCCTGAAATTTTTGCAACACTCGCCGCAAATCAGGGGAGATGGCAGACACAATGACTCCTTCCTTGAGGATACTCGCCGGCTCAGATGAACCCGGAGAGTCGGGCACAAAACTCCTAGACAGAGCATCCGCCTTCACATTTTTAGAGCCCGGAAGGTACGAAATTACAAAATCGAAGCGGGCAAAAAATAACGACCAACGGGCCTGTCTAGGATTCAAGCGCTTGGCAGACTTGAGATAAGTAAGGTTCTTATGATCAGTCAATACCACCACGCGATGCTTAGCTCCTTCAAGCCAATGACGCCATTCCTCGAATGCCCACTTCATGGCCAGCAACTCTCGGTTGCCCACATCATAATTACGCTCAGCAGCCGAAAACTTCCTGGAAAAGAAAGCACATGGTTTCAACACTGAGCAACCAGAACCTCTCTGTGACAAAACCGCCCCTGCTCCAATCTCAGAAGCATCAACCTCGACCTGGAACGGAAGAGAAACATCTGGTTGACACAACACAGGGGCAGAACAAAAACGATGCTTCAACTCCTGAAAAGCTTCCACAGCAGCAGAAGACCAATTAACCAAATCAGCACCCTTCTTGGTCAAATCGGTCAATGGTTTGGCAATGCTAGAAAAATTACAGATGAAGCGACGATAAAAATTAGCAAAGCCCAGGAATTTTTGCAGACTTTTCAGAGATGTCGGCTGAGTCCAATCCTGGATGGCTTGGACCTTAACCGGATCCATCTCGATAGTAGAAGGGGAAAAGATGAACCCCAAAAATGAAACTTTCTGCACACCGAAGAGACACTTTGATCCCTTCACAAACAAAGAATTAGCACGCAGGACCTGGAAAACCATTCTGACCTGCTTCACATGAGAGTCCCAATCATTTGAGAAGATCAAAATGTCATCCAAGTAAACAATCAGGAATTTATCCAGATACTCACGGAAGATGTCATGCATAAAAGACTGAAACACAGATGGAGCATTGGCAAGTCCGAACGGCATCACTAGATACTCAAAATGACCCTCGGGCGTATTAAATGCAGTTTTCCATTCATCTCCTTGCCTGATTCTCACCAGATTATACGCACCACGAAGATCTATCTTAGTGAACCAACTAGCCCCCTTAATCCGAGCAAACAAGTCAGATAACAATGGCAAGGGATACTGAAATTTCACAGTGATCTTATTAAGAAGGCGGTAATCAATACACGGTCTCAGCGAACCATCCTTCTTGGCTACAAAAAAGAACCCTGCTCCCAGTGGTGATGACGATGGGCGAATATGTCCCTTCTCCAGGGATTCCTTCACATAACTGCGCATAGCGGCGTGTTCAGGCACGGATAAATTAAATAATCGACCTTTAGGGAATTTACTACCAGGAATCAAATTGATAGCACAATCACAATCCCTATGCGGAGGTAGGGCATCGGACTTGGGCTCTTCAAATACATCCTGATAATCAGACAAGAACTCTGGGACCTCAGAAGGAGTGGATGACGAAATAGACAAAAATGGAACATCACCATGTACCCCCTGACAACCCCAGCTGGATACCGACATAGAGTTCCAATCCAATACTGGATTATGGGTTTGCAGCCATGGCAACCCCAACACGACCACATCATGCAGATTATGTAGCACCAGAAAGCGAATAACTTCCTGATGTGCAGGAGCCATGCACATGGTCAGCTGGGTCCAGTACTGAGGTTTATTCTTGGCCAAAGGTGTAGCATCAATTCCTCTCAACGGAATAGGACACCGCAAAGGCTCCAAGAAAAACCCACAACGTTTAGCATAATCCAAATCCATCAGATTCAGGGCAGCGCCTGAATCCACAAACGCCATGACAGAATACGATGACAAAGAGCATATCAAGGTAATGGACAGAAGGAATTTGGATTGTACAGTACCAATGACGGCAGACCTATCGAACCGCTTAGTGCGCTTAGGACAATCAGAAATAGCATGAGTGGAATCACCACAGTAGAAACACAGACCATTCAGACGTCTGTGTTCTTGCCGTTCAACTCTGGTCATAGTCCTATCGCACTGCATAGGCTCAGGTTTAATCTTAGACAATACCGCCAAATGGTGCACAGATTTACGCTCGCGCAAGCGTCGACCGATCTGAATGGCCAAAGACATAGACTCATTCAAACCAGCAGGCATAGGAAAACCCACCATGACATCCTTAAGAGCCTCAGAGAGACCCTTTCTGAACAAAGCTGCCAGCGCAGATTCATTCCACAGAGTGAGTACTGACCACTTCCTAAATTTCTGACAATATACTATATCATCCTGACCCTGGCACAAAGCCAGCAAATTTTTCTCAGCCTGATCGACTGAATTAGGCTCATCGTAAAGTAATCCGAGCGCCAGGAAAAACGCATTGACATTACTCAATGCAGGGTCTCCTGGCGCAAGAGAAAATGCCCAGTCCTGAGGGTCGCCGCGCAAAAAGAAATAATAATCAAAACCTGTTGAATAGGATTACCAGAAGAATGAGGTTTCAAGGCCAGAAATAGCTTACAATTATTTTTGAAATTAAGAAACTTAGTTTTATCACCAAAAAACAAATCAGGAATAGGAATTCTTGGTTCTAACATAGATTTCTGATCAATAGTATCTTGAATCCTTTGTACATGTGTAACGAGATTATCCATTGAAGAGCACAGACCCTGAATATCCATGTCCACACCTGTGTCCTGAAACACCCAAATGTCTAGGGGAAAAAAAAGACTGAACACAGAGCTGAGAAAAAAAAAGGATGTCAGAACTTCTTTTTTCCCTCTATTGAGAATCATTTACTGGGCTCCTTGTATTGTAATGTAGGCAATCCAGTGACACAGTGTGCCAGCAATCAGAGCACATACAGTGATCTGACAATAACCCAAAAACAATAGAACGAGCTCTGAGACGTGGAATCTCTGTAGACCGCAATACCTGAACCTAACCTAAACACAACTAAAGGCAGCTGTGGATTGCGCCTGAAACTACCTATGCAACTCGGCACAGCCTGAGGAGCTGACTAGCCTGAAGATAGAAAAACAAGCCTGACTTGCCTCAGAGAAATACCCCAAAGGAAAAGGCAGCCCCCCACATATAATGACTGTTAGCAAGATGAAAAGACAAACGTAGGGATGAAATAGATTCAGCAAAGTGAGGCCCAATATTCTAGATAGAGCGAGGATAGCAAAGAGAACTTTGCAGTCTACAAAAAACCCTAAAGCAAAAAACCACGCAAAGGGGGCAAAAAGACCCACCGTGCCGAACTAACGGCACGGCGGTACACCCTTTGCGTCTCAGAGCTTCCAGCAAAACGAAATGACAAGCTGGACAGAAAAAGTAGCAACAAAAGCAAAAAGCACTAATCTAAGCAGAGCAGCAGGCCACAGGAAAGATCCAGAAGCTCAGATCCAACACTGGAACATTGACAAGGAGCAAGGAAGACAGAATCAGGTGGAGTTAAATAACAAAGCAGCCAACGAGCTCACCAGAACACCTGAGGGAGGAAGCTCAGAAGCTGCAGTACCACTTGTAACCACAGGAGTGAATTCAGCCACAGAATTCACAACATGGAGGTATGCACAGCTCTCGGATCAGACATGCGGCACTAATGCTGTAGGTATATGCAGCTCTCGGATCAGACATGCGGAACTAATGCGGGAGGTATACGCAGCTCTCGGATCAGACATGCGGCACTAATGCTGGAGGTATACGCAGCTCTCGGATCAGACATTCGGCACTAATACTGGAGGTATGCGCAGCTCTCGGATCAGACATGCGGCACTAATGCTGGAGGTCTACGCAGCTCTCAGACCAGACATGGGGCACTAATGCTGGAGGTATACGCAGCTCACAGATCAGACATGGGGCACTAATGCTGGAGGTCTACGCAGCTCTCAAGTCAGACATGCGGCACTAATGCTGGAGGTCTACACAGCTCTCGGATCAGACATGCGGCACTAATGCTGTAGGTATACGTAGCTCTCGGATCAGACATGCGGCACTAATGCTGGAGGTATGCGCAGCTCTCGGATCAGACATGCGGCACTAATGCTGGAGATATACGCAGCGCTCGGATCAGACATGCGGCACTAATGCTGGAGGTATACGTAGCTCTCGGATCAGACATGCGGCACTAATGCTGGAGGTATGCACAGCTCTCGGATCAGACATGCGGCACTAATGCTGGAGGCATATGCGGCTCTCAGATCAGACATGGGGCACTAATGCTGGAGGTATGCGCAGCTCTCAAGTCAGACATGCGGCACTAATGCTGTAGGTATATGCAGCTCTCGGATCAGACATTCGGCACTAATACTGGAGGTATGCGCAGCTCTCGGATCAGACATGCGGCACTAATGCTGGAGGTCTACGCAGCTCTCAGATCAGACATGGGGCACTAATGCTGGAGGTATACGCAGCTCACAGATCAGACATGGGGCACTAATGCTGGAGGTCTACGCAGCTCTCAAGTCAGACATGCGGCACTAATGCTGGAGGTCTACACAGCTCTCGGATCAGACATGCGGCACTAATGCTGTAGGTATACGTAGCTCTCGGATCAGACATGCGGCACTAATGCTGGAGGTATGCGCAGCTCTCGGATCAGACATGCGGCACTAATGCTGGAGATATACGCAGCGCTCGGATCAGACATGCGGCACTAATGCTGGAGGTATACGTAGCTCTCGGATCAGACATGCGGCACTAATGCTGGAGGTATGCACAGCTCTCGGATCAGACATGCGGCACTAATGCTGGAGGCATATGCGGCTCTCAGATCAGACATGGGGCACTAATGCTGGAGGTATGCGCAGCTCTCAAGTCAGACATGCGGCACTAATGCTGGAGGTCTACGCAGCTCTCGGATCAGACATGTGGCACTAATGCTGTAGGTATACGCAGCTCTCGGATCAGACATGCGGCACTAATGCTGCAGATATGCGCAGCTCTCGGATCAGACATGCGGCACTAATGCTGGAGGTATACGCAGCTCTCAGATCAGACATGGGGCACTAATGCTGGAGGTATGATAAGCTCTCAAGTCAGACATGCGGCACTAATGCTGGAGGTCTACGCAGCTCTCGGATCAGACATGCGGCACTAATGCTGTAGGCATACGCAACTCTCGGATCAGACATGCGGCACTAATGCTGGAGGTATGCGCAGCTCTCGGATCAGACATGCGGCATTAATGCTGGAGGTATGCACAGCTCTCGGATCAGACATGCGGCACTAATGCTGGAGGTATACACAGCTCTTGGATCAGACATGCGGCACTAATGCTGGAGGTATACGCAGCTCTCGGATCAGACATGCGGCACTAATGCTGTAGGTTTACGCAGCTCTCAGATCAGACATGGGGCACTAATGCTGGAGGTATACGCAGCTCTCGGATCAGACATGCGGCACTAATGTGTGAGATATACGCAGCTCTTGGATCAGACATGCGGCACTAATGCTGGAGGTATACGCAGCTCTCGGATCAGACATGCGGCACTAATGCTGGAGGTATACGCAGCTCACAGATCAGACATGGGGCACTAATGCTGGAGGTATACACAGCTCTCGGATCAGACATGCTGCACTAATGCTGGAGGTATGCGCAGCTCTCGGATCAGACATGCGGCACTAATGCTGGAGATATACGCAGCTCTCGGATCAGACATGCGGCACTAATGCTGGAGGTATACGTAGCTCTCAGATCAGACATGCGGCACTAATGCTGGAGGTATGCACAGCTCTCGGATCAGACATGCGGCACTAATGCTGGAGGCATATGCAGCTCTCAGATCAGACATGCGGCACTAATGCTGGAGGTATATGCAGCTCTCGGATCAGACATGCGGCACTAATGCTGGAGGTATACGCAGCTCACAGATCAGACATGGGGCACTAATGCTGGAGGTATACACAGCTCTCGGATCAGACATGCGGCACTAA
Organism: Ranitomeya imitator; assembly: GCF_032444005.1. Lineage (NCBI taxonomy): Eukaryota > Metazoa > Chordata > Amphibia > Anura > Dendrobatidae > Ranitomeya > Ranitomeya imitator. The sequence continues at coordinate 726,160,246 of NC_091284.1, read as the reverse complement.
TGCTGGAGGTATGCGCAGCTCTCGGATCAGACATGCGGCACTAATGTTGGAGATATACGCAGCTCTCGGATCAGACATGCGGCACTAATGCTGGAGGTATGCGCAGCTCTCAGATCAGACATGCGGCACTAATGCTGGAGATATACGCAGCTCTCGGATCAGACATGCGGCACTAATGCTGGAGGTATACGTAGCTCTCGGATCAGACATGCGGCACTAATGCTGGAGGTATGCACAGCTCTCGGATCAGACATGTGGCACTAATGCTGGAGGTATACGCAGCTCTTGGATCAGACATGCGGCACTAATGCTGGAGGTATACGCAGCTCTCGGATCAGACATGCGGCACTAATGCTGGAGGTATACGCAGCTCACAGATCAGACATGGGGCACTAATGCTGGAGGTATACACAGCTCTCGGATCAGACATGCGGCACTAATGTGTGAGATATACGCAGCTCTTGGATCAGACATGCGGCACTAATGCTGGAGGTATACGCAGCTCTCGGATCAGACATGCGGCACTAATGTGTGAGATATACGCAGCTCTTGGATCAGACATGCGGCACTAATGCTGGAGGTATACGCAGCTCTCGGATCAGACATGTGGCACTAATGCTGGAGGTATACGCAGCTCTCGGATCAGACATGCGGCACTAATGCTGGAGATATACGCAGCTCTCGGATCAGACATGCGGCACTAATGCTGGAGGTATACGTAGCTCTCGGATCAGACATGCGGCACTAATGCTGGAGGTATATGCAGCTCTCAGATCAGACATGGGGCACTAATGCTGGAGATATACGCAGCTCTCGGATCAGACATGCGGCACTAATGCTGGAGGTATGCACAGCTCTCGGATCAGACATGCGGCACTAATGCTGGAGGCATATGCAGCTCTCAGATCAGACATGGGGCACTAATGCTGGAGGTATACGTAGCTCTCGGATCAGACATGCGGCACTAATGCTGGAGGTATGCACAGCTCTCGGATCAGACATGCGGCACTAATGCTGGAGGTATATGCAGCTCTCAGATCAGACATGGGGCACTAATGCTGGAGATATACGCAGCTCTCGGATCAGACATGCGGCACTAATGCTGGAGGTATGCACAGCTCTCGGATCAGACATGCGGCACTAATGCTGGAGGCATATGCAGCTCTCAGATCAGACATGGGGCACTAATGCTGGAGGTATGCACAGCTCTCAAGTCAGACATGCGGCACTAATGCTGGAGATATACGCAGCTCTCGGATCAGACATGCGGCACTAATGCTGGAGGTATACACAGCTCTCGGATCAGACATGTGGCGCTAATGCTGTAGGTATACGCAGCTCTCGGATCAGACATGCGGCACTAATGCTGGAGGTATGCGCAGCTCTCGGATCAGACATGCGGCACTAATGCTGGAGGTATACGCAGCTCTCGGATCAGACATGGGGCACTAATGCTGGAGGTATGATAAGCTCTCAAGTCAGACATGCGGCACTAATGCTGGAGGTATGCGCAGCTCTCGGATCAGATATGCGGCACTAATGCTGGAGGTATACGCAGCTCTCAGATCAGACATGGGGCACTAATGCTGGAGGTATGATAAGCTCTCAAGTCAGACATGCGGCACTAATGCTGGAGGTATACGCAGCTCTCGGATCAGACATGCGGCACTAATGCTGTAGGTATACGCAGCTCTCAGATCAGACATGGGGCACTAATGCTGGAGGTATACGCAGCTCTCGGATCAGACATGTGGCACTAATGTGTGAGATATATGCAGCTCTCGGATCAGACATGCGGCACTAATGCTGGAGGTATACGCAGCTCTCGGATCAGACATGCGGCACTAATGCTGGAGGTATACGCAGCTCACAGATCAGACATGGGGCACTAATGCTGGAGGTATACACAGCTCTCAGATCAGACATGCGGCACTAATGCTGGAGGTATACACAGCTCTCAGATCAGACATGCGGCACTAATGCGGGAGGTATACGCAGCTCTCGGATCAGACATGTGGCACTAATGCTGGAGGTATACGCAGCTCACAGATCAGACATGGGGCACTAATGCTGGAGGTATACGCAGCTCACAGATCAGACATGGGGCACTAATGCTGGAGGTATACGCAGCTCTCGGATCAGACATGTGGCACTAATGCTGGAGGTATACGCAGCTCTCGGATCAGACATGCGGCACTAATGCTGGAGGTATACGCAGCTATCGGATCAGACATGCGGCACTAATGCTGTAGGTATACGCAGCTCTCAGATCAGACATGGGGCACTAATGCTGGAGGTATACGCAGCTCTCGGATCAGACATGTGGCACTAATGCTGGAGGTATACGCAGCTCTCGGATCAGACATGTGGCACTAATGCTGGAGGTATACGCAGCTCTCGGATCAGACATGCGGCACTAATGCTGGAGGTATACACAGCTCTCAGATCAGACATGCGGCACTAATGCTGTAGGTATACGCAGCTCACAGATCAGACATGGGGCACTAATGCTGGAGGTATACGCAGCTCACAGATCAGACATGGGGCACTAATGCTGGAGGTATACGCAGCTCTCGGATCAGACATGTGGCACTAATGCTGGAGGTATACGCAGCTCTCGGATCAGACATGCGGCACTAATGCTGGAGGTATACACAGCTCTCAGATCAGACATGCGGCACTAATGCTGTAGGTATACGCAGCTCACAGATCAGACATGGGGCACTAATGCTGGAGGTATACGCAGCTCACAGATCAGACATGGGGCACTAATGCTGGAGGTATACGCAGCTCTCGGATCAGACATGTGGCACTAATGCTGGAGGTATACGCAGCTCTCGGATCAGACATGCGGCACTAATGCTGGAGGTATACGCAGCTCTCGGATCAGACATGCGGCACTAATGCTGTAGGTATACGCAGCTCTCAGATCAGACATGGGGCACTAATGCTGGAGGTATACGCAGCTCTCGGATCAGACATGTGGCACTAATGCTGGAGGTATACGCAGCTCTCGGATCAGACATGTGGCACTAATGCTGGAGGTATACGCAGCTCTCGGATCAGACATGCGGCACTAATGCTGGAGGTATACGCAGCTCTCGGATCAGACATGCGGCACTAATGCTGTAGGTATACGCAGCTCTCAGATCAGACATGGGGCACTAATGCTGGAGGTATACGCAGCTCTCGGATCAGACATGTGGCACTAATGCTGGAGGTATACGCAGCTCTCGGATCAGACATGTGGCACTAATGCTGGAGGTATACGCAGCTCTCGGATCAGACATGCGGCACTAATGCTGGAGGTATACACAGCTCTCAGATCAGACATGCGGCACTAATGCTGTAGGTATACGCAGCTCTCAGATCAGACATGGGGCACTAATGCTGGAGGTATACGCAGCTCTCAGATCAGACATGGGGCACTAATGTGTGAGATATATGCAGCTCTCGGATCAGACATGCGGCACTAATGCTAGAGGTATGCGCAGCTCACAGATCAGACATGTGGCACTAATGCTGGAGGTATACACAGCTCACAGATCAGACATGCGGCACTAATGCTGGAGGTATACGCAGCTCTCGGATCAGACATGGGGCACTAATGCTGGAGGTATACGCAGCTCTCTGATCAGACATGGGGCACTAATGCTGGAGGTATACACAGCTCTCGGATCAGACATGCGGCACTAATGTGGGAGGTATACGCAGCTCACAGATCAGACATGCGGCACTAATGCTGGAGGTATACGCAGCTCTCGGATCAGACATGGGGCACTAATGCTGGAGGTATACGCAGCTCTCGGATCAGACATGGGGCACTAATGCTGGAGGTATACACAGCTCTCGGATCAGACATGCGGCACTAATGTGGGAGGTATACGCAGCTCACAGATCAGACATGGGGCACTAATGCTGGAGGTATACACAGCTCTCAGATCAGACATGCGGCACTAATGCTGGAGGCAAGTATGCTTTCTCATTGTTTTATTCATCACACTGAGGACATTCAAAACAGTTTGTGGACAACCCCTTTAAGCAATTTACCTTGTGGGTTAGTTGAATTTGCTCATGGCATTAATGTCAGAGAATTCTACTTTCTATATGAAGAGGGCAATGTTAGTTATAAAATACTATATAGTGGCCCGATTCTAACGCATCGGGTATTCTAGAATATGCATGTCCACGTAGTATATTGCCTAGCTACGTAGTATATTGCCCAGTCACGTAGTATATTGCCCAGCCACGTAGTATATTGCCCAGTCACGTAGTATATTTCCCAGCCACGTAGTATATTGCCCAGCCACGTAGTATATTCCCCAGCCACATAGTATATTGCCTAGCCACGTAGTAAATAGCCCAGCCACGTAGTATATAGCCCAGTGACGTAGTATATTGCCCAGCTACGTAGTATATTGCCCAGCCACGTAGTATATTGCCCAGTTACGTAGTATATTGCCCAGCCACGTAGTATATTGCCCAGTTACGTAGTATATTGCCCAGCCACGTGGTATATTGCCCAGTTACGTAGTATATTGCCCAGTCACGTAGTATATTGCCCAGTTACGTAGTATATTGCCCAGCCACGTGGTATATTGCCCAGCAACGTAGTATATTGCCCGGTTACGTAGTATATTGCCCAGTCACATAGCATATTGCCCAGTGACGTAGTATATTGCCCAGCCACGTAGTATATTGCCCAGTGATGTAGTATATTGCCCAGTGACGTAGTATGCAGCATACTGTTACTACGCATACTGACGTAGTATATAGTATACTGTTTTTCATGCGTCCCAATGCAATTCTATAGCGGCGAAATCGCTGCGATTCCGCAAAATTAATGAGCATGCTGCGTTTTTTTCAGTGATGTGTTTCCGCTGCGGAAAAAAATGCAGCATGGGCACAACCATTGCGGAATGCCATTAAAAATAAAGGGATGCGTTTTGTAAGCGTTTTTTTAAGCGTTTCCACACCAGAAAAACGTGGCAAAAACGCTTAAAAAACGCAACGTGGGCGCATAGCCTAAAAATAGTCCCACAAATAAATGCAAGTCATGCCGCATAAAACAAACCAAGACACGGTTACATTGAAGGAGAAATAGTAATGGATGTGACAGTGAAAAAGGGGAAAAAATGCTCTGTTCTTAAATCCAGTCTAACTATGAATATCAGAGTTTAAAATGACTGTAGAATAGATCCAATCCTGCTTGGCCTAGCAGACTTTCAAGAGTTTCCATTGATTTCTAAAGATTAATCAGCAGCAAGCAAAGTACATTTTGTGTCCACAAGGTGGCAGTGTTACCATTTATTTACTTAGGCCTAACTTTGTCACCTTCCCTTGCAGTATCACAGTACCAGTCCCTAGCCGCGCATGCAATCGATCCATTATATGTAGTGTAGCATGTATTATCTATGTTAGGCTGCCGTCACACTAGCAGTATTTGCTCAGTATTTTACATCAGTATCTGTAAGCCAAAACCAGGAGTGGGTGAGAAATGCAGAAGTGGTGATGTGTTTCTATTAATAATCTTTATTTTTTTTTTTAATAATCTTTATTTTTATATAGCGCTAACATATTCCGCAGCGCTTTACAGTTTGCACACATTATCATCACTGTCCCCGATTGGGCTCACAATCTAGAATTCCTATCAGTATGTCTTTGGAATGTGGGAGGAAACCGGAGTGCCCGGAGAGAAACACGGAGAGAACATACAAACTCTTTGCAGATGTTGTCCTGGGTGGGATTAGAACCCAGGACCCCAGCGCTGCAAGGCTGCTGTGCTAACCACTGCGCCACCGTGCTGCCCACCGTGCTGCCCACGTTTCTATTATACTGTACCTGTGATTTATTGTACTAAAAAACAAGACACAAATGGAACCTAGACAGGTCTCATAATAAGGGGTCTCTCTGCTTCTAATGAAGATCACATTTGAATAAGAATTTTGAATGTCTGTTCCTAAAACAGAATAAACAGAGTATACAGACGGACTTGTGAATAGAGCCTTATAGCAGTCACAGGACTTCTAAAGGATTCCCGATATTCTTACACACCTACTTTCTGCCTAATATCTATTGATTTAAGTGAAACTCCATTGTTTATTTGGCAAAAAGATGAGTGAGAGTTGCTGAGATGTGTGTTATGATGGTCTACTATACTGTGGATTACACATTGCAGCTGCTGAAGAACCTCTTTTTATGTCATTTAAAACTATATTCACACATAAGAATGAACTTTATATAAAGTATAAGGGACACCCCCCAAGGAAGCAAGTGTGCGAAACGCACGTTGGGGTCCCTCTCACCGCATTCAGGTACAGGCTGGCTTCATTTATTGTCCTTTTTCATCCCCTAATGCTGCATATTTGCTTTATGTGTTCTTACGTTGGTTACTTGGTTGCATAGTGCTGCATAATTTTTGCATTTACTAATACCCTATTGGACAACATTGGCTTTCTATTCCCCAACTTAGGGGTTTATTGATGAGTACTAGCCATGTAGGTCGGTTTTCTTGGGTGACTATATCTACTATTGACTGCACTTTAGCACTATGCACTTTATATTGATGAGATTATTTATAGGCTATTTTGAGTCGGCTGCCATTTTTTTAGGCTATATTCTGCATTGTACTTTGGCACTTTTTATGATTTAATTATTTGCTTGACACATTAAGTCTGTATATATATATATCACCTTATCCTCATCAATTAGGCCATTGGGACTTCTTTTTGACTGTATTATTTGATTTTCTGTACAAGCCATTTACTGATATCCCGTGGCCTTTGTCAGTGCTATTTGTATTTTTTGTTCTCCTGATGCGGTACTAGGTTGTTCTCTATCACTTTCTGTTGCATCTATTACCCCCTTTTTTATTATATTTTTCTAAAATATTTACAATTAAAGTTTATATTACTTTTAATTAGCTCTTGTGTCCATTTGTTGTCGGTTTTCTGTATTGTATATGGCAGAGCGTGGATAATTAGTTTTGCCCCTTTTTTGGATTATTTATACAAAAGTTCTCTAGGACAGCAATAGCGAGTTTGTATGTACAGTGCAGACCAAAAGTTTGGACACAACTTCTCATTTAAAGATTTTTCTGTATTTTCATGACTATGAAAATTGTACATTCACAATGAAGGCATCAAAACTATGAATTAACACATGTGGAATTATATACTTAACAAAAAAGTGTGAAACAACTGAAAATATGTCTTATATTCTAGGTTCTTCAAAGTAGCCACCTTTTGCTTTGATGACTGCTTTGCACACTCTTGGCATTCTCTTGATGAGCTTGTACAGTGGTATGGAAAATATTCAGACCCCTTTAAATTCCTTTGACCTCATGATTCTCATTTGGTCTGACATGCACTGTGAGCTGTGAGGTCTTATATAGACAGGTTTTGTCTTTCCAAATCAAGTCCTATCAGTTTAATTAACCACAGCTGGACTCCAATGAAGGACTAGAACCATCTCAAGGAGGATCACAAGGAAATGGACAGCATGTGACTTAAAGGGACTCTGTCACCTGAATTTGGAGGGAACAATCTTCAGCCATAGGGGCGGGGTTTTCGGGTGTTTGATTCACCCTTTCCTTACCCGCTGGCTGCAATATTGAAGTTCATTCTCTGTCCTCCATAGTACATGCCTGCACAAGGCAATCTTGCCTTGCGCAGGCGTGTACTATGGAGGACAGAGAATGAACTTCAATCCAATTTTGCAGCCAGCATGCAGCCGGCGGGTAAGGAAAGGGTGAATCAAACACCCGAAAACCCCGCCGTTATGGCTGAAGATTGTTCCCTCCAAATTCAGGTGACAGAGTCCCTTTAAATATGAGAGTCTAAGCAAAGGGTCTGAATACTTATGACTAGGGTTGAGCGACTTTTACTTTTTTAGGGTCGAGTCAGGTTTCGCGAAACCCGACTATCTCTAAAGTCGAGTCGAGTGAAATCGGCCGATTATGGCGAAAAGTCGGGGATCGACCGAAACACGAAACCCAATGCAAAGTCAATGGGAATTCTTCTCCCTCTCTCTCTCTCTCTCCGTCCCTGAACAGAAAAGCTGGTGTTACACATTTCACCCCTAAGACCTATGTCATCACTCTGCCCACGCTCCTTCATTGGCTGGAAAAATGGCGCCAAGCGCGTCATACGAAACGCGACTTTGGCGCGAAAGTCGCGTACCGCATGGCCGACCCCACACAGGGATCGGGTCGGGTTTCATGAAACCCGACTTTGCCAAAAGTCGGCGACTTTAGAAAATGAATGATCCGTTTCGCTCAACCCTACTTATGACCATGTGATAATTCCGTTTTTCTTTTTTAATAAATTTGCAAAAATTTCTACATTTCTGTTTTTTTCAGTCAAGATGGGGGGCAGAGTGTACATTAATGAGATAAAAATTAACTTTTTTTAAATTTACCAAATGGCTGCAATGAAACGAAGAGTGAAAAATTTAAAGGGGGATGAATACTTTCCGTACCCACAGTATGTATCTAAACAGTAAAAATAACATTTGTCAGAATGCTCATCTTCAGTGAAAACAAGAATAACACAGTAAGGCCGGCTTCACACTCAGCGTATGAAAATACGGTCCGTATATTACGGCCGTAATACGCTGAAATGTCCCGAAAATAGTGGTCCGTAGCTCCTCCGTAGGCAGGGTGTGTCAGCGTTTTTTGCGCATGGCATCCTCCGTATGTAATCCGTATGGCATCCGTACTGCGTGGTTTTCTCGCAGGCTTGCAAAACCAACATACCGCTATAGAAATGATCCATGTGTCCCAAAAAGAAAAATATATATATACAGTGGGGCAAAAAAGTATTTAGTCAGTCAGCAATAGTGCAAGTTCCACCACTTAAAAAGATGAGAGGCGTCTGTAATTTACATCATAGGTAGACCTCAACTATGGGAGACAAACTGAGAAAAAAAAATCCAGAAAATCACATTGTCTGTTTTTTTATCATTTTTTTTGCATATTATGGTGGAAAATAAGTATTTGGTCAGAAACAAACAATCAAGATTTCTGGCTCTCACAGACCTGTAACTTCTTCTTTAAGAGTCTCCTCTTTCCTCTACTCATTACCTGTAGTAATGGCACCTGTTTAAACTTGTTATCAGTATAAAAAGACACCTGTGCACACCCTCAAACAGTCTGACTCCAAACTCCACTGTGGTGAAGACCAAAGAGCTGTCAAAGGACACCAGAAACAAAATTGTAGCCCTGCACCAGGCTGGGAAGACTGAATCTGCAATAGCCAACCAGCTTGGAGTGAAGAAATCAACAGTGGGAGCAATGATTAGAAAATGGAAGACATACAAGACCACTGATAATCTCCCTCGATCTGGGGCTGCACGCAAAATCCCACCCCGTGGGGTCAGAATGATCACAAGAACGGTGAGCAAAAATCCCAGAACCACGCGGGGGGACCTAGTGAATGAACTGCAGAGAGCTGGGACCAATGTAACAAGGCCTACCATAAGTAACACACTACGCCACCATGGACTCAGATCCTGCAGTGCCAGACGTGTCCCACTGCTTAAGCCAGTACATGTCCGGGCCCGTCTGAAGTTTGCTAGAGAGCATTTGGATGATCCAGAGGAGTTTTGGGAGAATGTCCTATGGTCTGATGAAACCAAACTGGAACTGTTTGGTAGAAACACAACTTGTCATGTTTGGAGGAAAAAGAATACTGAGTTGCATCCATCAAACACCATACCTACTGTAAAGCATGGTGGTGGAAACATCATGCTTTGGGGCTGTTTCTCTGCAAAGGGGCCAGGACGACTGATCCGGGTACATGAAAGAATGAATGGGGCCATGTATCGTGAGATTTTGAGTGCAAACCTCCTTCCATCAGCAAGGGCATTGAAGATGAAACGTGGCTGGGTCTTTCAACATGACAATGATCCAAAGCACACCGCCAGGGCAACGAAGGAGTGGCTTCGTAAGAAGCATTTCAAGGTCCTGGAGTGGCCTAGCCAGTCTCCAGATCTCAACCCTATAGAAAACCTTTGGAGGGAGTTGAAAGTCCGTGTTGCCAAGCGAAAAGCCAAGAACATCACTGCTCTAGAGGAGATCTGCATGGAGGAATGGGCCAACATACCAACAACAGTGTGTGGCAACCTTGTGAAGACTTACAGAAAACGTTTGACCTCTGTCATTGCCAACAAAGGATATATTACAAAGTATTGAGATGAAATTTTGTTTCTGACCAAATACTTATTTTCCACCATAATATGCAAATAAAATGTTAAAAAAACAGACAATGTGATTTTCTGGATTTTTTTTTCTCAGTTTGTCTCCCATAGTTGAGGTCTACCTATGATGTAAATTACAGACGCCTCTCATCTTTTTAAGTGGTGGAACTTGCACTATTGCTGACTGACTAAATACTTTTTTGCCCCACTGTATATATGTTGTCTATATATATATATATATATATATATATATATATATATATATATATATATATGTCATTAGACACATATATGTATATATATTAATATTTTTTCCAGCGCTATACAGCTTGAAAGCCGGTAATTCAATTACCGGCTTTTTCTTTCTCCTTCCTAAAACCCGACATGATTTGAGACATGGTTTACATACAGTAAACCATGTCTTCTCTCCATTTTTTTTGCAGATTCCACACTACTAATGTCAGTAGTGTGTATCTGCAAAATTTGGCCGTTCTAGCTCTTAAAATAAAGGGTTAAATGGCGGAAAAAATTGGCGTGGGCTCCCGCGCAATTTTCTCCGCCAGAGTAGTAAAGCCAGTGACTGAGGGCAGATATTAATAGCCTGGAGAGGGTCCACGGTTATTGGCCCCCCCCTGGCTAAAAATATCTGCCCCCAGCCACCCCAGAACAGGCACATCTGGAAGATGCGCCTATTCTGGCACTTGGCCACTCTCTTCCCATTCCCGTGTAGCGGTGGGATATGGGGTAATGAAGGGTTAATGCCACCTTGCTATTGTAAGGTGACATTAAGCCTAATTAATAATGGAGAGGCGTCAATTATGACACCTATCCATTATTAATCCAATTGAATGAAAGGGTTAAATAAAACACAAACACATTATTTAAAATTATTTTAATGAAATAAAAACAATGGTTGTTGGAGTATTTTATTCTACGCCCAATCCAGTCACTGAAGACCCTCGTTCTGTGAAAGAAAAAACATAATAAACCAACAATAAACTTACCCTCCGCAGATCTGTAACGTCCAACGATGTAAATCCTTCTGAAGGGGTTAAAACATTTTGCAGCAAGGAGCTTTGCTAATGCAGGCTGCTCCTCGCTGCAAAACCCCTGGGAATGAGTCTAAATATAGATCAATGAGCTATATTTAGCTTCATTTGCGGTGAGGCGCCCTCTGCTGGATGTTCATAGATCGTGGGAAATTTCCTAGAAAGCTCCCAGGCTTTCTAGGCAAGTTCCCACGATCTATAAACATATATATACCTATTCTATGTGTACACATTTATTCTACTGTAAGCGGTCAGTGTGATTTTACTGTACACCGCACTGAATTACCGGCTTTTCTCTCTAACAGCGCTGCGTATTTCTCGCAAGTCACACTGCTTGTCCGTGTGAAATCCGTATTTTTCACGCTTCCATAGACTTTCATTGGCGTATTTCTTGCGCAGTACGGTGACAAACGCAGCATGCTGCGATTTTGTACGGCCGTAGAAAGCCGTATAATACTGATCAGTAAAATACGGCAGATAGGAGCAGGGGCATAGAGAATAATTGTGCCGTATTTTTTGCGAGTTTTACGGACGTAGTTTCTGCGCTCTTACGTCCGTAAAACTCGCAAGTGTGAAGCCGGCCTAAGAAACCTAGGACAAGACTGTGTAGAAAGAAGTGGTAGTCTGCTGTATAGCAGTCAGAATTGCAGATTATTTTACAAAACTTGAAATTTGAATCCGACAACTTCAGAGCTCAGCAGCTCTAAGCAGCTCGTGCAGTCAACTTGGGGAGAGCTCAGACATTGGCTGTAGTGCTGGCGACATGGCGTAAGCTCTGCAGACATTAATAATCAAGGGAGAATGAAACCATGCTTGACGATGGAACATCTCAGTGAAAAATAGAAAAATCTACATTTTTATTGAGAATCAATTAAGAAAAAATACTTTGATATACAGACAAAAAAGACCAATTACGTACAAATTAAAACCAATTAAAATCTGCACCATTTACCACGAGAATTTTTTCACGGTGCTAGCAGTGATCTCATTGAGGCCACCGCAGTTCATCGTCTTGGGTCACAGTGACCTGCCCGTGGAAACACAGGTTCAGTGACCGGCAATAACCTCTCTGACGTCACCGCTTGACACTGAAGCTGCTGCACTCACAGCATTGGCTCATGGTTTTCAGCCTGGACAGTCGCATCATGGCACTGTTCAATTTGCAAACCAGATATTATAGAGATGGATTACAGCATGGGACAGTATGGATTATCTTCTTGTCGGACTCGTGAAGGATATGATTGTTTATTATTTTGGCCTTTTTTTCTTTTTTACAGGGGACATAGGCTTGAATGGATTATCTTCATGTTGGATAGGTGAGGGATATTTTTTATTATTTTTGCTTTTTTACATGGGTCAGGGTGGCTTCAATGGATTATGCGTAAAGGTGAGCATAACTTTGTTTTATATTTTTAAATGAATGTTTAAAGCAGAGAGTTTTTTATTTCAAATAAAGGATTTTATTCTTACTGTGTGTTTATTTCAAAACTTACTATGGGGTTAGTACTGGGGGCATCGTATAGATGCCTCTCCATTACTAACCCATGGGCTTGATGTCAGCTGCCAATACAAAGCTAGCATTAACCCCACAAATATGAACCCCACTTGCAACCACCACATGGCAAGTTGGAAGAGCGAGGCTAAGTGCCATAAGATGCGCCTTTTCTGAGCGGCTGAGGGCTGATGTTGGTAGCCTGCGAAGGCGGGCCATATCTCTGGCCATTTCCCTGGCTATTAATATCAACCCGCAGCTGTCTGTTTAGCCTTTGCTGGTTTGAATTCATAGGGGGACCCTACAACATTTTCTTTCTGGGGTCCCCCTTAAATTCACCAGTAAAGGCTAAGTAAACAGCTGTGAGCTGTTATTAATGTATTAATAACCTGGGAACATTTTGGGATATTGACCCTTTTCCCAGATTATTAACATCAGCCTCCCGCTGATGTGAAAATTGCGAGGGAGCCCACCATTTTTTTTTACAATAACTTTAATAATTTATATTTAAAAATGTCATCCATGTGTCATCAAGGTGCACATGTGTCACATGCATTTTGTCCATGCTGCTTATAAAAAAACTGATTTGTATGCGGGTTTTTCACATTGATAGACGGTCTGTGTGAAAAACCTGATATGTGCGCACCACCATTAAATACAATGGGTCTGCATGTGTCTGTATTTGTGGCATTAAAAAAGGACACAAAAAACGGAGACGTGAAGGAGGCCAAAGGGAACCTGTCACCGGCTTTACATCACATAAACCCTTCCTACCATCATTTAACGCTTTAATTTGAATATGTACAATCCCTTTAGATCATCTTAGGTTTCCCCGCTACCTTCGACAAGATCTTATAAGGACAAGATTTTTTTTAAAATTATACTCTGATATTTAAAACCACAGAATGTGTACTTAGCTTTTTGAAAACTGTAGCTGCACATAGGGAATGGTGATCGGAGAGAGAAGGATCGGACAGTGTGAATTCAGATGTCCAATCCTTTTCTCAAGTTTTGTGCATCACAATATGTGCAGTGATTATGGTCTGCACACAGTACAAATATAGGCTCCGATTCATCATTTGTGTTTCGCTTTGAGTCACTTTCCTTTTTTTATCTTGTGGTCTTAATTGCTGTTTTTTGCCCAAAATTCTAGAAAATGGCAATTTAATTCAGTTAAAATTATTATTTTTTCTTTCTCGAATTGTTTTGATGTGACTTCTTGGTATGTATTAAAAAAGGGCGCAAAAATTGCACCAAAATACTGGTGTAACCAAAAATATACCAGCGGTGAGCTGGAGTGGATTTGCCCCTAATTTTGGGACATTTTTTAAAAACACTGCTATAGATGAATCAGGCTGAAAAAATCTCAAAACTCCACCTTCAAAGCGGACAAAAACAGCAAGACCTTATACAAGAGACTTAAAAAAGTGCAAATAGGGTATAAACAAATAAAAGGTCTGAAACAGACTAAACTAGAGAAAAAACAGGGGCAAAGGCAACAATGAGTCGCGACCATAGAGTATATAGCAGTATAATATCATACTTTCTTTGGAATTGCAGTGATACATAAATGACATACGGTTTTCTGCAGATGTTACTTGCGAAGCAGCATTGAGTCACTGGGAGATTATGTGACGGCACATTCTTCCCACAGCCGTGATCTCAGTACGTCCTGAAGTCAGTGCTGATAGGATTTGAGCCCCTGGTGTTACGAATGGCGCCAGGGAGAAACCAACCGCTGGTGTTAGGTCTTGAGTTGGCCAAACATGAAGAACCACAAATATCCCTCTAAATTGTGAAAAATATGCTGAAACCAAGCTAGTGGCTTACAGTCAAAGACAACTTATTTTAAATTACTCCCTGCAGACACAAAACAGACTTGTCACAGACTTATGTGCCATACAATATAGAGGTTATAGCATTTATTGTGGATGCGATTTGATCCACGTGCAAATTAGTATCGGAGAGAAACAACTGAAGCCGAATCTAATGTCATATATTATGCATTTTGCAAAGATAGAAATTGAGGTGCAGAGCTACCATATAAGAGAAGGTGGAATTGAGACAGTGAAATGCCAGAAATATCCAGGGAAATATTAAAGCGACAGTTCTCTTTCAATGTTTTGACCTGCCTGCAATTTGTTAAAACATAATAAGCCCTCTGCTCACCTTCCCCAGGTCCAGCGGCACGTTTCCTCTTTTGTTCCCAGTGCCTGGTATTGGCTGCAGCGCTACAGAGCAGCAGCCAATCACTGAGCTCAGTGGTTCTGAACAATCATTTCATATACGCGGGCAGAGCCACTGAACTCACCGAGTAGCTGCCCCAGCTCCAAAAGGTAGATATTTTCTAGAACTTGTCCTTAGCAGGAATCTGTCACCAGGTTTTTGCCACTTAACCTGAAAGCTTTCTTCTTCTTTATGTTTTTTATATAGCGCTAACATATTCCGCAGCGCTTTACAGTTTGCACACATTATCATCGCTGTCCCCAATGGGGGTCACATCTAAATTCCCTATCAGTATGTCTTTGGAATGTGGGAGAAAACCAGAGAACCCAGAGGAAACCCACGCAAACACGGGGAGAACATACAAACTCCTTGCAGATGTTGTCCTTGATGGGATTTGAACCCAGGACTCCACTGTGCAATGTTGAGACAGAGAACCTAAATTCAACAATAACCATTCCCGATCACTGATTGGCAGGTTTCTGTCTATGCACAGTGTACACAGAAAGCTGTCACTTAGTGGTGTGGGCGGGGTTATCCAGGGATCAACATTTATAGAACTGTTAGTGAGTTGTCCATCAGGGCCTGTGGTACTTGGTACCGGGTCCGGTCGCACTTAAATGGGATGTCACGGTAGCTGTGACCCGGTCTGTGGCCCTGGGCACTCAATTAAAGGAGAAAGGTCTTTAAAAGGTATTTTGGAATAAAGTCTATTTGTGACGCTACCTGTGGTTCTCGGTCAGAGGGGACCGACGCTGCTTAATGGGGTCCTCTGGGGTGATGTTTCAGCAAGATGGTGGCGCTTTCCACAGGTGAAGCGGGGTTCCCAGGGCTCCCAAGGTGTGTGGCAAGGATGGTGGGTTGCCGGTAAATAACGGAGGACACAGGGTTGCAGTCTTTACCTGGTTTACTGAAGTTCTAGTCAGCCTCAGTCCAAGGTACCGGCAACATGTAGAGAAGGAGTCCAGGCAGCCCGAAAACAAGTAGAAATCCCCTCGGCAGGTCAGGTTGGGAACCTTCCACTATGCGCTGGGTTTCTGGTACCTTGCTACCTGTGGTTTGCTGGCAAGGTACCCCTTTTCACTCCTGCCTGGGACAGTACCTGCACGGTAGGCAACTTGAGCTGTTCTCTTAGGGGCAATTTACGTATAGTCCTATGCCCTCCGGTTCTACTGTGGACCTTTCAGTTATCTACAATCTCGGGCTCCCGATGCCCGGTTTCTGCACTCTGGCTCACAGGAGGCCCGATCGCCACCTCCTTGAGCTCCTAATCACTCCTCTGAGCTCCTTTCCTGTCTCTTGTCTCACACAGACTGACTAACTCCTCCTCCAGACCAGGATGGAATTTAGGGAAGTTCCCCTCAAACAGGGTTTTGAGCTCCCCCTTCTGGCCTGGAGTTAGAATGTGTTGTGTGTACAGCTTACCTGCCAAAGGGATCCCACTTGTCTCCAGGCATGGCATTACCCTCCCGAGAGGAAGGTAGCACCACTGTAGTACCCGAACTCCTGGGGTGCCACACTAGATCTGCAGCAAATAAAATCTGCAGCCCAGTAAGTGACACATCGCTGGAATCAGTGACTCCGCTACTATATTATGATGCTCTCCGATGGGTTGGCTAGATTTAGGGGAACAGGCTTTAGAAAGGGATAGGCTATACACTGACATCTGTACAATGCACACACAATGCTTTTCTCAAGATCTCAGCTCAGAGAATGAATTGCAACATCAGGCATATTAGAGAGGTATACTAATATGCAAATACCCAAAAATGAAACAATATTAACCCCTTCATGACCTTGGGATTTTTCGTTTTTCCGTGTTCGTTTTTCACTCCTCTCCTTCCCAGAGCCATAACTTTTTTATTTTTCCGTAAATTTGGCCATGTGAGGGCTTATTTTTTGCGGGACGAGTTGTACTTTTGAAAGACATCATTGGTTTTAGCATGTCGTGTACTAGAAAACGGGAAAAAAATTCCAAGTGCGGTGAAATTGCAAAAAAAGTGCAATCCCACACTTGTTTTTTGTTTGGCTTTTTTGCTAGGTTCACTAAATGCTAAAACTGACCTGACATTATGATTCTCCAGGTCAGTACGAGTTCATAGACACCTAACATGACTAGGTTATTTTTTTACCTAAGTGGTGAAAAAAAATTCCAAACTTTGCTAAAAAAAAAAAAAAATTGCGCCATTTTCCGATACTCGTAGCGTCTCCATTTTTCATGATCTGGGGTTGGTTGAGGGCTTATTTTTTGTGTGCTGAGATGACATTTTTAATGGTTGCATTTTGGTGCAGATACGTCCTTTTGGTCGCCTGTTATTGCATTTTAATGCAATGTCGCGGCGACCAAAAAAACGTAATTCTGGCGTTTCAAATTTTTTTCTCGCTACGCTGTTTAGCGATCAGGTTAATGCTTTTTTTTAGTTGATAGATCGGGTGATTCTGAGCGCGGCGATACCAAATATGCGTAGATTTGATTTTTTTTTATTGATTTATTTTGATTGGGGCGAAAGGGGGGTGATTTAAACTTTTATTTTTTTTTTTTTTTTTTCACATTTTTTTTAACTTTTTACTTTTGCCATGCTTCAATAGCCTCCATGGGAGGCTAGAAGCAGGCACAGCACGATCGCCTCTGCTACATAGCAGCGCTCTGCTGTTCGCTGCTATGTAGCTGAAAATCAGGTGTGCTGTGAGCGCCGACCACAGGGTGGCGCTCACAGCTGCCGGCGATCAGTAACCATAGAGGTCTTAAGGACCTCTATGGTTACAATTCTGAAGCATCGCCGACCCCGATCATGTGACGGGGGTCGGCGATGACGTCATTTCTGGCCGCCCGGCTGGAAGCGGTAGTTAAATGCTGCTGTCTGCGTTTGACAGCGGCATTTAACTAGTTAATAGGCGCGGGCAGATCGCGATTCTGCTCGCGCCTATTACGGGCACATGTCAGCTGTTCAAAACAGCTGACATGTCCCGGCTTTGATGCGGGCTCACCGCAGAGCCCTGCATCAAAGCAGAGGATCTGACCTCGGACGTACTATCCCGTCCGAGGTCAGAAAGGGGTTAATTACTAGCTCAAATAATGTGAATATTAACAATGGAAAAACACAGCCTAAGTACCAAGTATAACATTTACAAAAATCTTTTATTGATCATAATTTTTGACAAAAATCTCAGAAAAACATACAAAATGCCACATTAGAGGCTGCAAGAAAACCAAAAGGCAGTCTAGGGAGCCCTGTAAAATTCATCCTAAACTCACAAGCAAGTTCAAAATTGGCATATAAAAAGTGCTAAAAAGTGCTTAATGCTGCCAAGAACAAAATGCCTGTCTATCCAATAAAGTGCTAAGTAGATAAATATGTAAAGTGCTTCAAATCGAATCCATATATGATGCAAGCATAAATTTCAACATAAAGCAACTAGTGTTGCAATCATAAAGTGCTCATGCATACATAATCATAGCACAGGAGGAACTTTACATGTGAGTAGTATCTGATACAGGTGCTCCCGCCGCCCCTACGCACGTTTCGTGAAAGTCACTACCTCAGGAGGCGAGAGGTATATAGGAGCCATTTATTTCTTCTGTGGCCCGGACCAGGCCCCAGTGGCAGGATTCAGGCAGACGCACCTTCAGTTCAAATCTTTTTGCCAGTGGCTTCCTGCACGGCACAAGTTAACAGCCAGCAGCTGATCATAGACCGGCAGCTGTTGACATCGAGCTTGTCGCCAGCGTATGACATCACTGTCATGTAACGGGGCATCCGTGCCTGAAAAGGATGAGGAGAAGAGGATGCTGCTGGACTGCGGCCGGGTATGGGGGAGTATGATGACACCTGGGGCAGAATGGGAGACATGACACCTGGGGCAGGATGGGAGACACCTGGGGCAGGATGGGAGATCATATGAGGCAAGATGATGACACCTGGAGCAGGATGGATGACATCTGAGGAAGGATGAGAGACCCCTGGGACAGGATGAGAGATACCTGGGGCAGGATGGATAAACACCTAGGGCAGGAAAGATGATACCTGGTGCAGGATGGATGACACCTAGGGAAGGATGGGAGACACATGACACCTGTGGAAGGATGGGAGATGATATGGGTCAAGACGATGACACCTGGGGCAGGATGGATGACACTTGGGGCTGGATGACAGATACATAGGGCAGGATGGGAGATGCCTGGGGCAGGATGATGACACATGCAGCAGGGTGATGACACATGGGGCAGAATGGGAGACACCTGGAGAACAATGAGAGACACCTGAAGCAGGATTGGAGACACCTGGGATAGGATAATGACACATGGGGCAGAATAACGACACCGGGGGCAGAATGATGACACATGAAGCAGGATGATAACACATGGGGCAGGAGGATGACACATGGGGCAGAATGGGAGATCATATCGGGCAGAATGGGAGATCATATCGGGCAGAATGATGACACATAGGGAAGGATGATTGCACATGGGGTAGGATGATAACACATGGGGCAGGATTAGAGACACCTGGGGCAGAATGGGAGATCATATGGGGCAGGATTATAATACCTGGGGCAGGATGGGAGACAACTGGGGAAGGATGGGAGATCATATGAGGCAGGATGATGACACATGGAGCAGGATGGGAGCCACATGGGGCAGGATGTGGGACATTATGATTATTATTGTAGGGACTAATTAAGGATATTAATATTGCTGTGATGTGTTTTATTTTTGAGGATACTGTTTTCAGTGGGGGGGAGGTCCTGTTACTGTGCAGGATGACACTGTATACAGAGATTATGTGTATGATGTCAATGGGGATCACTGAATTACCTGTACACTATACACTATATAGAGAGCTCTTGAGTATATGTCACTTATGGTAATATTAGTATTGCTTTTTTTTTATTACTGAGCAGTATTGTAGTATTCTGTCACCGTGTGATGGTAATATGTGGTCTGGTCACGGTGTGGCTGCATTTGTTCATATATGTGGTATTATTCAGTCACTATGTGGTGGTAATATGTGGTCTGGCCATGGTGGGATGGTAGTTGTTCCTTGTATGTGGTTTTATTGGTCATTTGAAAAAAATGTAACAGGAACAGAATACTCGGTCTCAGGAGCGCAGAAGGAGAACACAGACACCAGTTAGGGTAAAACCACAACGCGTTTCAATGGCGTGCGCCGTCTTCTTCAGGTGGATATTTATTAATGATATACAAGGAAGCAGTATTTAACCTTACAAGGACAAATCACAGAACAGTGGCAATTGCATATGCAAATGTAACATACAAAAAGTGGGCATGTAATATTACAACATTTTAGCAGCAAAGCAGCATATATAACATGCAGATAGTGGGCATGTGTAATTTGTTACAAGATTTTAGCAGCAACAAATTAATAAAAACAATTAAAAGAAAAATAAGAATAAAAAATAAAAATAATCACCAAAATAATACTAATAATAAAAAAAAATCAGCATAAAAAACTTACATAAAAAATAAGGGGAAAAAAAATACAAATAAACGTCTAGTTAGTAACTTTCTCAATCATGAGGGCAGACCCTCAGGGGCCAGTGTACCATGCTTAAAAATCCAGAAGCTCTCTTTTTTTATTAGACTACTCAAACGGTCTGTTACATACTCAGGTATATGATCAATAATTGTTAGTTGCATCGCTTTCCAATTTTTTTGGTGCATCAAGAAAAAAATGCTTCGATAAGCTGTGTAACATGAAGCCATTTTTTATGTTCTGTCTATGTTTATTTAGGCTACGTTCACACTAGCGTTGTGCGCCGCTGCGTCAGCGACGCAACGCACAACGCATGCAAAAACGCAGCAAAACGCACGCAAAAACGCTGCGTTTTGCGACGCATGCGTCGGTTTTTGCCGAAATTTGGACGCAAGAAAAATGCAACTTGTTGCGTTTTCTTGGTCCGACGCTTGCGGCAAAAAAGACGCATGCGTCGCACAACGCAGCACAAAAAGACACATGCGTCCCCCATGTAAAATATAGGGGCGCATGACGCTTGCGTCGACGCTGCATCGCCCGACGCAAACACGACGCAAAACGGGAAACGCTAGTGTGAACGTTACCTTAGTCACGCATGCATCGTTTGTATGGTGCGGCCTACATATTGTAGACCGCAACCACATTCAATCAGCTAGACTACATGAGTAGTTTGACAGTTAACAGATGAATTGATTAGAAACATATTGCCCGTCATGTTGGATTTGAATTTACGTGCACCTTTCCCAATAGAGATGCAACACAAACATTTGGGACTCCCACAAGGCAAACAGACCGAATTCAGAGACGCACGAGATCTTGATGTGAATGGGACTATTGGCGTGTTACTGGGTGCAACCTCATTCCCAAAAGTCTGATTTCTTCGAAATATGGTTATGGGGTGGGGAGGTAAATATTTCGAAAGGACTGGATCCCCCTTCAAAATAAACCAATATTTTGATAGAATTATTTTAACCATTACATGAGACTGATTGAAAGTGGTAATGAAGCTCCACTTGCTAAATGTAGTTCTAGAGGGGAGAGGCTTCGTCAATTTCCTCCTAATGCTATCAATACACTCCTTCTGTGTCAAAGAATTGGCTTTTTTGTGGGCGTCCTTAAGTAGGTTCTTTGGATAACCTCTCTGTTCAAACCCCTGATCCAGGATTTTAGCCTCCCTTAGGAAGTCAGACTTATATGTACAGTTTTTTCGTATCCGCCAATATTGACCATACAGGACATTCTGGATCCTCTTGGGTAGGTGACCACTATCAAAGCTGAGATAACTGTTTACATCAACTTCCTTAAAATGTGTGGTCGTGGATAGATGACCTATTTCATCAACTCGAATCACAAGATCTAGGAATTGAACAGAAATGTTAGACATATTAGCTGTAAAATGTAACCCTAATGAGTTCTTATTGAGGTTGGAAATAAACTCCAATGCCTCCCCCTCAGTACCAGTCCATATACAAAACAAATCATCGATAAAGCGTCGGTAAAAAGCCAATTTCCCCCGAATTAAGGTAGGGTTGCGCGATGAGGACAGATTTGAACGCCCCCATAAACAAATTAGCGTAACTGGGGGCGAATCTCATCCCCATTGCGCAACCCTTGATCTGGCGATAGAATGTGTGATCAAAGGAAAACACTATTTAGCAAGACAAACCAAATAGCATTGATTAGAAAATCTTTTTGCTGAACAGGCAATGTAGGATCTTTTAACAAAAACTGGTGGACAGCCTCAACACCCTTATCATGAGGGATATTGGTGTAGAGAGCTTGTCTGTCCATAGTAATAAGAATACAATTAGGGATAGAGGATAGATTCAGAAGTAAATCAATGAGATGAGATGAGTCTTTCAAACGGGAATCCAGTGCTACAACATACTTTTACAAAAATAAATCCACATAGTGAGAAAGATTACTGGTAATTGCACCTATCCCGGCGATAATGGGACGACCGGGAGGATTAGAATAATTTTTATGGGTTTTCGGTAGAAAATAGAAAAAAGGCGTTTTGAAATGTGAAATGTTCAGAAAATTATACTCTTTTTTGTTGAGAATCTCTATGGAATGGGCCATTTTTATCAATGCACTATATTCAACAAATATATCCATGGAGATATCACGATCCAGTTTAAGATAGTACTCGGAATCACTCAATAGTCTGTGGGCTTCTGTAGTATAGAACCCCCTATTCATAATAACTACCCCCCCTTTATCCGCATTTTTTATAATAATCTCCTTATTATCCTTTAGGGATTTATTCGCGGCCTTCTCACCGTTACTCAAATTTGTACTAGATTGTTCACTAAGGGGTAATGATCGAATTTCTTGAAAAATAAGCTGTTGGAATGTTTCTAAATGTGATCCCTTATGGTGAATAGGATAAAAATTACTACGACTATTTTTTGGTGCAACGTGCAGAAATTGATTTGACTCGGTGGGTGGTGCTTCTGATATAGGGGTCTTGGTAGATTTACTACCCTCTAACAAAAAGTGACAATGTACTGTAAGTTTTTGCATGAAATCATTTAAATCCAAAAAAAGATTAAATGGGATTATAAGGGATCACATTTAGAGACATTCCAAAAGCTTATTTTTCAAGAAATTCGATCATTACCCCTTAGTAAACAATCTAATACAAATTTGAGTAACAGTGAGAAGGCCGCGATGAAATCCCTAAAGGATAATAAGGAGATTATTATAAAAAATGTGGATAAAGGGGGGGGAGGGGTAGTTATTATGAATAGGGGGTTCTATACTACAGAAGCCCTCAGACTATTGAGTGATTCCAAGAACTATCTTAAGCTGGATTATGATATCTCCATGGATATATTTGTTGAATAAGGTGCATTGATAAAAATGGCCCATTCCGTAGAGATTCTCAACAAAAAAAAAGTATACATTTCTGAACATTTCACATTTCAAAACACCTTTTTTCTATTTTCTACCGAAAATCCATAAAAATTATTCTAATCCTCCCGGTCGTCCCATTATCACCAGGATAGGTGCAATTACCAGTAATCTTTCTCACTATGTGGATTATTTTTGCAAAAGTATGTAGTAACACTGGATTCCCATTTGAAAGACTCATCTCATCTCATTGATTTACTTCTGAATCTATCCTCTGTCCCTAACTGTATTCTTATTACTATGGACGTACAAGCTCTCTACACCAATATCCCTCATGATAAGGGTATCGAGGCTGTCCACCAGTTTTTGTTAAAAGATCCTACATTGCCTGTTCAGCAAAAAGATTTTCTAATCAATGCTATTTGGTTTGTCTTGCTAAATAATGTGTTTTCCTTTCATCACACATTTTATCGCCAGATCAAGGGTTGCGCGATGGGGACGAAATTCACCCCCAGTTATGCTAATTTGTTTGTGGGGCGTTCGAATTTGTCCTCATCGCGCAACCCTACCTTAATTCGGGAAATTGGCTTTTTACCGACGCTTTATCGATGATTTGTTTTGTATATGGACCGGTACTGAGGGGGAGGCATTGGAGTTTATTTCCAACCTCAATAAGAACTCATTAGGGTTACATTTTACCGCTAATATGTCTAACATCTCTGTTCAATTCCTAGATCTTGTGATTCGAGTTGATGAAACAGGTCATCTATCCACAACCACACATTTTAAGGAAGTGGATGTAAACAGTTATCTCAGCTTTGATAGTGGTCACCTACCCAAGAGGATCCAGAATGTCCCGTACGGCCAATATTGGCGGATACGAAAAAACTGTACATATAAGTCTGACTTCCTAAGGGAGGCTAAAATCCTGGATCAGAGGTTTGAAC
The DNA here is from genome assembly GCF_032444005.1 of Ranitomeya imitator. NCBI lineage: Eukaryota > Metazoa > Chordata > Amphibia > Anura > Dendrobatidae > Ranitomeya > Ranitomeya imitator. The sequence goes on along the minus strand of NC_091284.1, from coordinate 726,135,987 downwards.
AGAGATGTTATCCAAAGAACCTACTTAGGGACGCCCGCAAAAAAGCCAATTCTTTGACACAGAAGGAGTGTATTGATAGCATTAGGAGGAAATTGATGAAGCCTCTCCCCTCTAGAACTACATTTAGCAAGTGGAGCTTCATTACCACTTTCAATCAGTCTCATGTAATGGTTAAAAAAATTCTATCAAAATATTGGTTTATTTGAAGGGGGATCCAGTACTTTCGAAACATTTACCTCCCCACCCCATAACCATATTTAGAAGAAATCAGACTTTAGGGAATAAGGTTGCACCCAGTAACACGTCAATGGTCCCAATCACATCAAAACCTCGTGCGTCTCTGAATTCGGGCTGTTTGCCTTGTGGGAGTACCAAATGTTTGTGTTGCATCTCCATTGGCAAAGGTGCACGTAAATTCAAATCCAACACGACGGGCAATATGTTTCTAATCAATTCATCTGTTAACTGTCAAACTACTCATGTAGTCTAGCTGATTGAATGTGATTGCGGTCTACAATATGTAGGCCGCACCATACAAACGATGCATGCGAGACTAAATAAACATAGACAGAACATAACAAATGGCTTTATGTTACACAGCTTATCGAAGCATTTTTTATTGATGCACCAAAAAAATTGGAAAGCGATGCAACTAACAATTATTCATATATCTGAGTATGTAAAAGACTGCTTGAGTAGTCTAATAAAAAAAGAGAGTTTCTGGATTTTTAAGCATGGTACACTGGCCCCTGAGGGTCTGAACCTCATGATTGAGAAAGTTACTAACTAGACGTTTATTTGTAATTTTTTCCCCCCTTATGCTGATTTTTTTTTTATTCTTATTATTTTGGTGATTATTATTATTTTTTTATTCTTATTTTTCTTTTAATTGTTTTTATTAATTTTTTGCTGCTAAAATCTTGTAACAAATTACACATGCTCACTATCTGCATGTTATATATGCTGCTTTGCTGCTAAAATGTTGTAATAAATGATACATGCCCACTTTTTGTATGTTACATTTGCATATGTAATTGCCACCGTTCTGTGATTTGTCCTTGTAAGGTTAAATACTGCTTCCTTGCATATCATTAATAAATATCCACCTGAAGAAGACGGCGCACGCCGTTGAAACGCGTTGTGCTTTTACCCTAACTGATGTCTGTGTTCTCCTTCTGCGCTCCTGAGACTGCCTATTCTGTTCCTGTTGCAAGTCTTTCTCCCACATTGTGGGGTATCCGGCTGGAGCTGCGGGGACCTGCGCACTTATTTCCTCTTCATTGGGACAGCCGCTAGCGCTCCTTCCACAAACTGCCATTTGTTGTTCTACATTTGAAAAAATGTATCTGACAAAATGTATCTGACATATTCCCTTAAAGAAAAATAAATAAAATATACCTAAAAAGAGTATTGGGTAATTGAATACATGTTTAATAGGTTAGAGTAGAGTAGGGTTTGGCCAAAAAGTCTACCTTGCCGTGGTGGCGGCTTAAAAAATCTTTTAGCCAAAACAAAAGCTAATGGTTATGTATGTGATCTGGTGTTCGATGGGAACTGTTACTGTGTGATTTTCCAAGAGTGGGTGGTGGGACTGTGGAAGGTTTGAGGGGTGCAGGCAAACCTGGGATGGAGCATGGGCAGAGTCTCAAGGGGGCCCGAAAACTTTGACAGTATTGGGCCCTGAAATTCCTGGAGGTAGCCCTGAGTAGAACTGCCTGTTGTTGATATTTCACTCCTCAAACTTGAATTTTAAATTTTCAAACATTTAATATTTATGCCACACAAAATAGTTAATATATAATAATTTCTACATGTCTACTTTACATCAGAACAATTTTTGAAACATAATTTATTTTTGTTAGAAGGGTTAAAAGTTGATCAGTGATTTCTCATTTTTCCAACAAAATTTATAAAACCATTTTTTTTAGGGACCATATTACATTTGAAGTGACTTTGAAGGGCCTACATGGCAGAAAATTACAAAAAGTGACACATTCTAAAACTGCACCCCTCAAGGTGTTCAAAACCGCGTACAAGAAGTTTATTCACCCTTGACGTGCTTAACAGGAACTTTTTGCAATCTGAAAGGAAAACATGAACATTAACCCCTTCCCAACATGCGCCGTACTAGTACTGCTCTGTGGGAGATGCGTTTCCGCAAACAGCAGTACTAGTATGGCGCACCGATCACGCAGCTTCACTCTGAGCGCCACAGCAATTGGGTGCGGGTGCCAGCTGTCACAGCTGACACCCCACAGCAATGCCCATGATTGGTGCTAGCACTGATCACGGGCATTTAACCCCTCTGATGCCACTCAGTAGTGACTGTTGTGAATTCTGTTGTCGAGCTCCCTCCTGTGGTGATGAATGGTACTTCGGCTGGTTTTGTCCATGGACTTCCTCTGGTGGCTGTGGGTGTTTCTGAGTTTCCTTCCACAGGTGACGAGGCTAATTCGTTAATGGACTGCTCTATTTAACTCCACTTAGATCTTTGCCCCATGCCAGCTGTCAATGTTGTACTATTGGTCTAGTTCGCTCCTGGATCGTTCTGTTACCTGTTTACTCCAGCAGAAGCTAAGTTCCTCTTTGCTATTTTCCTGTTTGCTATTTTTTCTGTCCAGCTTGATATTGTGAATATTGCCTTGCTTGCTGGAAGCTCTGGGACGCAGTGTGGCGCCTCCGCACTGTGAGTCGGTGCGGAAGGTTTTTTTTCCCTGCACACTCTGCGTGGCTTTTTGTAGGTTTTTGTGCTGACCGCAAAGTGACCTTTCCTATCCTCTGTCTGTTCAGTAAGTCGGGCCTCTCTTTGCTAAATCTATTTCATCTCTGTGTTTGTGATTTCATCTTAACTCACAGTCAATATATGTGGGGGGCTGCCTTTTCCTTTGGGGAATTTCTCTGAGGCAAGGTAGGCTTTATTTTCCTTTCTTAGGGCTAGCTAGTTCTGAGGCTGTGACGAGTTGCATAGGGAGCGTTAGGAGCAATCCACGGCTATTTCTAGTGTGTGTGATAGGATTAGGGATTGCGGTCAGCAGAGTTTCCACTTCCCAGAGCTTGTCCTGTGTTTTTGTAGCTATCAGGTCTTTCCGAGTGCTCTTAATCATCAGGTCCATTATTGTCCTTACCACCAGGTCATAACAGTACAGCTGGCCCAAAGTATTAATGCATCTCAAAAGAGGGATAAGAGAAGTTCTGAGACCATTTTTTTTTCTTTGCAGCGTGTTTTGTCTCTCTTTTCCCCTTTACCTCTGGGTGGTTCATGACACAGGTGTAAACATGGACATTCAAGGTCTGTCCTCTTGGATGGATAATCTCACTACAAGGGTACAAAACATTCAAGATTTTGTAGTTCAGAATCCGATGTCAGAGCCTAGGATTCCAATTCCTGATTTGTTTTTTGGTGATAGATCTAAGTTCTTAAATTTCAAAAATAATTGTAAATTGTTTCTTGCCTTGAAACCTCGCTCCTCAGGTGATCCTGTTCAACAAGTAAGGATCATTATTTCTTTGTTACGTGGTGACCCTCAAGACTGGGCATTTTCCCTTGCGCCAGGAGATCCGGCATTGCGTGATGTTGATGCATTTTTCTTGGCGCTTGGATTGCTTTATGACGAACCTAATTCAGTGGATCAGGCAGAGAAAGTCTTGCTGGCTCTGTGTCAGGGTCAGGATGAAGCGGAGATATATTGTCAGAAGTTTAGAAAGTGGCCTGTGCTCACTCAGTGGAATGAATGTGCCCTGGCAGCAATCTTCAGAAAGGGTCTCTCTGAAGCCCTTAAGGATGTCATGGTGGGATTTCCCATGCCTGCTGGTCTAAATGAGTCTATGTCTTTGGCCATTCAGATCGATCGACGCTTGCGTGAGCGTAAAGCTGTGCACCATTTGGCGGTACTATCTGAGCATGGGCCTGAGCCTATGCAATGTGATAGGACTTTGACCAGAGCTGAACGGCAAGAACACAGACGTCGGAATGGGCTGTGTTTTTACTGTGGTGATTCCACTCATGCTATCTCCGATTGTCCTAAGCGCAATAAGCGGTTCGCTAGGTCTGCCACCATTGGTACGGTACAGTCTAAATTTCTATTGTCTGTTACTCTGATTTGCTCTTTGTCATCCTATTCTGTTATGGCATTTGTGGATTCAGGCGCTGCCCTGAATTTGATGGACTTGGAGTATGCTAGGCGCTGTGGTTTTTTCTTGGAGCCCTTGCAGTATCCTATTCCATTGAGAGGAATTGATGCTACGCCTTTGGCCAAGAATAAGCCTCAGTATTGGACCCAATTGACCATGTGCATGGCTCCTGCACATCAGGAGGATATCCGCTTTTTGGTGTTGCATAATCTGCATGATGTGGTCGTTTTGGGGTTACCATGGCTACAGGTTCATAATCCAGTATTGGACTGGAAATCTATGTCTGTGTCCAGCTGGGGTTGCCAGGGGGTACATGGTGATGTTCCATTTGTGTCAATTTCGTCCTCCACTCCTTCGGAAGTTCCGGAGTTTTTGTCGGATTATCGGGATGTATTTGATGAGCCCAAAGCCAGTGCCCTACCTCCTCATAGGGATTGCGATTGTGCAATTAATTTGATTCCTGGTAGTAAGTTTCCTAAGGGCCGATTGTTCAATTTATCTGTGCCAGAACACGCCGCTATGCGGAGTTATATAAAGGAATCCTTGGAGAAAGGCCATATTCGCCCGTCGTCATCACCGTTAGGAGCAGGGTTCTTTTTTGTGGCCAAGAAGGATGGTTCTTTGAGACCTTGTATTGATTACCGCCTTCTCAATAAAATTACAGTCAAATTTCAGTATCCTTTGCCGTTGCTGTCTGATTTGTTTGCTCGTATTAAAGGGGCTAGTTGGTTCACCAAGATAGATCTTCGAGGGGCGTATAATCTTGTGCGTATTAAACGGGGCGATGAATGGAAGACAGCATTTAATACGCCCGATGGCCATTTTGAGTACCTGGTTATGCCATTCGGGCTTTCCAATGCTCCATCAGTATTTCAGTCCTTTATGCATGACATCTTCCGAGAGTACCTGGATAAATTCCTGATTGTGTATTTGGATGATATTTTGGTCTTTTCGGATGATTGGGAGTCTCATGTGAAGCAGGTCAGAATGGTGTTCCAGGTCCTTCGTGCGAATTCCTTGTTTGTGAAGGGGTCAAAGTGTCTCTTTGGAGTTCAGAAGGTTTCATTTTTTCCCCTTCTACTATAGAGATGGACCCTGTTAAAGTCCAGGCCATTTACGATTGGACTCAGCCGACATCTGTGAAGAGCCTGCAAAAGTTCCTGGGCTTTGCTAATTTTTATCATCGCTTCATCGCTAATTTTTCTAGTGTTGCTAAACCGTTGACTGATTTGACCAAGAAGGGTGCTGATGTGGTCAATTGGTCTTCTGCGGCTGTGGAAGCTTTTCAGGAATTGAAGCGTCGTTTTTCTTCTGCCCCTGTGTTGTGCCAGCCAGATGTTTCGCTCCCGTTTCAGGTTGAGGTTGATGCTTCTGAGATTGGAGCAGGGGCTGTTTTGTCGCAAAGAAGTTCTGATGGCTCGGGAATGAAGCCATGTGCTTTCTTTTCTAGAAAGTTTTCGCCTGCTGAGCGCAATTATGATGTTGGTAATCGAGAGTTGTTGGCCATGAAGTGGGCATTCGAGGAGTGGCGTCATTGGCTTGAAGGAGCCAAGCATCGCATGGTGGTCTTGACAGATCACAAGAATTTGACTTATCCTGAGTCTGCCAAACGGTTGAATCCGAGACAGGCTCGATGGTCGTTATTTTTCTCCCGTTTTGATTTTGTGGTTTCGTACCTTCCGGGCTCTAAGAATGTGAAGGCTGATGCCCTGTCAAGGAGTTTTGTGCCTGACTCTCCGGGTGTTCCTGAGCCGGCGGGTATTCTCAAAGAGGGGGTAATTTTGTCTGCCATCTCCCCTGATTTGCGGCAGGTGCTGCAAAAATTTCAGGCTGATAGACCTGACCGTTGCCCAGCGGAGAAACTGTTTGTCCCTGATAAATGGACTAGTAGAGTTATCTCTGAGGTTCATTGTTCGGTGTTGGCTGGTCATCCTGGAATCTTTGGTACCAGAGATTTGGTGGCTAGATCCTTTTGGTGGCCGTCTTTGTCACGGGATGTGCGTTCTTTTGTGCAGTCCTGTGGGACTTGTGCTCGGGCTAAGCCCTGCTGTTCTCGTGCCAGTGGGTTGCTTTTGCCCTTGCCGGTCCCAAAAAGGCCCTGGACGCATATTTCTATGGATTTTATTTCGGATCTCCCCATCTCTCAAAAGATGTCGGTCATTTGGGTGGTTTGTGATCGCTTTTCTAAGATGGTCCATTTGGTACCCTTGTCTAAATTGCCTTCCTCCTCTGATTTGGTGCTGTTGTTTTTCCAGCATGTGGTTCGTTTGCATGGTATCCCGGAGAACATCGTTTCGGACAGAGGTTCCCAGTTTGTTTCGAGGTTTTGGCGATCCTTTTGTGCTAGGATGGGCATTGATTTGTCTTTTTCCTCGGCTTTCCATCCTCAGACAAATGGCCAAACCGAACGAACTAATCAGACTTTGGAAACATATCTGAGATGCTTTGTTTCTGCTGATCAGGATGATTGGGTGTCCTTTTTGCCGTTGGCTGAGTTCGCCCTTAATAATCGGGCCAGCTCGGCTACTTTGGTTTCGCCGTTTTTCTGCAATTCTGGTTTCCATCCTCGTTTCTCTTCAGGGCAGGTTGAGTCTTCGGACTGTCCTGGTGTAGATACTGTGGTGGATAGGTTGCAGCAGATTTGGACTCATGTGGTGGACAATTTGACATTGTCCCAGGAGAAGGCTCAACGTTTCGCTAACCGCTGGCGCTGTGTGGGTCCCCGACTCCGTGTTGGGGATTTGGTTTGGTTGTCGTCTCGTTATGTTCCTATGAAGGTTTCCTCTCCTAAGTTTAAGCCTCGTTTCATTGGTCCGTATAAGATTTCTGAGGTTATCAATCCTGTGTCATTTCGTTTGGCCCTTCCAGATTCTTTTGCCATCCATAATGTGTTCCATAGGTCGTTATTGCGGAGATACGTGGCGCCTGTGGTTCCATCCATTGATCCTCCTGCCCCGGTGTTGGTTGAGGGGGAGTTGGAGTATGTGGTGAAGATTTTGGATTCTCGTATTTCGAGACGGAAACTCCAGTACCTGGTCAAGTGGAAGGGTTATGGTCAGGAGGATAATTCCTGGGTTTTTGCCTCTGTTGTTCATGCGGCCGATCTGGTTCGTGCCTTTCATTTGGCTTATCCTGGTCGGCCTGGGGGCTCTGGTGAGGGTTTGGTGACCCCTCCTCAAGGGGGGGGTACTGTTGTGAATTCTGTTGTCAAGCTCCCTCCTGTGGTCATGAATGGTACTTCGGCTGGTTCTGTCCATGGACTTCCTCTGGTGGCTGTGGGTGTTTCTGAGTTTCCTTCCACAGGTGACGAGGCTAAGTGTGGGTTACCCGACTTCTGCCCTGACTAACTGCCATGGAATAACTGCTTTTGCTTGATGCTTAGCTAATGCAGATTTGGGGTCCAGTATTATGCTGCTAAAATCTTGTAACAAATTACACATGCCCACTATCTGCATGTTATATATGCTGCTTTGCTGCTAAAATGTTGTAATAAATGATACATGCCCACTTTTTGTATGTTACATTTGCATATGTAATTGCCACCGTTCTGTGATTTGTCCTTGTAAGGTTAAATACTGCTTCCTTGCATATCATTAATAAATATCCACCTGAAGAAGACGGCGCACGCCGTTGAAACGCGTTGTGCTTTTACCCTAACTGATGTCTGTGTTCTCCTTCTGCGCTCCTGAGACTGCCTATTCTGTTCCTGTTGCAAGTCTTTCTCCCACGTTGTGGGGTATCCGGCTGGAGCTGCGGGGACCTGCGCACTCATTTCCTCCTCATTGGGACAGCCGCTAGCGCTCCTTCCACAAACTGCCATTTGTTGTTCTACATTTGAAAAAATGTATCTGACAAAATGTATCTGACATATTCCCTTAAAGAAAAATAAATAAAATATACCTAAAAAGAGTATTGGGTAATTTAATACATGTTTAATAGGTTAGAGTAGAGTAGGGCTTGGCCAAAAAGTCTACCTTGCCGTGGTGGCGGCTTAAAAAAATCTTTTAGCCAAAACAAAAGCTAATGGTTATGTATGTGATCTGGTGTTCGATGGGAACTGTTACTGTGTGATTTTCCAAGAGTGGGTGGTGGGACTGTGGAAGGTTTGAGGGGTGCAGGCAAACCTGGGATGGAGCATGGGCAGAGTCTCAAGGGGGCCCGAAAACTTTGACAGTATTGGGCCCTGAAATTCCTGGAGGTAGCCCTGAGTAGAACTGCCTGTTGTTGATATTTCACTCCTCAAACTTGAATTTTCAATTTTCAAACATTTAATATTTATGCCACACAAAATAGTTAATATATAATAATTTCTACATGTCTACTTTACATCAGAACAATTTTTGAAACATAATTTATTTTTGTTAGAAGGGTTAAAAGTTGATCAGTGATTTCTCATTTTTCCAACAAAATTTATAAAACCATTTTTTTTAGGGACCATATTACATTTGAAGTGACTTTGAGGGGCCTATATGGCAGAAAATTACAAAAAGTGACACATTCTAAAATTGCACCCCTCAAGGTGTTCAAAACCGCGTACAAGAAGTTTATTCACCCTTGACGTGCTTAACAGGAACTTTTTGCAATCTGGAAGGAAAACATGAACATTAACCCCTTCCCGACATGCGCCGTACTAGTACTGCTCTGTGATAAAAAAACAGACCCCAGAAATGAAAGTCAAACAACTATAGTCGTATATCAAATAATGAAAGGCACATACGTTATAGCAATATAATATATCTTTATTGAATAATAAAAGGTGGCACTACAAAGATGTGCCTGTGCTTGGAGATATAGATATAAAATATAAACAATTATGTGCTATCAAAAAATGGCCTATGAAGCGGGAATATTCCAATGCCTATAGCACAGAAAAATGAGCGGACACAGTAGAAGGTAAAATTGTAATATTAATAAAAAGGCATTTAATCAACTGGATCTAGGGCGTACAGAGATGCACATAAGTATACCCATATGTCTGCAATCACAGAGGGGGGCCCAAAGAATCAACAAAATGTTACAGGGTAAGATCAAAAGAAGTGCAAGGTACTAACGGTATGTATATACACACAATGTAAAAAAATATATATATATGTGCATGACATCACAGCTATATGTGAAATACTACTAGAAAGTGCATCAGTGCAATATAAATCGCTATGTGCGTGTTAATATGTCCAAACAATACTGAACAATGTGAGAGCCTAAGTCCGTCTGTGGAAACAGCATAATAAGGGTCCGCACCCTGTACCAAGATCAGCCCGGCTCCAGGTGGCGTATGTATCCAAAAAATGCCCAAAATAAAGATGATAAGACACTACCTGTCAAGGTCCGTACACTCCAAGCACAGCGCACCCCGACGCGCGTTTCGGATATACTCCTTCGTCAGGGGGTAGTACTGCTCTGTGGGAGATGCGTTTCCTCAAACAGCAGTTCTAGTATGGCGCACCGATCACGCGGCTTCACTCTGAGCGCCACAGCAATTGGGTGCGGGTGTCAGCTGTCACAGCTGACACCCCACAGCAATGCCCATGATTGGTGCTAGCACCGATCACGGGCATTTAACCCCTCTGATGCCACTCAGTAGTGACTGTTGTGAATTCTGTTGTCGAGCTCCCTCCTGTGGTCATGAATGGTACTTCGGCTGGTTCTGTCCATGGACTTCCTCTGGTGGCTGTGGGTGTTTCTGAGTTTCCTTCCACAGGTGACGAGGCTAATTCGTTAATGGACTTCTCTATTTAACTCCACTTAGATCTTTGCCCCATGCCAGCTGTCAATGTTGTACTATTGGTCTAGTTCGCTCCTGGATCGTTCTGTTACCTGTTTACTCCAGCAGAAGCTAAGTTCCTCTTTGCTATTTTCCTGTTTGCTATTTTTTCTGTCCAGCTTGCTATTGTGAATATTGCCTTGCTTGCTGGAAGCTCTGGGACGCAGTGTGGCACCTCCGCACCGTGAGTCGGTGCGGAAGGTTTTTTTTCCCTGCACACTCTGCGTGGCTTTTTGTAGGTTTTTGTGCTGACCGCAAAGTGACCTTTCCTATCCTCTGTCTGTTCAGTAAGTCGGGCCTCTCTTTGCTAAATCTATTTCATCTCTGTGTTTGTGATTTCATCTTAACTCACAGTCAATATATGTGGGGGGGGGGTGCCTTTTCCTTTGGGGAATTTCTCTGAGGCAAGGTAGGCTTTATTTTCCTTTCTTAGGGCTAGCTAGTTCTGAGGCTGTGACGAGTTGCATAGGGAGCGTTAGGAGCAATCCACGGCTATTTCTAGTGTGTGTGATAGGATTAGGGATTGCGGTCAGCAGAGTTTCCACTTCCCAGAGCTTGTCCTGTGTTTTTGTAGCTATCAGGTCTTTCCGGGTGCTCTTAATCATCAGGTCCATTATTGTCCTAACCACCAGGTCATAACAAGTGACATCGGAGTAGAGGAGCATCGTGCAGAGAGGGGGCTCCCTGCCTGCTTCCATCAGGACAATGCGATGCGATCAGTAGGAGTAGGAAGATAAAGAGCAAGTAGTGATTGGAATTGTAAGAAGTTTTTTCTGTGACGTGTATAGGCAAGATGGGCTGAGGTTTTTCAGGAAGGTGAAGAGTGCATGGGAGCTGTACATGGGAGAGGGAAGTATAGAGGGGCTGATGTGTATGAGTCATGATAGAGGGGGGAAGGGGCAATGAATATGGATGGCAAGCGAACACAGGAGGATAGAAATAGAGCACATGGATAAAAGGGAGAGCAAAGTGTGGGTTACCCGACTCCTGCCCTGACTAACTGCCATGGAATAACTGCTTTTGCTTGATGCTTAGCTAATGCAGATTTGGGCTCCAGTATTATCTCTATGCTGATGACACCCAATTATACACTTCTTCCCCTGACATCACCCCTACCCTAATTCAAAATACCAAGGATTGTCTGTCTGTTGTCTCTAACATCATGTCCTCCCTCTAGCTGTAGCTAAATCTCTCCAAAACTGAACTTCTTGTGTTTCTCCCTTCTACTAACCTCACTCTACCTAACATCGAAATAACCCTGGAGGGTTCAACCATAACTCCCAAGCAGCATGCCCGCTGTCTTGGGGTCATATTCGACACCGAACTTTCTTTTACTCCCTATATCCGATCACTCACTCGCTCTTGTCACCTGCATCTTGAAAACATCTCCAAAATCCGACCTTTTCTCACCTTTGAAACTGCTAAGACTCTTACTGTCGCTCGTATTCATTCTCGTCTGGACTACTGCAACTCTCTTCTGATCAGTCTCCCTCTTACCAAACTTTCTCCTCTCCAATCCATCTTGTATGCGACGGCCAGGGTCATATTTCTGTCCAGCCGCTTCACCGATGCCCTCATCTTGTGCCAGTCATTACACTGGCTACCCATTCGCTACAGGGTCTAGTATAAATTTCTCTCTCTCACCCACAAAGCTTTCCACAGTTCTGTACCACCTTATATTTTTTCTCTCATCTCTGTCTATCGCCCTACACATGCCCTTCGTTCTACAAATGACCTAAGACTAATATCCCCCGTAATCCGAACCTTGCACCTCCATCTCCAAGACTTCTCTCGTGCTGCGCCAGCTCTCTGGAATGCACTTCCCCAGATGATCAGGCTGATACCTAGCCCCGACCTATTCAAGTGCGATTTGAAAACCCATCTCTTCAAACAAGCCTACCACATCAACTACTCAGTAAACTAACTTTGCCCTGTTCCCTCCTTCCAAATATTATTCTGAATCTGCACACTATTATTCATCTGTCTCCACACCCTCCATGCACACGATAACTGCACTTGATACTTGACTATTGCACTTACTCACACGGGCTGATGACCGGATCATGCAGCTTTATAGTAAAATCCCTATTTACTATAATTGCCAGACCTGAAATAACAAGCACTTTTCACTTATTGTGTCCCCCCATTTCCTTGTAGATTGCAAGCTTGCGAGCAGGGACCTCACCCCTAATGTCACTGTTTAAATTGTCTTATCTTGTATTGAATTTATTGTCTGTACATGTCCCCGCTTAATTGTAAAGTGCTGCAAAATACGTAGGTGCTATATAAATAAAAATTATTATTATATTATTATTAAATGATCCAGCTGCTCACCTCCACGGCAATCGAGCCAGCTGCACCCGCCAGTGCTCACCTCAAAGGCAGCCGAGCCAGCTGCACCCGCCAGTGCTCACCTCAACGGCAGCTGAGCCAGCTGCATCTGCTAGTGCTCACCTCAACGGCAGTCGAGCCAGCTGCACCCCTCAGTGCTCATCTCTCCTTCAGACTGTCCTGTCGGTACCTGCGGTTCCTGTCATCTTCTCTGCCTGTCTGTATCCGTTGGACATTCCCCCGGGCCATTCCAGTTATCTGTTCTTAGGGGTCAGCCGCCGTCTACCCAAGGTCAGTCCTGGAGTAGTACCTGGCTCATCTCCCTTGTCTCTCCACGGACCGTGGTGTGGTTAGCTGCTGCATTTCCATGGTCAGATTGGGTGAGGCTCCTAGTCACGCCCCTCCAGGTCTTCCTTGGGCTTTCGCACAGTGGTTCCACCACCCAGCCCGTTACAGCTTGTCCCACTGTAACCTTTTCCTTAGCCCATCCTGCTTCTAGTTAGCAACTACCTGCCTGTTAGTTTTTTGGCTCACAGTGAAAAAAAATAATCTAGTTCTGGAAAACCCCTTTAAGTGTATGTGTCAGTACACCACTCTGTAAGGCCAGGTTCACATTGCGTTAACAGCAGCCCATTCAATACATGTGTTAACGGGCGGCTGTTAACGCAAGGGACGATATGTCAGCGCGCTAGCGCATATAGAGCTAGCAATGCTCTATCTGCGCTAGCAGTGATGAACCCGGAAATGCTGCAGCCCGCGTCCCCGGGTCCGTCACTCAATGACGGCACATCGCTAGCACATGCCCATTGTGGGCGTGCGTTAGCGATGCGTCCGACATTGGACTCAATGGCGGCGTTAATGGACTGCGTTACACTGCGTTATAACGTAGTCCGTCTAACAGACGCCAGTAACGTAATGTGTACCCAGCCTAAGAGTGAGTGTCAATTTAAGGATCATTTACACTGCATGACTATCATGAATGAGTGTTCCTAGGAATACATCGTTTCCTGATAGTCATGCATCTAAACATGCTGCTGAAATTATCTTTTGGGCTGCCCCAAAGCTCATCGTTCTCAGCAGGACATCATCCGATGCAGAGAACAGTGGCAGCCGATACGCACTAAACAGTCTAGTATAGATCATTCAGTGTGCATCTGACGACTGACGTGGGTAAACGGGTTATTAAACGACCACCAACCGGTGAGCAGGTTGATGGTTCACATTTAAAACTGCAAACGAATCCTGACAATTGAGCCCGTACATTACTCCATGTGCAGTAACTGCGCACTCTGTAGTAGTGCTGTGACTTAATGGGAGGGCTCTTAAGATAATATACAAAAAGTTTTAAAAATGATAGTTTTAAGTGCTTCCTGGTCCTGAAATGGATCTGATGTGTAAAATAATTTCCTCCAACAATAGACCCCTTCTGGTCTCAGAGTGTTTGGCAGATCACAGAAAACACAAGTGTGGGAACAATTAGTGGAAGGGAGATGGCTGATCCAACAATAACCGGCTTTCATTTATGTAGCCCTATAAGAGCATGGGATATGCAGAGTGCAACTTCTCACCAGCTGAGGGGCAGGGCTGCTGTATGAGTTTACTCATTTACAGGGTGGAGATTAACTTTGTGAAAGGAGTCATACTGTGACTAAGCACAGGGAAAACCTGGCCATGTGGTAAGAAGGGGGTGGCTGTAAGTAACCATACACAAAAGATACAGCAGGTACAAGACAATGATCGATATGCATTTATGCAGCATACTTTCGGTAAGACGTTACACAACAAGTTAGGGAGATGTTTATCGTCTCTAGGAAATACGAGGTCAGCCAAGAAACATGCTGACATTCATCAGGTGACAATGAATTTTATGGTTCACCATGCATAACATGAAAAGTTAGCAACTTTGGACTTAAATTTAGGAACTGGAGAAACTTGTGTAAATTAGGCTAGGTTCACATTTATACAGTGAATACCACGAGATGTATACAACTGGACTGCGAAATATGTATTGTACAGCATATGAATGATTACCCAATGGGGCGGCGCTGGTCTCTGCCATTAGGTATTCTGACAACGAGCACTGACAGTGTGCTCTGCTGCCGCTTCGTTATTGCTAATCTGAACCAGCGAGACAGCGCGCTGTCATTGTGCACTTCACACAGGGACTAGAACAGCCCCTGAGACGAAGGTCACCGATGATGCTTCATTTCAGGGAGAGGTCAGAGACTGTGGCAGTGACCGCAGCATCTGTCCCCGATGATGCTTCATTTGAGTATCCCACCATGCACTGGGATTCTCAAACGAAGAGTCATCAAAAAAGAAGTAGGGAAAAAGAGTACCAATTAGATAGTTTAGGTAGGGAAGGATATGGAATTTTTTAATTCAAGTACAGTACAGACCAAAAGTTTGGACACACCTTCTCATTTAGAGATTTTTCTGTATTTTCATGTCTATGAAAATTGTACATTCACACTGAAGGCATCAAAACTATGAATTAACACATGTGGAATTATATACTTAACAAAAAAGTGTGAAACAATTGAAAATATGTCTTATTTTCTAGGTTCTTCAAAGTAGCCACCTTTTGCTTTGATGACTGCTTTGCACACTCTTGGCATTCTCTTGATGAGCTTCAAGAGGTAGTCACCGGGAATGGTTTTCACTTCACAGGTGTGCCCTGTCAGGTTTAATAAGTGGGATTTCTTGCCTTATAAATGGGGTTGGGACCATCAGTTGTGTTGTGCAGAAGTCTGGTGGATACACAGCTGATAGACTGTTAGAATTTGTATTATGGCAAGAAAAAAGCAGCTAAGTAAAGAAAAATGAGTGGCCATCATTACTTTAA
This sequence comes from Ranitomeya imitator, assembly GCF_032444005.1. Classification (NCBI taxonomy): domain Eukaryota; kingdom Metazoa; phylum Chordata; class Amphibia; order Anura; family Dendrobatidae; genus Ranitomeya; species Ranitomeya imitator. The sequence goes on along the minus strand of NC_091284.1, from coordinate 726,120,916 downwards.
GAAATGAAGGTCAGTCAGTCCTAAAAATTGAGAAAACGTTGAAAGTGTCCCCAAGTGCAGTGGCAAAAACCATCAAGCGCTACAAAGAAACTGGCTCACATGAGGACCGCCCCAGGAAAGGAAGACCAAAAGTCACCTCTGCTTCTGAGGATAAGTTTATCCGAGTCACGAGCCTCAGAAATCGCAGGTTAACAACAGCTCAGATTAGAGACCAGGTCAATGCCACACAGAGTTCTAGCAGCAAACACATCTCTACAACAACTGTTAAGAGGAGACTTTGTGCAGCAGGCCTTCATGGTAAAATAGCTACTAGGAAACTACTGCTAAGGACAGACAACAAGCAGGAGAGACTTGTTTGGGCTAAAGAACACAAGGAATGGACATTAGACCAGTGGAAATCTGTGCTTTGGTCTGATGAGTCCAAATTTGAGATCTTTGGTTCCAACCACCGTGTCTTTGTGTGATGCAGAAAAGGTGAACGGATGGACTCTACATGCCTGGTTACCACCGTGAAGCATGGAGGAGGAGGTGTGATGGTGTGGGGGTGCTTTGCTGGTGACATTGTTGGGGATTTATTCAAAATTGAAGGCATACTGAACCAGCATGACTACCAAAGCATCTTGCAGCGGCATGCTATTCCATCCGTTTTGCGTTTAGTTGGACCATCTTTTATTTTGCAACAGGACAATGACCCCAAACACACCTCCAGGCTGTGTAAGGGCTATTTGACCAAGAAGGAGAGTGATGGGGTGCTGCGCCAGATGACCTGGCCTCCACAGTCACAAGACCTGAACCCAATCGAGATGGTTTGGGTGAGCTGGACTGCAGAGTGAAGGCAAAAGGGCCAACAAGTGCTAAGCATCTCTGGGAACTCCTTCAAGATTGTTGGAAGACCATTCCCGGTGACTACCTCTTGAAGCTCATCAAGAGAATTCCAAGAGTGGTGTGCAAAGCAGTCATCAAAGCAAAAGGTGGGTACTTTGAAGAACCTAGAATAGAAGACATATTTTCAGTTGTTTCACACTTTTTTGTTAAGTATATAATTCCACATGTGTTAAATCATAGTTTTGATGCCTTCAGTGTGAATGTACAATTTTCATAGTCATGGAAATACAGAAACATCTTTAAATGAGGTGTGTCCAAACTTTAGGTCTGTACTGTATATTAAAAAATATTTTAAATGCATAGGGAAATAGGATGAAAATTAATTTGTATGTCGGACCACCCCTTTAAATGGATATGAAGTAGTAGAAAAATGCTATTTTGACTCTGTTTTGTCCAGCATTTTGTTTTTCAATCATATAGGAACATGTTTATTATGGTGTTGACTATCTGTGATTTGTTTTTGTTTTTATAAGCTGTCCAGAAAAAAAAGAAACATTGCATGATACTGTTACACTATTAAGGCACTTAGACGGTAACTTCAGCATATAAATAAATTTACATGCAGAAGCTATTTTCAGGAAGGCTGTACTTGCCAAAAAAGAAAAAGGAATCAAAATAGCTTGACAAATCATCAACAATCCTAACTATGTAGACCATACAACATTGATAGCAATAAGCATAGATGGAATGAAGGAGTGTCGAGATGGAAGCTTGAATATAGGACTGCTATTCAAAAAAAACAAAAACATATTGACTACTGTCAGGTATGACCAGGACACGTTTGAGATAGACTGTAATGAACTGGAAGTTGTAAAAAAAACTGATGATCACTCAGCATGCAGTGACGACACCAAAAGTCAATAGGAGAATAGATGTGGGTAAATCAACAATGAAGTCACTGGACGAAGTCTTCAAGTCGGGGAACATTTCACTGGCGACGAAGACACGGCTTGCAGATACAAGTACCTCGCACAAAATTAGAATATCATCAAAAAGTTAATTTATTTTAGTTCTTCAATACACAAAAAGAGAAACACATATGTCATGTAGAGTCATTACAAACAGAGTGATCTATTTCAAGTGTTTATCTCTGTTAACGTTGATGATTATGGCTTACAGCCAATGAAAACCCAAAAGTCATTATCTCAGTAAATTAGAATAATTAACAAAAAACACTTGCCAAGGCTTCCTAAGCATTTATAAAGGTCCCTTAGTCTGTTTCAGTAGGCTCCACAATCATGGGGAAGACTGCTGACTTGAAAGATATCCAGAAGGCAGTCATTGACACACTCCACAAGGAGGGTAAGCCACAAAAGGTCATTGCTAAAGAAGCTGGCTGTTCATAGAGTGCTGTATCCAAGCATATTAATGAAAAGTTGAGTGGAAGGAAAAAGTTTGGTAGAAAAAGGTGCACAAGCAACCGGGATAACCGCAGCTTTGAAAGGATTGTTAAGAAAAGACCATTCAAACCTTTGGGGAAGATTCACAAGGAGTGGACTGATACTGGAGTCATTACTTCAAGAGCCACCACATACAGACGTATCCAGGACATGGGTTAAATGTCGCATTCCTTGTGTCAAGCCACTCATGACCAATAGACAACACCAGAAGGGTCTTACCTCGTCTAAGGAGAAAAAGAACTGGACTGTTGCTCAGTCGTCCAAGGTGTTGCTTTCAGATGATAGTAAATTTTCCATTTAATTTGGAAATCAAGGTCCCAGAGTCTGGAGGAAGAGTGGAGAGGCACACAATCCAAGCTGCTTGAGATTTAGTATGAAGTTTCCGCAATCAGTGATGGTTTGGGGAGCCATGCCATCTGCTGGTGTAGGTCCGCTGTGTTTTATTAATACCAAAGTCAGCACAGCCGTCTGCCAGGAAATTTTAGAGCACTTCATGCTTCCCTCAGCCGGCAAGATTTTTGGAGATGAAAATTTAATTCTTCAGGACTTGGCACCTGTCCACACAGCCAAAAGTACCAATACCTGGTTTACAAACAACAGTATCACTGTGCTTCATTGGCCAGCAAACTTGCCTGACCTTAACCCCATAGAGAATCTATGGGGTATTGTCAAGAGGAAGATGAGAGACACCAGACCCAACAATGCAGACGAGCTGACGGCTGCTATTAAAGCAACCTGGGCTTCCATAACACCTCAGCAGTGCCACAGGCTGATCGCCTCCATGCTACACCGCATTGATGCAGTAATTGATGCAAAAGGAACCCCGACCTAGTATTGAATGCATTTACTGAATATACATTTCTGTAGGCAAACATTTTGGATTTTATAATAATTTTCCAAGCTGGTGTTATAAAGTATTCTAATTTACTGAGATAATTACTTTTGGGTTTTCATTTGCTGTAAGCCATAATCATCAACATTAACAGAAATAAACACTTGAAATAGATCACTCTGTAATGACTCTATATAATATATGAGTTTCACTTTTTGTATTGAAGAACTGAAATAAATTAACTTTTTGATGATATTCTAAGTTTGTGAGAAGCACATGTAGTTTGGTCTTTTCTGTGGTAACATACGGATGCGAAACCTGGCCGATAAAGAAACAACACATAAAAATCATTGTCTTTGAAATATGTTGCTGGAGAAGGATGTTATTAATACCATGGATGGCAAGAAGAACAAACAAATCAGTTTTGGAGTAAATCAAGGCAGACATGTCACTCAAAGCAAGGATCACCAAGTTTAGACTTGTCTAATTTGGACACATCATAAAAAGAGAGCAATCACTGGAGAAGGACATCATGATTGAGAAGAATAGAATGAACAAGGCGAAAAGAAGACCCTTGTAAACCTATCTACACTTGAACAAGGTCAATCTTCCAACAGACCGTTCATCCATTAAGTTGTCTTGGATCGAGATTGAGCCAAAGGCCTTTAAAGGGACACTGTCACCTGGATTTGGAGGGAACAATCTTCAGCCATGGAGGCGGGGTTTTGGGGTTTTTGATTCACCCTTTCCTTACCCGCTGGCTGCATGCTGGCTGCAATATTGGATTGAAGTTCATTCTCTGTCCTCCGTAGTACATGCCTGCACATGGCAATCTTGCCTTGCGCAGGCGTGTACTATGGAGGACAGAGAATGAACTTCAATCCAATATTGCAGCCAGCATGCAGCCAGCGGGTAAGGAAAGGGTGAATCAAACACCCCAAAACCCCGCCTCCATGGCTGAAGATTGTTCCCTCCAAATCCAGGTGACAGTGTCCCTTTAAAAAATGAAAAGTTTGTAACTGGCATTAGGGACTTGGTAGCATCTTTGTCTTAGGACATCTTGTACCATTCCCAGGCTTCTCTACAGATTTTGACAAATGTCAAAATTAACAGTCCCTTGTATTGCACTGTAAGGATATGGATATGCTGCACACGTTTTCCCCTTGAAGTAACAAGTTTGTTGTTGAAGTCTTAATGACATGTAATATGAACTGTGCTGTGTGTTGTGAATTCTGATGTGCGATAATAACTTGTGTAGTTTGGCTAAAGGAACGTTAGTGTTAATGTTTGGGACTAGCCCACAATGGAATGGGCTAGTGTATGGGAAAGTGAGTGTTTCCTGGGAGGAAGACAGAAAGGGTAAGGAGTGCATAGTTAGCAGACCTGATTGTCCAGGGTGACCCTAAATGAGAGGAGACCGAAGAAAAGGGATAGAGAGATCCTGAACATGAGTGACAGAGATAGAGAGCGGCCTTTCAGAGACAGGCCTAGGAGAGGATGCCTAGCCATGAGCTTACAACACTGGAAGGTAACAGGCCCAAGCAGGACAGGGTATGTGGGATTAGTGAAGGGTCCCAAGTTCCAGGGCGCCAGTAGTGGAAAGAGGATGCGGACCCACATAACAAGCAAAGGACGCTTGTTGATCAGTACTGCAGTATTAAAGCTGGGTTGTGGTGAAGTAGGGAGAAACTGCAGACACAGAGATCCCTGGAGTATACTACTAAGGAACCGTGTGGAGAATGCTTCAAGTTGTAAAGGAAACATTCATAAGACTGTACCCGCTATCCCGCGTATGTAACCCTCACCAAGTTACTGTTTTGTAAAGAATTTATTTTTAAACTGTGGTCTGTCTCCCTCATTGAACTGTGTAACAGCTTGTTCTGGCAAACTCACAACATCGGATACATGCGGCCTTCACAGGCATAACGTCAGGGCCGGACTGGCCATTGGGCAATTCTGGCAAATGCCAGAAGGGCCTGTCTGGTCATGGGCTGCCTTGTCTGCTATGTTGTTAGCAGAATCAGTGTTCTCAAGACTCCCATACTGTTAACAGTTGTGATGAAGCACAAAGTCGCTGACTCCGTCACTTACCCCAGCAGGCCACAGGTATCATTAGAAATATTGGTCTTGTAAATCTTGCTTTCCTCCATCCACGATAATGTTAATAACATATCCCCATCTGTTGCTTGGAAATGGGAGAACATGGGCCTGTGTGATTGCAAATGCCAGGGCTGAATTTCAGTCCCAGTCCATACCTGCATAACGCCCTCACAGCACAGGCCATACATACAGCCAGGACTCCAACTTTCACATAATGCGCATGAATTAGTCTCTGTTCCTGGCGAAAACTGAATATCCAACTTATTTCAGGGCTTTATTTACATAAACTCCCTTACATGAATGGTCATCCTGCTGATCCCCTGTTGTCTTCCATTAGACAACAACTGGACCCACCCAGCATTGTCATGGGAAATACCCTAAAGGTACCATCACATTAAGCGACGCTGCAGCGATCTAGACAACGATGTCGATCGCTGCAGCGTCGCTGTTTGGTCGCTGGAGAGCTGTCACACAGACAGCTCTCCAGCGACCAACGATCCCGAGGTCCCCGGTAACCAGGGTAAACATCGGGTTACTAAGCGCAGGGCCACCCTTAGTAACCCAATGTTTACCCTGGTTACCATAGTAAAAGTAAAAAAAAAAAAAAACTGTACATACTCACATTCCAGTGTCTGTCACGTCCCCCGCCTTCAGCTTACCGCACTGACTGAGCGCCGGCCGTAAAACACAGCGGTGACGTCCGGCCAGCGCTCACAGTCAGTGCGGGAAGCTGAAGGCGAGGGGCGTGACCAGACACCGGAATGTAAGTATGTACTGTTTGTTTTTTTTACTTTTTACTTTTACAATGGTAACCAGGGTAAACATCGGGTTACTAAGCGCGGCCCTTAGTAACCCGATGTTTACCCTGGTTACCAGTGAAGACATCGCTGAATCGGCGTCACACACGCCGATTCAGCGATGTCAGCGGGAGATCCAGCGACAAAATAAAGTTCTGGACTTTCCCCAGCGACCAACGATCTCCCAGCGGGGGCCTGATCGTTGGTCGCTGTCACACAGAACGATTTAGTTAACGATATCGTTGCTACGTCACAAAAAGCAACGATATCGTTAACGATATCGTTATGTGTGACGGTACCTTAAGAACCAAATACTGATCCCCGCTGCTGTGTCTCTATCACATGTATATACACCTACGTTCCCTATAAGAGGAAGTCATTGACCGCTGCAGAGGAGCATGCGGAAGTGAGGACTGGGGTGGAAAATGCACAACGGCATGTTGTGAAAGTTATGCCATGGTTATTATATTACAGAATAGTGGTCTTGTATGTCCGGCTAAAGTTCACTCATATATATTCAATTCCTGACAACCTCTTGATTTACTGACTCCGAAGAAATGAATCTGCTTATTCAGCTTGAATGTCAATAAGGTTTTCTTTGTAAGTACTTCTATGTTAAAAAAAAAAAAAGGATTTTAGACGTGGCGCGTTTTTAGGTTTACAAAACTCTAGAAATCATTTTCATGTGATTCAAATTAGTAAAAAAAATTGAATAAATTTTCTGTGTCTTAAAATCTCAGCTGTTCTCACTGTAGCACAATGACATGCCAGTTTCATGTGCATGTGCAGTTTCATGTGCAATCCGGCGAGTTTTGAAAAAAAAAACAGATCCGTTTTTTTGCCATAGAGTTGTATTAGCGCCGGATTGTGCCTGATGGCCACACGTTTCATCAGTTTTTTGCCGGATCCGTAACAAAAAAATGTTTCTGGCAGACGGAGAAAATGTACAGAGGAACATTTTTTCTGTCCGGCAAAAAAAACGCCCAGCGAGTGATCCGGCGAAATGATGAATCTGGCCCCAGAATCCGGTTTTCATGCATTTCTCCATTCAATCAATCATTTATTCTCATACATTCTCTCTCTCTCCTTTTTTTTCCCCCAGAACAGGAAACTCTATCTCCGGGTTAATTAAAAAAACCAGATCCAGCAAAAAAAAACAAAAACGGATCCGTTGCATCAGTTTTTCACAATTTGCAACGATCCGTTTTTTTAAAAATTCGCCGGATCCTGCCTGACGGAAACAAACTGATGTGTGAAAGTAGCCTAGAGGTTGCATGTTCAGTTCTGAGTGTTGTACCACACGGACTCTGTTCTAGGTGGGACCACATTATAGAAAGAAGAGCTTAAAGTATCAGAGGGTTAGACTGGAGATGGCTAGCGAGTGAGATGGGGAGCAAATGAATTGGGGAAAGTGCACCAGTTATTGCACACATGTCCTGAGTTAGAGCAGTAAGAAAATGTGAGGCTGGAGTAGGGCCTGCTGAACAGAATAATGACTTTGTGGTCAGACGGACAGGTTACAGACTAACATCTACCGTGTGGACTTCCTCTGGACTGCTGCACAGCTGGGCCTGTTGGAGTGAGGATGCTTTCACATTGTGTTTTGACAGTCATTCGTTAGCCACGTCGGGGCTTATGTCCGAACCCCCCTCAAAACGACATTTGGGTGTGTGCACCGATGGTGCCATTGACTATAATGGTGCCGGCAGAGCGCACGTTTGCATAATTTTCGGGCAGATACGACTACTGGGGGTGGACACTTAGATGTAGTAGACTGCATCTGAGTGTCCACCTCCAGTAGGCGTACATGCCTGAAATTGATGTACAAAATCGCAGCATGCTGCGTTTGTCACCGTATTGCGCAAAAAAAACGCCAATGAAAGTCTATGGAAGCCAGAAAAATACGGATTACACACGGACCAGCAGTGTGACTTGCGAGAAATGCGCAGCGCTGTTAGAGAGAAAAGCCGGCAATTCAGCGCGGCGTACAGTAAAATCACACTGACAGGTTACAATAGAATAGGTAGAATAAATGTGTACACATAGAATAGGTATATATATATATATATATATATATACATATATATATATATATATATATATATATATATGTCAGTGAGACACATATATGTATATATATTAATATTTCATCCAGCGCGAGACAACTTAAAAGCCAGTAATTCAATTGCCGGCTTTTGCTATCTCCTTCCTAAACCCGACATATGTGACATGGTTTACATACAGTAAACCATCTCATATCCAATTTTTTTTCCATATTCCACACTACTAATGTTAGTAGTGTGTATGTGCAAAATTTGGGCTCTCTAGCTATTAAATTAAAGGGTTAAATGGCGGAAAAAATTGGCATGGGCTCCGGCGCAATTTTCTCCGCCAGATGTGCCTTTTCTGGGGTGGCTGGGGGCAGATGTTTTTAGCCGGGGGGGGGAGGGGGGGGGGGGGTGGCCAATAACCATGGACCCTCTCCAGGCTATTAATATCTGACCTCAGTCACTGGCTTTACTACTCTGGCGGGGAAAATTGCGCGGGAGCCCACGCCAATTTTTTCTGCCATTTAACCCTTTAATTTAATAGCTAGAGAGCCCAAATTTTGCACATACACACTACTAACATTAGTAGTGTGGAGTATGCAAACAAAAAATGGGGATATGAGATGGTTTACTGTATGTGAACCATGTCTCATATCATGTCGGGTTAAGGAAGGAGATAGCAAAGTCGGCAATTGAATTACCGGCTTTTAAGCTGTCTCGCGCTGGATGAAATATTAATATATATATATCTTCTAATATATAAAGGTGTGTGTGTGTGTGTATGTATGTATGTCCGGGATTGGCATCTGAACCGTCGCAGCTACAGCCACAAAATTTTGCACAGTCACACGTCTGGACCCCGAGAGCGTCATAGGCTATGTTGTGAGGTGAAATTTTAACCCCGCACTTTCCAATTCACCAAATAATTTTGCCCCTATCTACATAATGGGGAAAAAGTGAAAGGAAAAGTGTTGGAGGCAAATTGACAGCTGCCAGATGTGAACAAGGGGGACTTAAAGAGTGAGAGCGATGGCGCCAAAGAGTATATACCGTACAGTTGCTAAGGTGGGGCCCCGACATGGGATACTCACCACACACGGGGATATGAACACGCACACAAAATGCACCACACACTACCACGTGCTTGAACACATATACCACCCTCAGCACACATTTCACCAGACGTACACCAACCTCGCCACATAAAAGTCGAAACACAAAAGTCACCGCTCAAAACTCGCCATGCGCAAAACTCGCCACATGCAAAACTAGGCTCACGCAAAACTCGCCACACGTGCAAAACTCACCTCATGGGAAAACTCGCCACACGCAAAACTTGCACCCGCGGAAAAATTGCCACATGCACAAAAGTTGCAACACATGCAAAAGTTGCCTCACACAAAACTTGCACATACTCAAAAGGCACCACACATAAAACTTGCCACGCGCAAAACTCGCCATGCGCAAAACTTGCTGCACACAACTTACTACACTAACCTGTCACATGCAACTCGACACACAAAAAGTTGCTACACGCATGTCGCCACACAAAACTCATCTCACAAAAGTCGCTACATGCATGTCGCCACACGCAACTCAACACACACAACTTGACACACGAAACTCGCCCTAGAGCACACACAAGTCTGGTATTATCCTTCAAAAATAAAAATCTGATTAATAAGCAGACAAACTACAAGAGCAACAAATATACCATATAGGAAATACGCCAGCTGTCAGTCACATGACCTGTCTATTATGTGTATGTGTGAGCTAATATATACTGCCAAGGGGAGGGCTTCCTGTTGGCTGGGGATTTATCAGGCTGCCAATTTAGCTTACAAATACTGAGGTAAAAATACTGACCAAATAACGTGTGAACGAGGTCTAATACAGGAGGAGATGACATACAGATATATACTATGTACAGGGGAGATAACACACAGGTACAGTGGGGCAAAAAAGTATTTAGTCAGTCAGCAATAGTGCAAGTTCCACCACTTAAAAAGATGAGAGGCGTCTGTAATTTACATCATAGGTAGACCTCAACTATGGGAGACAAACTGAGAAAAAAAAATCCAGAAAATCACATTGTCTGTTTTTTTATCATTTTATTTGCATATTATGGTGGAAAATAAGTATTTGGTCAGAAACAAACAATCAAGATTTCTGGCTCTCACAGACCTGTAACTTCTTCTTTAAGAGTCTCCTCTTTCCTCCACTCATTACCTGTAGTAATGGCACCTGTTTAAACTTGTTATCAGTATAAAAAGACACCTGTGCACACCCTCAAACAGTCTGACTCCAAACTCCACTATGGTGAAGACCAAAGAGCTGTCAAAGGACACCAGAAACAAAATTGTAGCCCTCCACCAGGCTGGGAAGACTGAATCTGCAATAGCCAACCAGCTTGGAGTGAAGAAATCAACAGTGGGAGCAATAATTAGAAAATGGAAGACATACAAGACCACTGATAATCTCCCTCGATCTGGGGCTCCACGCAAAATCCCACCCCGTGGGGTCAGAATGATCACAAGAGCGGTGAGCAAAAATCCCAGAACCACGCGGGGGGACCTAGTGAATGAACTGCAGAGAGCTGGGACCAATGTAACAAGGCCTACCATAAGTAACACACTACGCCACCATGGACTCAGATCCTGCAGTGCCAGACGTGTCCCACTGCTTAAGCCAGTACATGTCCGGGCCCGTCTGAAGTTTGCTAGAGAGCATTTGGATGATCCAGAGGAGTTTTGGGAGAATGTCCTATGGTCTGATGAAACCAAACTGGAACTGTTTGGTAGAAACACAACTTGTCGTGTTTGGAGGAAAAAGAATACTGAGTTGCATCCATCAAACACCATACCTACTGGAAAGCATGGTGGTGGAAACATCATGCTTTGGGGCTGTTTCTCTGCAAAGGGGCCAGGACGACTGATCCGGGTACATGAAAGAATGAATGGGGCCATGTATCGTGAGATTTTGAGTGCAAACCTCCTTCCATCAGCAAGGGCATTGAAGATGAAATGTGGCTGGGTCTTTCAACATGACAATGATCCAAAGCACACCGCCAGGGCAACGAAGGAGTGGCTTCGTAAGAAGCATTTCAAGGTCCTGGAGTGGCCTAGCCAGTCTCCAGATCTCAACCCTATAGAAAACCTTTGGAGGGAGTTGAAAGTCCGTGTTGCCAAGCGAAAAGCCAAAAACATCACTGCTCTAGAGGAGATCTGCATGGAGGAATGGGCCAACATACCAACAACAGTGTGTGGAAACCTTGTGAAGACTTACAGAAAACGTTTGACCTCTGTCATTGCCAACAAAGGATATATTACAAAGTATTGAGATTAAATTTTGTTTCTGACCAAATACTTATTTTCCACCATAATATGCAAATAAAATGTTAAAAAAACAGACAATGTGATTTTCTGGATTTTTTTTCTCAGTTTGTCTCACATAGTTGAGGTCCACCTATGATGTAAATTACAGACGCCTCTCATCTTTTTAAGTGGTGGAACTTGCACTATTGCTGACTGACTAAATACTTTTTTGCCCCACTGTATATACTATATACAGGAGAGAT